>NC_080173.1:62071337-62371337 GCF_950295315.1 Erinaceus europaeus | reverse complement strand
CTGTCTCTGAGGATTATATGGTATCTTTGTCACATGTCGAATTTTTTAGGTATTGTAGAATTTGGCAAACGGTTTGGAAATGTAGGCCGGACCATTATTTGTTTTTACCCTCAGAGGCTGTCTAAGGACGGCCATGGCCGCAACCATGTGTTGAATAACATCTTTTACAGCTTTTTTAGTCTTAGCGGTGGCTAGCACAGCATGTGAGAAGGTATCAACACATATGTGTACATAGCACAGCCTCTCAAATTTTGGAACATGAGTAACATCTATTTGTCATAAGTGATTTGGCTTTAGCCCTCTGGGATTTACTCTCATTTTATGTACTTGTCTAGCGGGCGGACAAGCCCCACAGGTCTGCACAATGTGCCTGGCTTGTTTTTTAGTAATTTTAAATTGATATCTTAAGGCATTAGCATTTTGATGATGTAAAGCATGACTGTCTTCAGCCTCTTGTATAGTGAGGCAAAGGTTGGCCCTTGTGAAGTGGTCAGCCATGGCATTGCCAAAAGCCAAGGCCCCTGGCAAATTTGTATGTCTTTTAATGTGCCCTATAAAAAACTTATGTTTTTTTTGTAGGATTAAATCTTGGATTATTTTTAACTGTTTTTTGATAGTTGACTTACCCGTGATGAGGGCAGTTTTAATAGTGGGAAAGAGGCTCACTATATATTTAGAATCGGTGTAAAGGTTAAATGTCTGGGGGAAGTGTCGAAAGGCTAGCGTGACAGCCGCCAGTTTCGTCTGCTGAGCAGATGTCTTTTTTGTGTGGGATATTATAGGGGGTTCTCCTTCAGTCTAGACAACCGCTACTCTATTACTAGAACTATCAGTAAAAATAGTTTGTGTTTTTGTAAGCGGTTCTATGGAACACTGCTGGGGAAAAATCAATGTTGTTTTTTTTATAAATTTTATTATAGGGTGTTTGGGCAGATGATATTTAATCTGTCTTGTATATCTCATCAAGGCCAAACTTCAATCATCACTTTTTTGTAACAATTGTTCAAATTGTAACCTAGAGTAAGGAATTACTATTTTTTGTATATCTCTTTTAAATATTTTTTTTGATCTTGTCTTTTTCTTGACTATCAATTGGGCTACCAGGCTCGGATATGAGATGAGACCTTTTGATGGAGAGTGGGGCAGATGGACCCATTTTAGCAGAGCATCTTGTCACAGGCATCTTGTGGGTGTATAAGCAGTTTTCATTATGAGCAATGTCTAAGGTATGGCGTAATTTACTTGATGCAGTCTAGCTTGTTTTAGCCTTTTTTCTACCAATTGTAGTGCAGCTGTGGCCTCAGGGGTCAGCTGTCTTTTTGACTTAGGATGTGAATCTCCATGTAATATATCAAATAGGGGGCTTAATTTTTTGGTTGTGATTTTTAAATATGGTCTAACCCAATTAATGTTTTTCAGCAATTTTTGGAAGTCATTTAAAGTATTTAATTTGTCCCTACGAATGTGGGCATGCTGAGACGTTAAATATCTTTTATGTATCTTGTGTCTCAAATACTGAATTGGTCTATTTTTTTGTATCTTGTCTGGGGCTAGACTTAGCCCAAACTTTTTTAGAGACACAGTCATTTTTCTTAATATTTGTCTAGCCTGATTAATGTCTTCATGCCCAATCAAAATATCGTCTATAAAATGTATGATATATGTCTCTGGATATCTATGTCTAAGGGGGGACACAGCCATATCTACAAATTTTTGGCACAACGTAGGACTGTTTTTTATGTCTTGAGGCAACACCTGTCATTTATATCTTTTACAAGGCTCTTTATGATTAACTGAGGGAACAGAGAATGCAAACCTTTTACAATCTATGGGATTTAATTTGATAGTAAAGAAACAATCTTGCAAGTCTATAACTATAATATGATAATTTTTAGGAATAGCCACAGGAGAAGGAAGCCCCGGCTGCAGGGCTCTCATGTCTTTTATAGTGGCATTAACTGTTCTTAAGTCTTGTAGCAATCTCTATTTGTCTGATTTTTTTTTAATTACAAAAACCGGTGTATTTTAAGGACTATTGTTTTTTTTTAAATGTCTCTTATCTACTTGTTTTTTTACAATTTGTTGTATGGCTTTTATTTTTTCTATGGTGAGGGGCCATTGATTTTGCCATACGGGTTCAGATGACTTTTATGGAATGCTATCTGCATATAAATTATCAATGGCCCCTATGAAAAATATTGGTCTTCTACATTGTCAGTGGTCAGGGCGAGATTTAAGTCTTGCATAATGTCTCGCCCCCACAAAGAAAAAGGCAATGAGGGAATTACATAGGGCTGTATATGTCCTGTCTTTTTTTCATGTCTCTAGGGAATGATCTCAGAGCTTTTGGCCACATTAGCTGTCATCTCTAGACCCATTAAGGTTGAATCTGTTTTGATGACTGGCCATGCCTGAGGCCAGTCTTTTCTTGTTATACAGGTTTTATCTGCTCTTGTATCTAACAACCCTTTTATAGGTTTTCTCTGAATGTGTATTTCAAGAAACGGCCTTGCTGTAGTAATTTCTTGAGTCTATGCCACAACGTCAGAGGAGCCAAACTGCCCCTCTCTGGACTGCATCAAAATTGGATTGGGCAAATTTACATAGGGGAGCAATATGATCTGTGCAATCTTTTGTCTTTTTCTGATGATTACAGCCTCTCTCAGGGCTCTACACAAAATTTTTATATCATCCCGGGTATCTGCGTCTATCACTCCTGGTATGACTTCTACACCTTTGTCTTTTCCAGAGCTTCTGCCTAAAATCAACCCAAACAGCCCTGATGGTAAGGAGCCCTTAACCCAAGTCTCTATTACCACTATTCCATCCAGGGGTGACAACACATAGTCCTTCTGTGCTGCGAGATCAAGCCCTGCACTACCCGGGGTGGCTCGAGGAATGTCATGAATAGTTTTAGAGGGGGGCTCAATCTGTGTCTCTGTGTCTGGACATTCTGTCTCTTTTGGATCTTCTCTTGGCGTGGGGCTGAGAGGCAGCCCCTCAATTAGTTTTTTGTCTCTGTTTTCTTTAAAGTGGTCCCATCTTTGTGGAACTTTGACCTGCATTTATTTTTCCAATGTCTCCCTTTATTACATCGGGGACATATTCCTGGTGCCACACCCTTACTGGCCGACTCTCTGTTCTGGCCTTTATTGGGACATGCTGCTCTTTTATGACCAGGCTTACCGCAACCAAAGCAGTTCAGGTCTTTGTCTGACCGCCCACCCCCATAAGTAGTCTTGATAAATTTGGTAATGGGGGTACGATGCATTGCAGCTGCATATGCCATTCTCTGTACCACCGCAGGTGAGGCATCAGCACAGGCTCGTATGTAATCCTGTAGGGACCCTGTCCTACGTATGGGACGAATTAGGTCCCGACACAGCTGATTGGCATTTTTCCAAGCCAATTGCTTTAATAATATGGCTGTCCCTTCACTTTGGGGCATCATCTTATTTATGGCTTCTTCTAACCTAGCAATAAAACTCTGATAAGGTTCTTCAAGTGACTGCTGGATACCTGCTAAGGCAGTACCTGTTGTTCCCGCAGGTGGAATGGCTCTCCATGCCAAAACAGCATTTGTAGTGATTTTCTTCAATACCTGTTTTGGTATTTTTACTTGTGCCTGCTGTTTTATGAAGTCTCCTGTACCCAACATCATGTCCATTGTGGGAGATTTACCTCTCCTGCCTGATATGCTCTTTTTTACTGAGTCTTTACATCTTTCTTCATAATCAGTGCGCCACAAAACATAATCTCCTGGGCTAAGCACCGATCTGGCTGTTTGATGCCAGTCACTCGGGGTTAGCCATTGGCTAGCCACCAAATCTACCAGTTGCAATGTAAACGGCGCGGACGGCCCTGAGGCTTTGACGGCCGCTTGCAACTCTTTTATGGTTTTCAATGCCAATGGTTCCCATTCAGCTTCCCCTCCGTCCTCATTAAAATCAAGGGCAACAACAGGGAAACTGAAAGTAAGATCACCTGTCCTGCGAGCCTCCTGAACAGCAGCCTGAAACCCGACAGGAGGAAGTAGCTTCCTTCGTGGTTTAGGTACGGGTGGCTGTTTACTTTTTCTGGGTAATGGGACCATCGCCACCACCTCATGATCTTTCTCATCAGGATAATGTTGGTCATTATATTCCTGTTCTTCCTCAGCTAGATCATCCCAATCATCAAACACCTCAGTGTAAAGTGGCGCGGTGGGGTGCTTGCCCTTTTCTTCCTTTCCCAGAACCGTCCCGTACCTGTTTTCACCTTCTGAGTCAATTAGTGGCTGACCCTCTTCGAGGGACATTACTTCCTCTGCAAGGAGTTCCAAGTCTGACTTTTCTGTCAATGCGTCCCTGATTTGTAACCATATAGGAAACATCTGTTTGGGCACAGGAGTATCCTCATGCACAGTGGCATACCTTTTTAAGTCTTTCCCAAGTCTTTTCCAATCTGGGAGAGTCAATGTTCCCTCCTGTGGAAACCAGGGGGCCGCCTTCATCATATATTCATAAAATTCTGCGGCAGTGTCTTCTGACACTCGGAGCCCACGCTCTAACAGCATGTGCCGCAATACTGAGAGGAACATACGTTTTCCCTTTGATCCTGACAATCCCATACTGTTAATGATTACCTGCCCTTAACCAAATACTTCTGGCGGGTCTGCAGCACCCTCCGGCAGGAACCGATCCCCTCCTGACAATATACTCACCTGTCTTCAAGTCCCTGTTCAAGGCGCCAGGTGCCGCCGACCACCCAACTGGGGGCTCAGCAGGCCGATCCAGAGAGAATGAGACTTATAGGTGGGAGGTGGATTTGGCGCGACAGACAACACTGAGACACATGAGTTTCAATGTTGCTGCAATCTTTTACTGATAATAGAGATTTTTTTTATAATAACATAACAAAAAAGCATAAATCAAAAGCTGGCCAAGTCAGTTGACCACAAAGTACGCAGGGTACATTTTTTATAAGTAACACAGACAAGAGAAACTGAAGGCATACAACTACCAACAAAACGAAAGCACAGCCATACTGTTCTTTCATGGGTTATTAACCACATCCCTTTGGTTTCAGACAAAAGTCAATTTATCAGTAAGAACTAAATGCTTTCACTGCTCTCATTTATCCAAAAGGCTATTTTTTCTCTTTCCAAGCACTGGACCTTAATACCCAGAATAGGGGGGGCACTAGTGAGAACACGGCGCCTTGCTCTGATCTTTATGTCAAGCTCACTTTCTTGTAATCTACCTAAGACAATATGCAGGTACATTTCAGGGTTGCTATGTAACATGTTTCTTGGGAAAGCTAAAAGACCATTGTCTGTATGATTGAATGTAATATTTCTGAAAATAGTGCTCAGTCCTTGCTCAACCTAGATAGCCAAGTCATTGGGGCTTGAAGTGCTGAGATTTACTGTTGTAAGGGGCTTTTCATCCAGTGGGGTCTCATCTGGAATGTCCAGACTAGACTTGGGGGGTTGCACTATAAGCGTCTCCGGAGTCTCCTGGACATTCCCTGGGTGGCCTACATAAAACATGATAAACAACAACAGTAAGCTTTCAGAAGCGAAACCAAGTCCACCTAGCCCTCCAAGGCCTTTCCGCCAACCGAGAGACCCAGAGATCCGTCCACACAAATATCTAGGCTTCTGTCCACCACCTATCTTGGGTACGGTCTTCCATACAGGAGCTTGTAAGGCCCCTGTCCGGTTCCCTAACCAGGTCACCCGCACTGTTTTGTCACACCGCGGTCGTGGCCTGCCTATCTGGCCAGACAGGTGTGACAGGAATTAATGTTTTACATTCAACATCTTATCTCAATTTCTGACCATCTCTATCTAATAAATAAAGATAATAGAAAAATAATTTAAAAAAGAAAAAACTAGGGGTCTGTGTGCATGCAGTTTTTCTTTTCCTTTTCTTTTTTTTTTACTCATTATTTATTTATTATTGGATAGATAGAGACAGAGAAATTGAGAGGGGAAGGAGAAGTAGAGAGGAAGAGAGACAGAGAAACACCTACAGCCCTGCTTCACCACTTGTGAAACTCCCCCCCCCCCAGTGCACAAGGACCTGGGTTTGAACCCCTAGTCCCCACCTGAAGGGGGAAAGCTTCACAAGTGGTGAGGCAATGCTGCAGGGGTCTCTCTGTCTCTCCTCTACCAATCCCTTCTCCCTCGATTTCTGGCTGTCTTTATCCAATAAATAAATAAATAAAGATTTGAAAAAAAGGAGAAGAAGAAGGAGAAGAAGAAGAAGAGTGGTCCGGGAGGTGGTGCAGTGGATAAAGCATTGGATTCTCAAGCATGAGGTCCCGAGTTTGGTCCCTGGCAGCACATGTACCAGAGTGATGTCTGGTTCTTTCTCTCCTCCTCGCTCTCTCTCATGAATAAATAAATAAAAAAAAGAAGAAGAGTAGGTGCTTCTGATTCTCACCTTGTTCAAGGGTCAGCTGTGATGGTCTAGACCTTTTAGGCAGTCAGACATTCAGACTTTATAGCAGTGACTAGTACTAAAATAGGTAGAATTTAGGAAGCCAGGTGGTGGTGCAGTGGGTTAAGAGCACACGGGCCAGCATCAGAATCCCAGTTCTAGCGCCCAGCTCCCACCTGCAGGGGTGTCTCTTCACAAGCGGTGAAGCAGGTCTGCAGGTGTCTGTCTTTCTCCCAAGGACCGGAGTAAGGATCTCGGTTCGAGCCCCCAGCTCCCCACCTGCAGGGGTGTCGCTTCACAAGCGGTGAAGCAGGTCTGCAGGTGTCTTTCTCTCCCCCTCTCTGTCTTCCTCTCTTCTCTCGATTTCTCTCTGTCCTATCCAACAACAACAACCACCACGATAAACAGCAAGGGCAACAAAAGGGAAATCTTTTTTAAATTTGAAAAATAGGTAGAATTTATATTTAAGAGGATTATTTATTTATTTATTTATTTATTTAAAAAAGGAGACATTAACAAAACCATAGGATAGGAGAGGTACAACTCCACACAGTTCCCACCACCAGATCTCTATATCCCATCCACTCCTCTGATAGCTTTCCCATTCTTTATCCCTCTGGGAGTATAGACCCAGGGTCATTGTGGGTTGCAGAAGGTGGAAGGTCTGGCTTCTATAATTGCTTCCCCGCTGAACATGGGCATTGACTGGTCGGTCCATACTCTCAGTCTGCCTTTCTCTTTCCCTAGTTCTTCTTCTAGCGTTTGCCCTTCTTCCGTAGCCAGTCAACAGCGTCAGGTTGAGCCTGATGTAAAGTTTTGAGACCTCCTTTGAATCTGGAGAGGTGGCAGTAGTAGGGTGGGTCTTTGGGGAAGCGGAGCTCCAGGACATATTGGTGGGGGCCTCCGTCTAGGGAAGTCTGGTCAGCATCCTGCTGGCCTCTGGAACCTGGTGGCTGAAAAGAGAGTTAACATACAAAGCCAACTCAGCTGTAAAAAATGGTGACTTCACCGTTTTCAGCCGATCTTGGATGGACCTTGAAAAAATCGTGTTGAGTGAAATAAGTCAGAAACAGAAGGATGAATATGGGATGAACTCACTCTCAGGCTGAAACTGAAAAACAAGATCAGAAAAGAAAACACAAGTAGAACCTGAAATGGAATTTGCGTATCACACCAAAGTAAAAGATCCGGGGTGGGGGTGGGGGTGGAGGTGGGTGGGTGGGGAGAATACAGGTCCAAGAAGGATGACAGAGGACCTAGTGGGGGTTGTACTGTTATATGGGAAACTGGGGAATGTTATGCATGTACAAACAATTGTACTTACTGTTGAATGTAAAACATTAATTCCCCAATAAAAAAAAATCAGAAAAAAACCATACAAAGCCAAACAAATTGTTGAACAATTATGGACCTAAAGGCTGGAATAGTGCAGATGAAGTGTTGGGGGTTACTCACTACAGACTATTGTGTACTTTTGCTTTCAGGTATATATTTTGCCCTAGTTTATGGATACATGTGAACATATGCTCTATCTCAGGGGACCTGGTCTATATCTAGGTTTTGGGACTTTGTTAGAAAGTGAACCACCTGGAATGGAATTAGAGAATAATACTATGAAAGGAAAGGTCTCACCTGAGTAATGAAGCTGAAGGGTTGTCATTCCACACCTGAAGTCTCTGGACACAGTCTGAAGTGAAGCATGCTGGGGTGGCACTCATTGCGTTAATTAGGTTGTATATAAGAGGATTCTACCTCTGAAGTGTCTATATTTAAAATATGGGTGTTATTGGGAGTCGAGCGGTAGCACAGCAGGTTAAATAAGCACACATGGTGCATAGTGCAAAGACCAGCAGAAGGATCCTGGTTTGAGCCCGGGCTCCCCTCCTTACAGGCAGTGAAGCAGGTCTGCAGGTGTCTATCTTTCTCTCCCCCTCTCTATCTTTCCCTCCTCTCTATATTTCTCTCTGTCCTATCCAACAAGGACGACATCAGTAACAACTATAACAACAATGAAAAACAACAAGGGCAACAAAAGGGAATAAATAAATAAATATTTTTAAAAAATAATATGGGTGTTATTATGTAAGCTTCAGTATTATAAATATATGCTTTATCTGAAATGTAAACTTGTAGAAACCTCAAGCCAAACTGTATTTTATCTCTGATTTTATTTAGTTATTTAGTTAGTTATATCAGAGCACTGCTCAGCTCTGCCATGGTGGTACTGGGGATTGAACCTGGGACATCCTTTTCCATGACCATTATGCTATATCCCTAGCCCTTTTTTTTTAGTCTCACACACACACACCACCACCACCACCCCACAATATTGCTCAATTCTGGCTTATGGTGGGGCTAGGGATTAAATCGGGGAATCTCACAGCTTCAAGCATGACTGTCTTTTGCTTAACCATTTATGATGTCTCCCCAGCCTGTATTTTATCTTTAAGATAGATGACACTCTTGGTATTTATTCACAAAATACATTTTTTAGGGTCTGTGTTAGGATCAACAAATATCTCCTATGCATCTTTATTTGTAAGATATGCATTTCCACTTTGTTATTGAAATGTATACTTGAAAAGTAATAGGAAGAGTTAAACCTTGGAGTTTTTCCTCTTTTATCAAACAGAAGCCTGAAGTAGAACCTTTAATTACCTGCTTTTGTGATACTAGATACCCTTCACTAATCATTCATATGAGCGAGTATTAGAGCTTTTCTATTTCTTGAATAGTTCTATATTTTTAGAGCTACAGAGTTGCATAAAGGGTTACTGCAGTCTAGTGATGACCTTCTGGACCACCGTTACTTCCCACCTGTCTACAGAGGTTTCCTTCCTACCCTTTTATGGCCAGCAGCCCCTTGCCCCCAAAATCCTGATCTGAATTCAAAGAAAGATGAAATATGTTTAGTGTAGAGTCTAGGTGAACAAGTCCTCTATTTTTATGAACTCGGCTACTAAAAACCAATTTATTTCAGCTCTTCAATTATTCTGGATAAGTCAAAATTTGCTTAACTGGTTGATTTTTAACAAATATGACCTCCCAATTAAATCTCTAAACTGAGTGTTTTGTATTTTTTTTCCTTAGATCACTGTTTTTTGGAGAGAATTAATTGATCCAAGATTGATTGTTGAATCTTCGAACAACATACCAAGTACAGAGCATGCCTCCACCTCATAGTTTATAAATGTCTTATTTGTGAAAGTGACTCTAACCTGAACTGTTTTTTAAAAAGACAAGATTTGAAAGTTGTATGCTTTTTTGTTGTTGTTATTGTTGTTACTGTTATCTTCACTTTGCTTCACAGGAAAAAAAAAATCTACCTCATTTGAAATAACATGGGTATTGCTTTCATAGACATTTTAGGTTTGCCTTTGTCAACACAACTGAAAACATAACATTCCCTGCAGGGATTGCTATATGTCAACATGTATGGTTTCTTCTTTTTTATTTTTGACCATCAAGTAGCCACCGTGAGTAGGAGTTAATAATAACAAGCATAAGAAAGTGCTGCTTATCTTATCTCAAGTGATTTTTTTTTTAAATTACTAAGTAACATTTAAAAACATTGAAGCATGTTACTTGACCCAATTTTTTAAAACATTTGAGCTGTTCCATTAACTGTGGAGCACCTTATAAATTTCAAGTATTATATACTTGTAATTGTTAATAATTAACAATTAGTTAAGTTTGTTGCAGGAAAAATGAACTAAGGAATCCTTTCACATTTTTCTCAACATTAAAATTAAGGATTCTCAGGGCCCTGTATAAAGCAGTGAAATTAAGACCTTGTATGTATGTGTACCTGAGGAAGAACCATTATTTCAGTTGGGTGAGAGGATTCACTATGAACTCAGACCAGGGAACAAGTCTTGTTAAAAAATTCCTAGCACCTGGCTGAATGGTGGAGAGAGGATCTTGAACAGAAATTTCCTTTTCTGTAATTATTCCACACAAAGCTAAAGTGGCTAAATATATACTGTAAAATATGCTTTCTTATAACAAAAGATCAGATCCTCCTTCAGCTTTGAAAATTTTTAAATAAAATCATATTGAACTAAAACTCTCTGAGTCTCCATTTTTAAGGTAAGATGATTGTCTTACCCTACAATTATCCAAGAGATAAAATTTTTCTGGAATAAGAGTTGCTTTGACTAAAGAGTCTGGTGTTGCAAAGCTTAGTCTAATAAAGTTCATTAGATCTTGGAGCTGTTCAGCCAATGAATGTGCTTCCCACTTAGAACTGCTGTGACATTGATTATGTATCAAAATGTAGATTTATTCATTTGGGCTAAGATCCTGGGTCCATGCTCCCAAAAGGATAAAGAATAGGGAAGATATCAAGGGAGGGGACTGGATATGGAGCTCTGGGGGAGTGAGCATTGTGTGGAAATATACCCCATCTTATCCTGTAGTCTTGTCAGTATTTCCATTTTATAGATAAATTTAAAAAAAAGTATTGCCTCAGAGTGAGATGAGCATGAATGACAGGATCTTGGCACTAGAATAGGATCTTGTATAGCACAAGAAAAACAAAGTTGCTAATGAATGTCAATAGGTCCATGAAAAGATGCTCATCATCACTAACCAGGAAAATGTAAGTCAAAAACAGAAGGAGCTATTGCCTGTCAGGATGACTATAATCAAGAAGATAAGAGTCCCACCAGCACTGACAACGCATATATCATATACCTGAGCAATTCTGTGGACTTTCTTTCATAAAATTAAAAGTTCACTGTCAGGGCCAGGCATTAGCACACCCAGTTAAGTGCACATGTTACCATGCACAAGGACCCAGGTTTGAGCCCCCGCTCCCCACTACAGGGAGGAAGCCTCACAAGTGGTGAAGCAAGTACTACAGTTGTCTTTTTCTCTACTTTCCTATCTCCCTACTCCCCTCTCAGTTTCTCTCTGTCCTACTGAATTTAAAAAAAAAAGGCCACCAGGAGCAGTAGATTTGTAGTACAGATGCCAAGCCCCAGTGATAACCATGGTGGCAATAAGTAAACAAATAAATAATTAATTAATTAAAAACATTATTTGAATAGACTTTTTTTCTTTATTGGGGGATTAATGATTTACAGTCAACAGGAAAATATAGTAGCTTGTATTAAAACTTTAAAAAAATATATTCCCTTTTGTTGCCCTTGTTTTATTGTTGTAGTTATTATTGTTGTTGTTGTTGCTGGATAAGACAGAGAGAAATGGAGAGAGAAGGGGAAGACAGAGGATGAGAGAAAGATAGACACCTGCAGACCTGCTTCACCGCTTGTGAAGAGACTCCCCTGCAGGTGGGGAGCCGGGGCTTGAACCGGGATCCTTATGCCAGTCCTTGTGCTTTGTGCTTTTAACCCGCTGTGCTACTGCCTGACTCCCAAAACTTTTTTTAAGTTCGCTGTTTAAATAAATGAAGTTACAGTTAGCGTCAGCTCTTTAAACAATCTAGGTTTACTGCTGAGAATGTAACCACTGTGAGATTATCCTCTTGCCCATGTCCCAAATGAGTCAAGAAAGAAATTAAGAAATTAAATTGATTGGGGGACTTCCAGAGGCGGAGCTACGAGCAGCAGCAGATCTGTTTCTCTCCTCTCCTCTCCCGGATCACTAGGAATACCAAAGGAGACCACCTGGGACTGAAACAAGATAAGACTAGAACTACTACAGGAACCCACCAAATCACCGGTGAGTGCAAACACACGTGGCCTAGGGAGAGACTAAGTGGCTGGTAACAGTCGACGGTCTGTCAGTTGAGACACCACCTCCAGTCTGTTCTACCAACAAGGGGACAGCTGAAGGGAGGAGAGGACTCCCCGGAGACTCACCAAGTGCAACCCTGAGTCTCCATTGCTACTGCCCTCAGAATCTGTAGCAGCAGCAGGGAGGGACACCGTGGACAGAGATCTAACCAGGAAATTCAGGAGAAGACCTATACCTCGGTGGCATAGCTGTAGGGCTGTGAAAGTCTCTTTGCATAAACACCGGACTATCTCTGCCACACCCTGCCTCATCTCTTGATCAGGAGTCGGTGATTAAGTTAAGAAGCCTACTTATAGTTAGAAGCCCTACTTATAGTTAGAAGCCCTCATGCTCCCATAGCCTACAGAGAAGAAAAAAAAAAATTAAAAAGAGGCTTTTAAAAAAATCACTGAGCTCCAACTCAGGGATTAAAATACTATTGAAACAACTGTTAACTTCCACTACAGTGAACCCTTTAATTACCTTAATTAGACACAAGTCAATCCAGGAAATAGTGATCAGTAATTTGAAAAGTACTGATAAAGGGAACTCATAATATATAAAATGGGTAAACCAATAAGAAGAAATATTGGAGAAACTAACCAGGACAACAGTCCAGCTAAAAGCCCCCCAAAGGGTGAAGCACAAAATAATGAGTTCAACATCCAAACATTAGCTAAGGAAATAATCACAGGAGTGAATAAAGAGTTTGAAAGAATTGTAATCAGAAATACAGGAACAACAAATGAGACTCTGGAAGAAAACACTAACTATCTTAAGGTTATTAGAGAGCTGAAAGCTGAAATAGCTGAGCTAAGAACACAACTAGCTGAACAAGCTAAAACAGTATCAGAACAGCAACAAAATAGATGAACTCCAGAAAACAGTAGAGGGCAGAGAGAATAGAATCAATGAGGTTGAAGACAGAATTAGCAAGATCGAGGATGAATTAGAGACAACTAAAAAAGAAGAGATCTCAAAAAGAGATTAAGAGATGCTGAAAACAACAACAGAGACCTGTGGGATGACTTCAAAAGAAACAATATACGCATTATTGGCTTACCAGAGGAAGAAAGTATTCTTCAGGCCATAATAGCTGAAAACTTCTCTAGTCTAGACAATATCAAAGACAAAAAGATTCAAGAAGCCCAGAGGGTCCCAAACAGAATTAACCCAGACCTAAAGACACCAAGACACATTATATTTAGAATGGAAAGGAATAAGGATAAAGAAAGGATCCTGAAGGCTGCAAGAGAAAAACGAAGAGTCACCTACAGAGGAAAACCCATAAGATTAGCAGCAGACTTCTCCATACAAACACTACAGGCCCAAAGAGAATGGCAAGATATCTGTCGGGTGCTCAACGAGAAAGGCTTTCAACCAAGAATATTATATCCTGCTAGACTGTCATTCAGACTAGATGGAGGCATCAAAACCTCAGACAAGCAACAGTTGAAGGAATCAACTATCATCAAGCCTACCCTGAAAGAAGTTCTGAAAGGTCTTCTATAAACAGTCAGATCATCATAAATAGGACATATATCAGAACACTTTAAAACTCTACAAGAATGGCGTTAAAATATCTTCAATCTTTGATATCAATAAATGTCAATGGCCTGAGTTCACCTATTAAAAGACACAGGGTAGGAAGATGGATCAGAAAATACAACCCGGGCCAGGTAGTGGCACACCTGGTTGAGTGCACATGTTACAGTGCACAAGGACCCAGGTTTGAGCCCCTGGTCCCCACCTGCAGGGGGAAAGCTTCGAGAGTGGTGAAGCAGGGCTGCAGGTGTCTGTCTCTCTCCCTCTCTATCACCCCCTTCCCTCTGAATTTCTGACTGTCTCTATCCAGAAAATAAAGATTTAAAAAAAAAAAGAAAATACAACCCAGCAATATGCTGTCTACACAAAACCCACCTAACTCAACAAGACAAACGCAGATTAAAGTGAAAGGATGGAAAACTATCATACAAGACAGTAGCCCACAAAAAAGGGCAGGAATAGCTTATTCTCATATCTGACACGATAGACTTTAAAATAGATAAGATTTGAAAAGATAGGAATGGGCACTACTTGATGCTCAGAGGATCAGTCAATCAAGAGGACTTAACAATTATTAACATCTATGCACCCAATGAGAAGCCATCTAAATACATCAAACGTCTACTGAAAGAGCTACAGCAATATATTAACAACAACACAGTCATAGTGGGGGACTTCAACACCCCACTCTCTCAACTTGACAGATCATCCAGGCAGAAAATCAGTAAAGACATAAGGGAGCTAAATGAAGAGATAGATAAACTAGAACTATTGGACATTTTCAGAGTCATTCATCCCAAGAAACTGGAATACACATTTTACTCAAATCCACATGGGTCATTCTCAAGGATAGACCATATGTTAGGCCACAAAGACAGCATCAGCCAATTCAAGAGTATTGAAATCATCCCAAGCATCTCCTCAGACCACAGTGGAATTAAACTAACACTTAACAATCAACAAAAGATTAGTAATAGTCCCAAAATGAGGAAGCTCAACAGTACACTTCTTAACAACTTCTGGGTCAAAGAGGAAATCAAGGAAGAAATCAAAATGTTTCGAGAGTTCAATGAAAATGAAGACACAAGCTATCAAAATATTTGGGACACAGCTAAAGCAGTCCTAAGAGGGAAGTTCATAGCTATACAAGCATACATTAGGAAACAAGAAAAAGCACAAATAAACAGCCTGATTGCACATCTTAAAGACCTAGAAGAAGAACAACAGAGGAACCCTAAAGCAACCAGAAGGACAGAAATCACTAAAGTTAGGGCAGAAATAAATAACATTGAGAATAAGAAAACATAGAAAAGATCAACAAAAGTAAATGTTGGTTCTTTGAAAGAGTGAACAAAATCAACAAACCTTTAGCCAGACTCACAAAACAAAAAAGGGAGAAGACCCAAATAAATCGGACACTAAATGAAAGAGGAGATATCACAACAGGCACCACAGAAATTCAACATATCATGCGAGGCTTCTATGAACAACTATATGCCACCAAGCTAGAGAACCTGGAAGAGATGGACGATTTACTAGATACCTACCAACTTCCAAAACTAAGTAAAGAGGAACTAGATAACATGAACACGCCCATCACAGCTAATGAAATTGAAACACAGTTATCAAAAATCTCCCCAAAAATAAAAGTCCTGCACCAGATGGTTTTACAAATGAATTCTACAAAACCTTCAAAGAAGAACTAATACCTCTACTTTTAAAAGTCTTCCAGAAGATTAAAGACACTGGAATACTACCTTCCAGCTTCTATGAAGCTAACATTACTCTGATACCAAAAGCAGACAGGGACACAACCAAAAAAGAAAACTACAGACCAATATCTCTGATGAACATAGATGCTAAAATACTGGACAAAATTCTAGCCAACCGGATACAACAGTATATCAAAAAGATTGTTCATCATGACCAAGTGGGGTTTATTCCAGGTATGCAAGATTGGTTTAATATACGTAAATCAGTCAGTGTGATCCACCACATTAACAAAAGCAAGACCAAAAACCACATGGTCATATCAATAGATGCAGAGAAAGCCTTTGACAAAATACAACATCCCTTTATGATCAAAACACTATAAAAAATGGGAATAGATGGAAAATTCCTCAAGATAGTGAGTCTATATATAGACTCCTCAAAATAGTGGAGTCTATATATAGCAAACCTACAGCCAGCATCATACTCCATGGTGAAAAACTGGAAGCATTTCCACTCAGATCAGGTACTAGACATGGCTGCCCACTATCACCATTACTATTCAATATTGTGTTAGAAGTTCTTGCCATAGCAATCAGCCAGGAGCAAGGAATTAAATGGATACAGATTGGAAGAGAAGAAGTCAAACTCTCCTTATTTGCAGATGACATGATAGTATACATGGAAAAACCTAAGGAATCCAGCAAGAAGCTTTTGGAAATCATCAGGCAATACAGTAAGGTGTCAGGCTACAAAATTAACATTCAAAAGTCAGTGGCATTCCTCTATGCAAACACTAAGCTAGAAGAAATTGAAATCCAGAAATCAATTCCTTTTACTATAGCAACAAAAACAATAACATATCTAGGAGTAAACCTAACCAAAGAAGTGAAAGACTTATATACTGAAAATTATGAGTCACTACTCAAGGAAATTGAAAAAGACACAAAGAAGTGGAAAGATATTCCATGTTCATGGGTGGGTAGAATTAACATCATCAAAATGAATATATTACCCAGAGCCATCTACAAATTTAATGCTATCCCCATCAAGATCCCAAGCACTTTTTTTTTAGGAGAATAGAACAAATGCTACAAATGTTTATCTGGAACCAGAAAAGACCTAGAATTGCCAAAACAATCTTGAGAAAAAAAGAACAGAACCGGAGGCATCACACTCCCAGATCTCAAACTGTATTATAGGGCCATTGTCATCAAAACTGCTTGGTACTGGAACATGAATAGACACACTGACCAGTGGAATAGAATTGAGAGTCCAGAAATGAGGTCCCACACCTATGGACATCTAATCTTTGACAAAGGGGCCCAGACTATTCAATGGGGAAAGCAGAGTCTCTTCAACAAATGGTGTTGGAAACAATGGGTTGAAATATACAGAAGAATGAAACTGAATCACTGTATTTCACCGAATACAAAAGTAAATTCCAAGTGGATCAAGGACTTGGATGTTAGACCACAAACTATCAAATACTTAGAGGAAAATATTTGCAGAACTCTTTTCTGCATAAATTTTAAAGACATTTTCAATGAAACGAATCCAATTACAAAGAAGACTAAGGCAAGTATAAACCTATGGGACTACATCAAATTAAAAAGATTCTTCACAGCAAAAGAAACCACTACCCAAACCAAGAGACCCCTCATAGAATGGGAGAAGATCTTTACATGCCATACATCAGATAAGAGTTTAATAACCAACATATATAAAGAGCTTGCCAGACTCAACAACAAGACAACAAATAACCCCATCCAAAAATGGGGGGAGGACTTGGACAGAATAGTCACCACAGATGAGATCCAAAAGGCTGAGAAACACATGAAAAAATGCTCCAAGTCTCTGATTGTCAGAGAAATGCAAATCAAGACAACAATAAGATGCCACTTCACTCCTGTGAGAATGTCATACATCAGAAAAGGTAACAGCAGCAAGTGCTGGAGAGGGTGTGGGGTCAAAGGAACCCTCCTACACTGCTGGTGGGAATGTCAGTTGGTCCAACCTCTGTGGAGAACAGTCTGGAGAACTCTCAGAAGGCTAGAAATGGACCTACCCTATGATCCTGCAATTCCTCTCCTGGGGATATAGCCTAAGGAACTCAACACATCCATCCAAAAAGATCTGTGTACACATATGTTCTTGGCAGCACAATTTGTAATAGCCAAAACCTGGAAGCAACCCAGGTGTCCAACAACAGATGAGTGGCTGAGCAAGTTGTGGTCTATATACACAATGGAATACTACTCAGCTGTAAAAAATGATGTCTTCACCGTTTTCAGCCGATCTTGGATGGACCTTGAAAAAATCATGTTGAGTGAAATTAGTCAGAAACAGAAGGATGAATATGGGATGATCGCACTCTCAGGCAGAAGTTGAAAAACAACATCAGAAAAGAAAACACAAGTAGAACCTGAAATGGTATTGGCGTATCGCACCAATGTAAAAGACTTCGGGGTGGGGATGGGTGGGTGGTTAGAATACAGGTCCAAGAAGGATTCAGAGGACCTAGTGGAGGTTGTATTGTTATATGGGAAAATGGGGAATGTTATGCATGTACAAACTATTGTACTTACTGTTGAATGTAAAACATTAATTCCCCAATTAATAAAAAAATAAAACAATTTAAAAAAATTAAAAAATTAAATTGATCGGCTCTGTGAGTTTTGTTTGTCTGTTTTTTACCTCCAGAGTTATCACTGTGGCTCTGTGCCTGCACCATGAATTCACTGCTCCTGGAGGCCTTCCCCCCCCCATTGTTATTGCTGTTATTATTGCTGCTAGTTATTGTTGGATAGGACAGAGAGAAATTGAGAAAGGAGGGGAAGACAGACAAGGGGAGAGAAAGATAGACACTTGCAAACCTGCTTCACTGCTTGCAAAGTGATTCCCCTGCAGGTGGGGAACCGAGGGCTTGAACTAGGATCCTTGCACACCGATCCTTGCACTTCACGCCATGTACACTTAACCTGATGCACTACTACCACCCGACCCCATCACTGTAAGTTTTTTTGCCTCCAGGATTATTGCTGGGGCTCGATGCCTGCACTACTGCTCCTGGAGGCTATTTTTTTTCCTTTTGTTGCCCTTGTTTATTATTGTTGTTATTGCTGCCATTGTTGTTAAATAGGACAGAGAGAAATCAAGAGAGCACAAGAAGACAGAGATGGGGAGAGAAAGATAGACACCTGCAGACCTGCTTCACTGCCCATGAAACAACCCCCCTACAGGTGGGGAACCAGGGGCTTGAACTGGGATCCTTACGCCAGTCCTTGCGCTTTGCACCATGTATACTTAACCCACTGCACTACCTCTTGCCACCCTCCCACTATGAGTTTTTGTTGGAATCTAAGCACCCAGTCTTTGACCATTGAAGGGTCAATCACCTGAAGCTATCAGTTTGTTGTTATTGTTGTTTTCTCCAAATAGACACAAAGAGGCAGAGAGAGAGAGATACCACAGCACCACAGCATCCATCAATGCAGTGGGCACCAGACTTGCATCTGGGTGCACACATGTCAAAACAATACACTATCCAAGTGAGCTATTTTGTTGACCCATCAGAAGACACTTGAAAGAAAGAAACCTGGTGGTGAGTGCAGTGTGAAACTACCCCTGTAAGTATATGACCTTGTAGTGATGAAATCACAAATAAAATGTTAAGAAAAGATAATAATGAAACCCAACCTTCAGTTTTCTCTGAAATGACAAACCCAGAAGAAGTGAAATAACTGGTGAGAACGTGTGCTGCAGAGTCTGATGGCCATGTGTCATGTCAGCCTTGATCTTTTAGTCACAGTATCTTGAAGTTATCTCACATCATGGGTCCTCGTCATAAATCCTTCCAATGGAAGTGTGGCAAGAATTCTAAAATGTGTTTATTTTTATATTATAATTACTATTTTGTCATTGTCCAGACTTCACCACTCCACCTCAACTTTCTCAGAAAGAGACATCACACCACTGAAACTAGTGTCTTAGTACTCCCGTGTGGTGTATCTGGGAACTCAAACCTGAGTTGAACACATAGCAATGCAGGACTCTCCCAGTTGAGCTGACCTCAGCAGCTCCTTAAGTATCATTTTAAAAAGTGATTTATTGGGGGTCAGGTGGTAGCTCATGGTGCGAAGTGCAAGGACTGGCATAAGGATCCCAGTTTGAGCCCCTGGTTCCCCACCTGCAAGGGGGTTGCATCACAAGCAGTGAAGCAGGTCTGGAAGTGTCTGTCTTTCTCTCCCCTTCTCTGTCTTCCCCTCCTCTCTCCATTTCTCTCTGTGCTATCCACAACAACGACAGCAATAACAATAATAACAACAATGATGAGGCAACAAAAGGGAAAAAATGGCCTCCAAGAGCAGTGGATTCATAATGAAGGCACCGAGCCCCAGTGATAACCCTGGAAGCAAATTTAAAAAAAAAATGAGTGCAATGAAAGCCAGGAAACTTACATTTGGGATATAATGGCATTGCCTATTGGTATCTATTCTCTGTGGGTCCTCTCCTCCTTCGTTTTTTAGCCTTACAGTAATGTAGCCACACATGTTAAACAACTGAATTTGGGAAAACCATTTTTTTTATTTGTTATTGGATAGAGATAGAAATTGAGAGAGAAGGGGGAGATAGAGAGGAAGAGAGACAGAGAGACACCTGCAGACCTGCTTCCCTGCCTGTGAAGTAACTTCCCTGCAGGTGGGGAGCCGGGGGCTCAAACTGGGATCCTAACCAGTCCTTGAGTTTTGCGCCACGTGTGCTTAACCCACTGCGCTACCGCCCGACTCCTGGGGAAACCATTTATAGGTTTGTTTTTTTTGTTTGTTTGTTTGTTTTTTTACCATATAAAACTATAAGGTAACATCTGATTATTTAAGAAAATGTACCCAGCATAACAGCCCAAAGGCCATGATATGGATTGTGTTGGTTGCATACTTCAGCCAACATGTCTTCTAATACAGGTCAGTTTCACTGAGAAAGGCGGGGGTGCAGCCCCAGCCGGTTATTAGGGTCAGCCTGAAAGAGGAGGGGTGTTGGTGAAGAATGAAGAATGAGAGACGAGTGAGTTGATGCTGAATCAAGCTCAAGCAGACATCTCTGTCATACTTAAGCAAAACTTTTATTTTTATAGTCTCATAAAGCTTAGATCATTCAAACAAAAATCACCAAGGTATTGATTATTAAAACAAAAATCACGAAGGCTTTGATTATTGAAACAAAAATCACCAAGTAAGAACAGCACAGGTAGGGAACACCTCCTGCTTTGTGGAACATTTACATTCCAGGGGCACTTTCTGCCCTAGAGATCACATCACCATTTCTGTGTTTTTTGTTTTTTTTTTTTACCTGTGTGCTAGGCAAATGTCCTATTTATTAAGATTAATATTCTACTTTTTATGCCATTCTCTTGGCCCTATGCATCAGAAGACAATGGTTTATAGAAAACTCAAGCTTGTTACGTTTCTAGGGGCCTTAAACAAATTGAACAGCCCATTTTTCACAAAATCTGTTCCATTGTTTGATTAAGGAGTTGTTTTATTTTGTTCGAAGTTAAACTCTAGCTAGAATCCATCTTCTGTGTATGCTCACTGTGTGACCTAGGTTCTTGTGTACTATTCCTGCATAAGGAGGTGGGAGCATAGTGGTGGATGGCAGATTAAAAGGCCCATTGTTATCTAGGCAGGTACCATAACTTTCCATTAATTATTTATGTTATGTAAGGTGGCCCCTCCACTGTAAAGGAAGGTCTGCAGGTGTGTATCTTTTTCCCCCCATCTTTTTTTTTTAGTTACCTTTATTTATTTATTGGATAGAGACAGCCAGAAATTGAGAGGGGGAGGAGTGATAGAGACAGAGAGAGACAGAGAGACACCTACAGCACTGCTTCACCACTTGCAAAGCTTTACCCCTCCAGGTGGGGATCGGGGGCTTGAACCTGGGTCCTTGTGCATTGTAACGTGCGCTCAATCAGGTGTGCCACCACCCGCTCTCTTTTTTCCCCCTCTCTCTATCTCTGGTCCTCTCTCAATTTCTCTCTTTCCTAATAAAAATTAGAAAGAAAAGGGAAAAAATGGCTGCTGGGAGCAGTGGATTTGTATCGCCAGCACTGAGCCCCAAGAATAACCCTGGTGGCAATAAAAATAAAATATAATAAAAGTTACTTCTACGGCTGGACAGTGACACACCCAGTTGACCACCCATGTCACAATGTGCATTGCAGAGTCGAGTTCAAGCCCCTTAGTCTTTTCCACAGTAGGGGAGAAGCTTCATGAGTAGTGGAAACAGTACTGCAGGCATCTCTCTCTCTTTTCATCTCCCCTCCCTTCTCAATTTCTGGCTCTATTCTGTCAATAAGCAAATAAATTAAAAAGGAAAAAAAACCTTAAAAATTACTTCTGCTGGACTACACTTGGTCTCTATGAAAATTTTTGCTGGGTGCTAACCTGGCAAACTTGAGGTTTTCCCATTCTAGAGAAAAGAGGGAAGGGGCCAAGTGGTGGTACACCTGGTCGAGCACACACATTATAGTGCAAGGACCCAGGTTCAAGGCTCTGGTCCCTGCCTTCAGGGAGGAAGCTTCACAAATAGTGAAATAGGGCTGCAGGTCATATTTTTCTCTCTGTCTCTCCCTCTCCCTCTCTCTTAAAAATTTTATTTAATTAATTAATTTATTTATTGGATAAAACAGAAATCAAGAGGAAGGGGAAGATAGAGAGGGAGAGAAAGAGAGCAATAGTTGCAGCACTGCTTCACCACTTGCAAAGATTTCCCCCTGCAGGTGAGGACAGGGGACTTGAACCGGGGTCCTTATACATGGTCACAAGTGCGCTCAACTCCCTCTCCCTCTCTTGCTCCTGTTTCCCTCTCAATTTCTCTCTCTGTCCAAAATAAATAAGTAAAACTATTGAGAGAAGAGGGAGTAACAACAATCCCAACTAGGGCTGGCTTAGGAGTTAATGCAAGCAAAAGTTTTAGATATAACAAGACTGACTCCTCCAACTGAGTACTGTAAGCAGGTAAGCAGTGCTTTCTGGCTTGTTTGTTTTTTAAGATTATTTATTAATGAGAAAAATATGAAGAGAGAGAACCAGGCATCACTCTGGCACATGTGTTGCCAGGGATTGAACTCAGGACCTCCATGTTTGAGAGTCCAATGCTTTATCTACTGCACCATGTTTGTTTGTTTTTTCATAGCAGAGTACACATAAGAAATAGTATTTCTAGGCTACACTGGGAGAGGCAATTGATGTCAGAGGCCAGAGGTAGCCACCCATGGGTTGAGACTGCCCCAGTGCTGTGGGAATCAAAGTCCTGGAACTCAGGTCATGTGAGCAATCTGAACACACCAGTTGGTTAAGAAACTGGAAGTGAATGCAGCATTCCCTGAGCAGCCCCATTTCCATGGTAGCCATTTTGGTCCCAGACTAAAACCTACAGTCAGAGACTAAAGATCATCACAAGGAATCTTTGGAGAATAAAAATGATAACAGCTATGTGCCAGCTATTTTCTTTTTTTTTTAACATTCTTTTTAAAATTTTTATTTATAAAATGGAAATATTGACAAGACCATAGGATAATAAGGGTAAAATTCTGTACAATTCCCACCCCCAGAGCTATGTATCCACTCCCCTCCCATAACAGCTTCCCTATTCTTTATCCCTTTGAGAGTATGGACCCAGGATCACTATGGGTTGCAGTAGGTGGGAGGTCTGGCTTCTGTAATTGCTTCCCTGATGAACATGGCCATTGGCAGGTCGACCCATGTTCTCTCTCATCCCCTAGTGGGACAGGGATCTGGGGACACATTGGTGGGGTTGTCTGCCCAGGGAGGTCCAGTTGGCATCATGGTGGCATCTGGAACCTGGTGACTGAAAAAAGAGTTAACATATAAAGCCAAATTGTTGACTAATCATGAACTTAAAGGCTGGAATAGTGCAGATGAACAGTTGAGGGTCTTCATTTTGTAGATAGCTAGTAGGCCTATTTTAGTTATATTCCAAAGGGCCCATGACTATACTAGATTTTTTTTTTTCTCTGAGCCTGATACCTGGTATGCAGATAGATCCAAGTTATTGTCTGGGGAGATGATGTCATGGCTGGAAAAAGGACCAGAAAGCTGGATCAGGGAAGAGAGTGGCTCACAAACATGGAAAAGGTGTATAAATATTGTTGACTGAAAACCCCATCGATTTGATCTGATCTGGGGCCTATATTCAGCTTAGGAGCTTGTGTGACCTCTGCATCCCTGTAGATCTGAGCTCACATTCTGTGGTCATGAGTAGAAACGTTCCAAGCTGCCCCAATTTCAGGACCGATCTTCCTCAGGTATAGCATAGAGTATATTGTCCTCCCTTCAGAGGATGGAACATTCTCTACCGTTGTTGATCTCCCCCTCTCTTTCTACATTCACTGTCTCAATAAAATAAATAAATATAGTCGATTAAGGGCTAGGGAGATAGCAAAATGGTTATACAAAAAGACTTCCATGCCTGAGGTACCAAAGGTCCCAGGTTCAATTTCCAGCACCACTATAAGCCAGTGTAGAGCAGTGTTGGGGAGAAAAAAAAAAAGGTAATTAAAAATACTGGGAGATAGCTCACTCAGTAGAGAGCACATCTTCCATGTATGAGGCCCTAGGTCCAGCCCCAGCACCTCATGGGAGAACCATGAATAGTAACAGGGAAGTTCTGTGGAGGGTAGAACTGTTTGCGGTATTTCTCCTCTCTGTATGTCTTTTCCCTCTTCTCAAAAACTATGAAAAAAGGGCCAGGGAGATAAGAACAATTTATGCAACAGACTCACACCTGTCTGAGGCACCAGTGGACCCAGTTTCAATCCCTGACAACACCTAAACCAGAGATGAGAAATGCTGTGGTCAAACGAATAAAAAGAAAAATAAAACAAAATGAGAGAGGCAGAGAGAAAATTGGGCTAGAGAAGCTGCTCAGTGATATGGTGCTTTCTTGAAGTCCAGAGTTCATTTCCTAGAGTTTTATTTAAAAAAACAAAACAAAACACTGGGGGCAAAGTGTGAGGATGGGTGCAAGGATCCCGGCTCGAGCTCCCAGCTCCCCATCTGCAGGGGAGTCGCTACAGAGGCGGTGAAGCAGGTCTGCAGGTGTCTATCTTTCTCTCCCCCTCTCTGTCTTCCCTTCCTCTCTCCATTTCTCTCTGTCCTGTCCAACAATGACTACAACAAGGGCAACAAAAGGGAATAAATAAATATTAAAAGAATAATAATACCCCACCTGCAGGGGAGTCGCTTCACAGGCAGTGAAGCAGGTCTGCAGGTGTCTATCTTTCTCTATCCCTTTCTGTCTTCCCCTCCTCTCTCCATTTCTCTCTGTCCTATCCAACAACATCAACAACAATAATAACTACAACAACAATAAAAACAAGGGCAACAAAAAGCAAATAAATAAATATTTTTAAAATAAATAAATAAATAGGGAGTCGGGCGGTAGCACAGTGGGTTAAGAGCACGTGGCGCAAAGCACAAGAACGGGGGTAAGGATCCCAGTTTGAGCCCCCAACCCCACCTGCAGGGGAGTCATTTCACAAGTGGTGAAGCAGGTCTGCAGGTGTCTATCTTTCTCTCCCCCTCTCTGTCTTCCCCTCCTCTCTCCATTTCTCTCTGTCCTATCCAACAACGACGACATCAACAACAATAATAACTACAACAATAAAAAGGGGCAACAAAAGTGAATAAATAAATAAATATTAAAAAAATTAAAAAAAAGAGACAAAGAAAGAAAAGAAAAGAAAAATGGGTGTGGTCAGGGGGCAGCTCAGCAGTATCACATGCGTGTTCAAAGCCCCGGGCTCTTCTCCACAGCCCCTTTTAAAGCCCCCTCCCCCAAACACACACAGGACATGAGGAAGTAGAATCACTGCGCAACAGGAAAAACAGGAGAGGCTGCTAAGAAAAGGGGTGGGGTGAGCGTGAAAGGGTGCAGAAGCAGCTGGTGGTGACTTGGGCCTAGATGGAATCACAGCATGAAGTGAGGATACAGCAAATCCCCATCTTTGCAGAGGTTTCTCTCTTCCTATGTGTCCTCAAGCGGACAGAAGGGAAGAAAAAGGGATCTGAATGTTCCAAACACACAGCCCTCAGTGGAGGTGGCCAGCTGAGGAACATGAAGTCGCCACTTCTATCATGTTGCCTTTGCGGACACCCAGCCCAGTGGATGGTGGAGATTATTCCCAGGACAGCATGGGTGTGGCCAGACACTGAGGCTCCTGCCTCCTCATTGCTTGGTTAGTAGTGGAGCAAGAGGAAATAAACAACATTCCATAATTAGAAACTGAACAAAAAGGTCTGGAACTGAATCCTTTAAGGATGTGTTCTTGTAAACTCATTAAGTGGTAAAGAAAAGAGAATAAGCCTCTTCATCATCTCTGGGGCTTTGTCATTCTGGGATGACTTTTTCCAATAGAGACAGAGAAGCAGAGAGAGAGAAGAAAAGAAACCACAGCACCAAGACTTCCTTCAGTGGGTGGGGGCTGAGCTCAAAGCTGAGTCAACAAATGGCCAAGTAGCACACCATCTAAGTGAGCTCTTTAACAGGCCTAATTCCTCCTCCCTGCCCTCTCTCTTCCCCTCCTACTCCTCACTTTAAAGGTTTCTCCCTCTCTCTCTGATACTGAAAGCAGTAAGAGGGAATAAACTGAGAGTAGTGGAATCACACAGGCACAAAAAGTCTTTTGTTTTTTAAATCTTTATTTATTTATTGGATAGACACAGCCAGAAATGGAAAGGGAAGTGGGTGATAGGGAGGGAGAAAGATAGACACACCTGCAGCACTGCTTCACCACTCGTGAAGCTTTCCCCCAGCAGGTGTGGGCCAGGGACTTGAACCTGGGTCCCTGCGCACTGTAACATGTGCACTCATCCAGGTGCGCCACCACTCAGCCCCTTCATAAAGAGTCTTAGACAATAATAATAAAAAAAAAATCTGTTGTATGATGGTTATGCAAAAAGTCTTTCGTGCATGAGGCCCCCTAGGACCAGGTTCAATCCCCTGTACCACCAAAAGCTAGAGCTGAGCAATGCGCTGGTGGGGTTGGGGGATATTAAAAAGAGGAAGAGGGGGCCGAGCGGTTAAGTGCACCTGGCATGAATTGCAAGGACCTGCTTAAGGATTCCAGTTTGAGCTCTTGGCTTCCCACCTGCAGGGGGGTCGCTTCACAAGCAGTGAAGCAGGTCTGCAGGAATCTATCTCTCCCCCTCTCTGTCTTCCCTTCCTCTCAGTTGCTCTCTGTCTGGTCCAGCAACAACAATAACAGTTAACAAGGTCAGCAAAAAGGGAAAAATGCACTCCAAGAGCAGTACATTGGTGGTATAGGTGGTATAGGCACCGAACCTCAGCAATAACCCTGGAGGCAATGAATAAATAAATAAATCTTTCAAAAAGAGAGAGAGAGAGTGGAGGCCAGACACACCTGGTTAAGTGCACACATCACAGTGCTCAAGAACTCAGGTTCAAGGCCCGTGGTCTCCACCTGCAGGAGGAAATCTTCACGAGTGGTGAAGCAGTGCTGCGGATGTTTCTCTTTCCCTCTCCTTTTCTATCTTCCCCTACCCACTCAAGTTTTCTGTCTCTATCCAATAATAAATAAAGAACTATTTATTATTTGCCTCCAAGGTTATCGCTGGGGCTTGGTGCCTGCACCACAAATCCACTGCTCCTAGAGGCTATTTTCTCCCCTTTTGTTGCCCTTGTTGTTTATCATTTCTGTTATCATTATTGTTGTTGGACAGGACAGAGAAAAATGGAGGGGGAAGACAGAGAAGGGGAAAGACAGAAACATGCAGACCAGCTTCACCACTTGTGAAGCAACCCCCCCCCCCCCCACTACCGGGATTCTAACGCCTGTCCTTGTGCTTCATGCCTTGTGCGCTTAACCTGCTGCGCCACCGCCTGGCGCCCAATAAATATTTTTTAAAGAGGAAGAGCAATAGACCGACCTGGTAAGATTCAGTCCCGTGAATAATATTTCTTCTTTTTTTAAATTTTAACTTTTTATTATCTTTATTGGATAGAGACAGGCAGAAATCGAGAGGGTAGGGGAAATAGAATTGAGATCTCTGTATTTCTTGTTCTTTTTTTTTTTTTTTTTGTAAAGGGGTGGTCTGGGAGGTGGCGCAGTGGATAAGGCAATACACACTCCCAACAACAGATGAGTGACTGAGCAAATTGTTGTATATGTACACAATGGAATACTACTTAGCTATTAAAAGTGGTGATTTCACCATTTTCAGCCCATCTTGGATGGAGCTTGAAGAAATCATGTTGAGTGAAATATGTCAGAAGCAGAAGGATGAATATGGGGTGATCTCACTCACAGGCAGAAGCTGAATAACAAGATCAGAAGAGAAAACACTAAGCAGAACTTGAAATGAAGTTGGTGTACTGCACTAAAGTCAAAGACTCTGGGATGGGTGGGTGGGGCAGGGTTCAGGTCCTGGAACAGGATGGCAGAGAACCTAGTGGGGGTTGTACTGTTATGTGAAAAACTGGGAAATGTTATGCTATTGTATTTACTGTTGACTGTAAAACATTAGTCTCCTAAAAAAGAAAAATAAATAAAGCACTGGACACTCAAGCATGAGGTTCCAAGTTCAATCCCTAGCAGCTCATGTACCAGAGTGATGTCTGGTTCTTTCTCCTCCTTTCTTGTTAATAAGTAAATAAAATCTTTTTAAAATAAAATAAAATTGGTAAAGAGTAGCAGAGACATTTTTGAACTAGAATTGGCCAGAAAGTGAGATGGAGGACTAGACAAAATCCTCATATAAATAGTAAAATTGCAACACACCTTCACCCTCACTTTTCAGGATCTAAATTTTTAATTTTAATTTTTTTTATTTATAAAAAGGAAACATTGACAAAATCATAGGATAAGAGAGGTACAACTCCACACAATTCCCAACACCAGATCTCTGTATCCCCTCCCCTCCCCTCCACTGATAGCTCTCCTATTCTATATCCCTCTGGAGTATGGACCCAAGGTCATTGTGGGATGCAGAAGGTTGTATGTCTGGCTTCTGTAGTTGCTTCCCCGCTGAACATGGGTGTTGACAGGTTGATCCATACTCCCAGCCTGTTTATTTCTTTCCCTAGTGAGAAAGGGCTCTGGGGAATCAGAGCTCCAGGACATATTGGTGGGGTCATCTGTCCAGGGAAGTCTGGTCGGCATCATGCTAGCATCTGGAACCTGGTGGCTGAAAAGAGTTAACATACAAAGCCAAACAAATTGTTGACCAGTCATGGACCTAAAGGCTGGAATAGTGCAGATGAA
Organism: Erinaceus europaeus; assembly: GCF_950295315.1. Lineage (NCBI taxonomy): Eukaryota > Metazoa > Chordata > Mammalia > Eulipotyphla > Erinaceidae > Erinaceus > Erinaceus europaeus. Next base: position 62,342,612 of record NC_080173.1, on the reverse strand, counting down.
GAGTTGGGGGGGGGGGGGTCCTCCATTTTGTAGATAGCTAGTGGGCATATTTTAGTTATATTCCAAAGGGCCTGTGGCTAGACTAGTGTTTGTTGTTGTTGTTGTTTGGTTGGTTGGTTTTTCTCCCTGAGCCTGAAATCTGATATGCAGGTGGATCCAAGTTATTGTCTGGGGAGATGATGTCATGGCTGGCAGAAGGACCAGAAAGCTGGATCAGGGAAGAGGGTAGCTTCCTAATATGCAAAAGGGGTATAAATATTGTTGACTGTAGACCCCATCGATTTGATTTGGTCTGGGGCCCATATTCAGCTTAGGAGCATATGTGACCTCTGCATCCCTGTAGGATCTAAATCTTAATAAGCATAAAGAGGGTGGTGCTTATGTTCCCAGAAAATGCTACTCTTCCCCAAAGGAATGACAAATATTCTTTCCCATTGTTATAGAATTACTGTAACTTCTTTGTTCTTCTGCCACTTCAGGAAGAAGGATTTCTTTTCCACAGCATGAATCCTTCCCTCTCTTTTTTTGGCCAAAGAATGAATCTTTTAATTTTCTTTTCTAAATTCCTTTGCTTTGTGTGCTAATTTATTGCCTTGGAGACTGAACTGGACTATTGGCAACAGCTAGATCAATATATCCTTATCACCTGAAGTCCATAGTCTAACTTTGGCTTCATTCTAGCATTATGCATTCTATGAGCTTTGCTAAAAGTATAAAGACACAGATCCACCACTAGAATATCATGCAGAATAATTATACTGCCCGTAATGAGAAAGATGAGGGGGAGGATACAAGATATCACTCTGGTACATGTGCTGCTGGGGATTGAATTTGGGAACTGAATTTCCATTTTGTTGCCCTTGTTGTTGTTGTCATTTTTATTGTTATTGCCGGATAGGACAGAGAGAAACTGAGAAAGGAGGGAAAGACAGAGAGAGGGAAAAATAGATACCTGTAGACCTGCTTTACCACTTTTGAAGCAACCCCCCCCCCCACAGGTGGGGAGCCAGGGGCTTGAACCAGGATCATTACCCCTGTCCTTGCGCTTTGCACAATGGTGCACTTAATCCGCCACGCTACCGTCTGACGCCCCCTCTTTTTTTTAAACCAGAACACTGATCAGCTCTGTCTTATGGTGGTGAGGGGGTGCTGAACCAGGAACTTTGGAGCCTCAGGCATGACAGACTCTTTGCATAACCATTATTTTATCTACCCACTCCATTCATTCATTTCTTATGAGAGGAGGAGAGAGAATAAGAGTAAACACTCTGGGGAGTGGGTCAGTAGCTCAGCGGGTTAAGCACAGGTGGCGCAAAGCACAAGGACCTGCATAAGGATCTTGGTTCGAGCCCCTGGCTCCCCATCTGTAGGGGAGTCGCTTCACAGATGGTGCAGCAGGTCTGCAGGTGTCTTTCTCTCCCCCTCTCTCTCTTCCCCTCCTTTCTCCATTTCTCTGTCCTATCCAACAACGATAACATCAATAACTACAACAAGAAACAACAAGGGCAACAAAAGGGAATAAATAAGTAAATATGAAAAAAAAAAAAAAAGAGTTAACATTCTGGCCCATGCAATGTCCAGGATCAAACTCAGGACCCCATACTTAAGAGTCCAACTATTTATTCACTCTACTACCTACCCACATTCTCCCCCTTCCATATATGTATATATGTAACTTTTTATATTTATTTATTTTTCCTTTTGTTGCCCTTGTTGTTTCTCATTGCTGTTGCAGTTATTATTGTTATTGATGTTGTTATTGGATAGGACAGAGAGAAATAGAGAGAGAAGGGGAAGACAAAGAGGGGGAGTGAAAGACACCTGCAGACCTGCTTCTCCGCCTGTGAAGCGATTCCCCTGCAGGTGGGGAGCCAGGGCTCGAACTGGGGTCCTTCCACTGGTCCTTGCACTTTCCGCCACATGCGCTTAACCCGCTGCGATACCCCTTGACTCCTTATATGTAACTTTTTTAAATGAAGGAGAGAACAGGGAACCTTGATGGCATATGCATTGCCCCACACATATTCTACCTGTTGGGCAGAAAGTATGCTGAAAAACTAATAAAGGAATAAGAACAGTGCACTATCAACTGTTTAACATACAATTAGGCAGTGATAGAGAAACAGAAGATTAAAAAAAGCATAAGACATAAAAATAGTGAATGATAGATGTAAATCTTACTTTATCAGTGATTTAATGTAAATGGATTCAATACTCCAATTAGAGGGCAGAAATTGGCAGAATGCATTAAAAAAAAACAACCTGATCTCACTGTATGTTGTTTATAAGAGTCATCCTTTTAGATTTAAAAGCACAAATAGGCTCACCTGCAAACAATAATCAATAATAATATAGACCATAATAGAGTAATAAGAGCAAGTCTCACAATAAAAGCCTCAAATAATGCAAAGTATATTCTCTAATTACAGCGGAAGGAATTTAACATGGCAGCTCTTAGTAAATATCCACTGCATGAAATTTGATAAATTATGTCTCTCCTGGTCATCTTCATGTCCAACCAACCCTTCTAGGGCTTCCATACCTTTTTTTTTTTTTTTTTTAAAGATTTTTATTTATTTATTAGTGAGAAAGATAGGAGGAGAGAGAGAAAGAACCAGACATCACTCTGGTACATGTGCTGCCGGGGATTGAACTCAAGACCTCATGCTTGAGAGTCCAATGCTTTATCAACTACGCCACCTCCCGGACCACGGGCTTCCATACCTTTTTAAAAAAATTTTATTTATTTTCCCTTTTGTTGCCCTTGTTGTCTTTTTTTTTTTTTTTCTACTTGTCTTTTTATTGTTGTAGTTATTACTGTTGTTGTTATTGATGTCGTCGTTGGATAGGACAGAGAGAAATGGAGAGAGGAGGGGAAGACAGAGAGGGGGCGAGAAAGACAAACACCTGCAGACCTGCTTCACCGCCTGTGAAGCGACGTTCCTGCAGGTGGGGAGCCGGGGTCTCAAACCGGAATCCTTAAGCCAGTCCTTGCCCTTGGCGTGGCACGTGTGCTTAACCTGCTGCGCTATCGCCCTATTCCTGACTTCCGTACCTCTTAATCAGATAATTCTACAAACATTCAGGTCTGAATCACCATGCCACAGCTCCTACATGAGCTAAGTCAGAGGATTTCATAGTGTTTATTTCCTGGAAACTGCTCCACCCACCTGCCCCATTTCTCCTCCCAGGTAGTACATACTTAATGGCCGGAAATACTTGCTTTCTGGGATCAAGTTGTCCGGATGCTGAAATCCATTGTCTTAAGAAAGTTATTTAGTTTCTCTAAGCCTCAGTTTTCTCATTTGTAGCACCAGATGATTACCCCTGCCTCAAGCATTTATTGTGAGAATAAAATAAGACAGCATGCGTTATAGATTCACCTTCTTTTCTCTTTTTCTTCCTCCTCCCCAGGCAAACACTAATAACACCCCTAGATATGAAAGACAACAAATAGGGTCTTGATGGAGTAAGACTAGTCAAATCAGGAGTACGAAAGTTGGATAAGGGGGCCGGGCGGTAGCACAGCAGGTTGAGTGTACATGGAACAAAGTGCAAGGACCAGCATAAAGATCCAGGTTCAAGCCCTGGCTCCCCACCTGCAAGAGGGTCAATTCACAAATGGTGAAGCAGGTCTGTAGGTGTCTATCTTTCTCTCCCCCTCTCTGTCCTATCTGGCAACAAGGGCAACAAAAATGGGGAAAATGGCCTTCAGGAGCAGTGGGGTTTGTAGTGCAAGCACTGAGCTCCAGCAATAACCCTGGAGGCAAAAAAAAAAAAAAAAAAGGGAGTTGGGCGGTAGCACAGCTGGTTAAGTGTACGTGGCATGCAACGACCAGCATAAGGATCCCGGTTTGAGCCCCTGGCTCCCCACCTGTAGGGGAGTCTCTTCACAAGCGGTGAAGCAGGTCTGCAGGTGTCTTTCTCTCCTCCCTCTGTCTTCCCCTCCTCTCTCCATTTTTCTGTCCTATCCAATAATGACGACATCAATAACAACAACAATAACTACAACAATAAAACAAGGGCAACAAAAATGGAATAAATCAATAAATATTAAAAATGAATAAAAAAAAATTTTTAAAAAGTTGGATAAAAGCCAGACCAGGAAATGATGCAGTGACTAGTTAAAACATTGGCTATTCGGGTCTTGAGTTCAATCCCCAGCAACACATGTGCCAAAGTGATGCTCTGGTTCTTTACATCACTCTCTCATATAAACAAACAAACCTCTTTTAAAAAAGTATTTTATAAAGCAATCCTGAGCTAGAATTCCTACCCTACTTTGTATAAAGTATGTGATTCTCATCTATAAAATGGACAGGGGTTCTAAGAGGGTTTATAAGGACTGTAAGAGAGTCATTTGGCAGAGGTAGATAGCATAATGGTTATGCAAAGAGACTCTCATGCCTGAGGCTCTAAAGTCCCAGGTTCAGTCCCCTGCACTACCATAAGCCAGAGCTGAGCAGTGCTTTGGTAAAAAAAATTAAAAATTTAAAAAAATTTAAAAAAGAATGTCTAAAAAAAAAAAGAGAAGTCATTTGTCTAACACACAATTTGTGCTTCATAGAATGATAGTCATTACTGCTGGCAGTAGTCAGACATTTACTTTTTTTTTTTTCTTCCTCCGAGCACTATGGTGGTACTGGGGATTGAAACTGGGAGCTCAGAGCCTTATGCCTGAAAGTCATTATTTTGCTATCTCCCTAGCCTGACATTTACTCTCTTCTGATTTTTACTGCCTACTCCCTGTCCTCACTGCAAACTCCAGTTAAATTCTCCCCTAAACGTATCTTTCTCTTTGTACTCCCATTCCTTCTCTTAAGCACTTCTCACCTCCTGTATACCAACTTTTTCCTGGATTGGGGGCAGGAGTAACTTTAAGAAAAGAAAGGGAATAAATTTGAAAAAAAATTTTTTGGGAAAAATGTTAAAAGTTCTGTGGTCTGGGAAGTAGCTCAGTGGATAAAGCATTGGACTCTCAAGTATGGGTTCCTGAGTTCAATCCCAGGCAGTACATGTACCAAAGTGACACTCTGGTTCTCTTTCTCTCTCTCCTTCTATCTCTCTCATTAATAAGTAAAATATATATTTTTAATATTTATTTTATTTATTTATTCCCTTTTGTTGCCCTTGTTGTTTTTTTGTTGTAGTTATTATTGTTGTCACCGCTGTTGAATAGGACAGAGAGAAATGGAGGGAGGAGGGTGAAAACAGAGAGGGGGAGAGAAAGATAGACACCTGCAGACCTGCTTCACCACCTGTGAGTGGACTCCCCTGCAGGTGGGGAGTCAGGGCTGGAACCGGGATCCTTATGCTGGTCCTTGTGCTTTGTGCCACCTGTGCTTAACCCACTGCGCTACAGCCCGACTCCCAGTAAAATCTTTTTTAAAAAGTTAAAGTTCCAGTATTAGACTTGAATGTGCATGCATGTGAGTGAACGAATGAAAAACTTTGTCAAGCTGTGTTTTCTTCAAACCCCAGTAAAGAAGAACTAGAATTTTTTTTTAAGCTAGATTGGTAGCATGATAAGAAATCTGAGTCTAGGTGGTGGCATACCTAGTTAAGTACACGTCTTCATGAGGATCCAGGTCCAAGTCCCTGGTCCCACTCTGTGGGGCAAAAGCTTCATGAATGGTGAAGCAGTAGTGCTGCAGGTGCCTCTTTGTCTCTTTCTCCCTTGTTCTTCCCCCTCCTTCTCAATTTCTCTCTGTTCTATCAAATGATTTTTCTTTCTTTTTTTTTTTTTTTTAAAAGAAATCACCCAGTCTAAACATGAATGTGTTACTCTTGACTACATGGGGTGGCATGCCGATACATGCTGATGCTGATATACTGGAATTCAGGAAGGAACAGTTAAAAAAAATGGGGGGGGGTTGTACAGTAGCACAGTGGGTTAATCGCACATGGCACAAAGTGCAAGGACTGGGGTAAGGATCCTGGTTCGAGCCTCTGGCTCCCCATCTGTAGGGAAGTCGTTTCACAGGCGTTGAAGTAGGTCTGCAGGTGTCTCTTTGTCTTCCCCTCCTCTCTCCATTTCTCTCTGTCCTATCCAACAATGACATCAATAACTACAACAATAAAATAACAAGGGCAACAAAAGGGGAAATAAATAAATAAATAAATAAATAAAAGAAACAATGGCACCCCAAGATCTCAGGTAAGCAAGGGAAAATTTATTAGGAAAATATACAGGGGACGGGTGGTGGTGCACCCAGTTGAACATACATGCTTCAATGTGCAAGGACCCTCAGTCCCCACCTGCGGGAGGAAGGCTTCATGAGTGCTGAAGCAGTACTACAGGTCTCTCTCTCTCTCTCTGGAAAGGTAAACATGCTCTGTTACATGAATACTTTCTCTCTATAGTTTTTCTTTAAGCAATAGGGTATGCAAACTATCATTAGTGGTTAATGCCAACATCAAAGAACTGGCTTTAGCCTTGCATGTGTTCATCTATTGCCCTGCTCAGGGGCAAGGTGCCCTGGCAGTATGTGTTGACAATGAGTTGTTTTGTATCTGGAGGAAGAGTCACAGCCTGCAGCTGGTGTTCTTGTCCTTGGGGTTTTCTCTGTACCCACACTTTTCATTCCAGTTCTGCTCACAGAAGCACCTGCAAGGTCATCATCCACAAAGGAGAAGACATCCATTTCTCCCTGAACCTGTCCCTTGTAGTCTGCTCCTTATATCAGAACCAGGAAAGAGAAATGAAGGATAGAAAAAATAAAATAGAAAAGAAAAGAAGAAGGAGGGGGGCCAGCTGTCCAACTGATAGTATTTGAGAGGGGAGAGGTAGGGAGAGAAAGCAAGATGCCTGCAGACTTGTTTCACCTCTCCTGAAGCTGTCCCCCACATCTGCATGTGGGGATGGAGGCTTAAAGCCAGGTCCTGGGGGGGGGGGGGCAGAATACAGGTCCAAAAAGGATGACAGAGGGAGTCGGGCAGTAGTAGTGCAGTGGGTTAAGCGCACCAAGTGCTTAATGCGTTAATGGACCCGCGTAAGAATCCTGGTTCCAGCCACAGGCTCCCCACCTGCAGGGGGTCGCTTCACAGGTGGTAAAGCAGGTCTGCAGGTGTCTATCTTTCTCTCCCCCGTCTTTCCCTCTTCTCTCCATTTCTCTCTGTCCTATCCAACAACAAAAATAACTACAACAATAAAACAAGGGCAACAAAAGGGAATAAATATTAAAAAAAGGAAAAGTTAAAAAATCTATGACAGAGGACCTAGCAGGAAATGTTATGCATGTACAAACTATTGTATTTACTGTAGAATGTGAAACATTAATCCCCCAATAAAGAAATAAAAAAAAAAAAGCCAGGTCCTTGGCACTTGGTGATGTGTGTGCTCAAGTGGGCACGCTCAACCGAATGTGTCACCGCCCCGCCCCCTACAGTTGTTTTTAATGATTAATTAATTATCTTTATATTAGATAGTAACAACCAGGAATAGAGAGGGTAGGAGGTAGGGGGTAGGGTGAAATAGGGAGAGAGAGCACTACTTCAGAACCTCTTGCAAAACTTTCCCCCTGTAGGTGGGAACTGGAGACTCGAACCCGGGTCCTTGCACATTGTAACATGTGCGCTCAACCAGGTGTGCCACCACCCGGCCCCTTATCATGATTAATAATAATACTAGTAAAGGGTTTTGCTGTTAAGACCAGGCTTGCCTGAGGGATCAGTGGGGACATCTGGGGGTGAATTCTCCGAAGGAAGGGTCTTCTTTCAGGAGTGTGTGTGCAGAGCCCAGACTTAATCTTGGCTCAGATCCCCGGATCAGTTCTCTCCCTGATGGTCAATTTCTTCCTTCTAGCTGCAAACACCCTGAGACGAGGTGAGGATAATCCGCACCCCCTGCTCCCCAGCCCCAACACTCGCACCCTTCGCAGGGAGCTCTCTGGCGCGCGCTGGTGAAGTCTAGTTGGCGCCCCCGCCCACAAGGGCGCCTTACTCCCCTGGGCGACAGTGGGGGAGTGGAGGGGGCGTCCCAGGAGAGCACCGGTCGTCCCGCCCCCGCCCCGGCCTCACGTGACTTCCTGAAAGCTTGAGGGACCCACCCCTGTCTCTCGCTTTCGATTCCTGGTGGCCCCGGCGCGGGCCATCTTGCAGGAGTCACAGTCGCAGTTGCAGCCAGTGAGGTGGGCCCCCCTCTCAGGAGCGCCATGGCGGAGCTGTTCCCCCTGGCCGAGGAGCTGTCATGCTCCATCTGCCTGGAACCCTTCAAGATGCCAGTCACCACCCCCTGTGGCCACAACTTCTGCGGTTTGTGCCTGGAGGAGACGTGGTCGGTGCAAGGCGCGCCGTACCGATGCCCTCAGTGCCGCGCCGTCTACCAAGCGCGTCCGCAGCTGCACAAGAACACGGTGCTGTGCGCGGTGGTGGAGCAGTTCCTGCAGGCCGAGATGGCCCAGGAGGCACTCCCCGACGGCTGGACGCCTCCAGAGCGCGCCACGGCTCCCAGCCGGGCTGGCCACGTTGCCTGTGACCACTGCCTGAAGGTAGCCGCCGTCAAGACCTGCGTGGTGTGCATGGCATCCTTTTGCCTGGAGCACCTGCTCCCGCACCGCGAAAGCCCCGCCTTCCGGGACCACCAGTTGCAGGAGCCCATCTTCGATCTGATGCGTCGAAAATGCCCGCAGCACAACCGGCTGCGCGAGTTCTTCTGCCCGGAGCACGACGAGTGCATCTGTCACGTCTGCCTGGTTGAGCACAAGACCTGCTCGCCTGTGTCCCTGACCGATGCCAGCCGAGACCTGGAGGTAGGAGTGGGTGGCGAGAGCGCAGAAGGGCGACATCGGCCGGTCTGCTGGGTTGAGCAAAGGGCCCTACGGTGGGCATCTGGCCCTGTCCTGGATCACCTGGGTCTAGGTGGGGTGGGCCATTCTGGGCCTGAGATCCAGCAGGGGCATACAGAAAGAAGCCGCGAGAACATACAGTGAACTGTCATCGGTGGTCTACCCTTCCCCACCCCTTAAATGCACCCTTGAAGACAGGTGATGTTGCTTAAGGTGATTATCTTAAGAATTCTACTTGTCCGGTGGTGTTCAGTCTACAAAATGTTTAATTAGTGATTTACAAAATTATAAGGCAGTAGGGGGGTATAGTTTCCACACAGCTCCCACCATTAAAGTTTTGTGCCCCCACTGTTCCCCAAGGATAATCATCATAGTTTTTGCAAGGTCTTTAGAGACATGTTGATTGCTTTTTTTCCCCCAAGTTCATTATGTTTCAGTTCTCTATTTTCTTTCTTTCTTTTTTCAAGATTTTATTTACTTACTAATGAGAAAGATAGGATGAGGGAGAGAGAGAGAGAGAGAGAAAGAACCAGACATCACTCTGGCACATGTGTTGCTGGGGATCAAACTCAGGACCTCATGCTTGAGAGTCCAGTGCTTTATCCACCACAGCACTGTCAGGACCACTCAATTCCCTATTTCCCACACATGAGTGAAACCATCCAGTAGTTGTACTTTATGTCCTTACTTACTTCACTAGACACAATCACCTCTGGATCCATCTATTTTGTCCCAAAGGGCATAATGTCATTTTTTTTTAAATTGCTGAGTAGTGCTCCATTGGGTGCATGTCTCATAACTTATTTATCTAGTCATCAGTCAAGGGGCATTTAAGTTGGTAGAGGGGTTTTTTATGTCTACTATCAGCCCTAGAGGTTACCACTGTTCTTTCATTGGCTCCTAGAAACCCTCGAAGTAGTTAGTTTTGTTGTGCAGTTGAGATAGTGATGGAGGGAGTGATGTTAATTTAGCCTGAATTAGCGCAGTAAATGAGTTGAGTACAAAGTGAGTACTGGAACACTAGCTGGTCTGACTTCACAGTATGTCATTTCTGTCCATGGATGAGCCTCATATCCAAGTCTTGAATCCAGAGTATGAGATGAATTTCTTGGAGGCTTGAGGTTTCATGAGCAAAAAGCCTTTGGCGAGCTGGAGAATTGTAGTAAGCAGTGTGCAGGAGCGTGGGCTGGGTCCCAGGAATCCATAGATGTGACCCACAGAGAGAGCCAGTGCTTTTGCTCCGTACCGCCTACACTTTGTTCTCCATTTTGGCTAGGTGGTTTGACCCCTGGGCCTGCGTGCTCATCAATACATTGAGAAGATGAGACCAGGTATTTTCTTAAGGGGCTTTTTAAATCTGTGAAGTCTATAGTGATTTGGGGGACTATTTATATCTCTCTTCTGGATTTAAAGGCAGAAGTTGAAAAAAAGTAATCAAATCACTTTTTGATCTATCAGCCTAACCCTCTTAAGTGTGGTCTGATTTCCTTCCATTTTCAAAGCATTGCAAGGAAGAACAGGATTGTCCTTGTGTTGTCAAAGGTGGCCTGAGGCCTGGGGCAGGTTTGCACTGATAGCTGCGTCAGGCTGCAAGCCTTGCTCCCACTGGGTTGTAGCCTTGCCTTGATCTGCCTCTCTGGTTGGGAGTTGAGTTCCTCTGGACTTCTTCCCTGAGTCTTCAAAGCCAGACCTCCAGGCATAATCTGATAGTTGCCCTCTGAGGCATCACCATATCATATCCAAACAGGTATAAGTCTATTTTGCAGGAAAGAACCTGTCTAACCTAACTTCTGCAGCCAGGAGTCCTTCCCTGCTCCTAGACAACTATGTGTTTTAAGGCAGGTCACCCCCCATCCTCCCAGGATAATCGGAGATTAGAGAGATGAGCTGTGGCAAGTGCTTTGTAGACTGGCCCCACTGAGTCTGGTCCTTGTGGGCTCTGACTGGAACTAGATATGAATTTTGGCTCTGCTTCATAAATGGGTGTGTGTGGGGAAAGGGGGCAATACCTGTTTCAAGAGGTTACCATAGAATTACTGTAGACTTGATTTCTTTATTTAAATTTCTTAGGGGATTAATGGTTTACAGTTGACAGTAAAATACAATAGTTTGTACATACATAACATAACATAACATAACATAACATAACATAACATAACATAACATAACATAACAACAAAACAACACAGCCCCCACTAGGTCCTCCTCTGACATCATGTTCCAGGAACCGAGCCCACCCCCCCAGTCTTTTATTTTGGTGCAATACACCCAATTATTGTAGAATATAATGAGGTGATCTGCAGACAGTGTTTTACCATGAACACTCCTCATGAACTGCTCTGTCAGCTCAGTTACTCTGGCCCTGCCTGGAGACAGATGAGTCTGCTGAATGGAGGGAGTTGGGCTGTTCCTGCTCTTCTTTGCCTCAGGATGCTTGGACCTGCCTCTGAGGGCTCCGGGTTCCTGCCTGAAGGCCCTTCTTCTTTTTTATTTTTAATTTTTTAAAATATTTTTTAATTCTTTTTTTAAAACTATTTATTATTGGATAGAAACAGAGAGAAATTGAGGGGAAGGGAAGATAGAAATGGAGAGAGATAGAGAGACACCTGCAGCCCTACTTCAACACTCGTGAAGCTTTGCCCCTGCAGGTGGGGACCAGGGGCTTGAGCCCGGGTCCTTGTGCACTTTAGTATGTGCACATAACCAGGTGCACCACTGCCTGGTCCCCCTTAAAAAATTTTTTTTTTTAATATTTATTTTACCTTTTGTTGCTCTTGTTGTTATTGATGTTGCTGTTGTTAGATAGGACAGAGAGAAATGGAGAGAGGAGGGGAAGACAGAGAGGGGGAGATAAAGATAGACACCTGCAGACCTGCTTCACCCCCTGTGAAGTGACTCCCCTGCAGGTGGGGAGCTGGGGGCTGGAACCAGGATCCTTACTCCGGTCCTTGAGCTTCGTGCCATGTGCTCTTAACCCACTGCGCTACTGCCTGACTCTCCCTGAAGGGCCTTCTAAGAGTTCTTATCTACTGAGATAAAGGCCAGCCAGAGTCAGAGGATCCCTTCCTGGTTTTGCCTGGAACCACAGGTCTTTTCCAGCTACTAGGGTCCAAAGCTGGAGTCAGTGCTCTGCTTATTTGTATACTGCCTATGACCCCTGTGGCTTGTCCTTTTTTAGCTGCTACTGCTAACTACTGGTAACAGATATTCTAGCTAGGCAGTGACCCAGGGTTAGGTGGCTGGTTTGTCTCTTCCACTAGTGTCATAATTCGAGGATCCAGATCCCCAGTTTATGAAGGGCTCCTCAGATCTCTGAAACTTTTTTTTTTTAACCAGAGCTCTGCTAAGCTCTGGCTTATGGTGGTGCGGGGGATTGAACCTGGGGCCTTGGATCCTCAAGTTTGAGAGTCTCTTTACATAACCATTATGCTACATACCCTGCCCACATTTTCTACTTTATATTCACAAATTTTAAAAATGTATTAATTAATTGGAGGAGAGAACCAGAGTTATCACTCTGTGATGCTGGGGATTGAACTGGGGACTTTTGTGTTTGGAAGTCTAGAGTTCTGTCATCGTGTCACTTCCCAAGCTACTTGATTCAGACATTATTCGCGTCCCTGGGTCTTTTGTCTGAAGTCATGTAGGTCCCTCTCCACTGTCAGAGGACCATCATATGTATATGATTAATGTTGGAGAAGATTTATTTTAAAATACAGGGTTCAGAGGGGCTGGGCGGTGGCATAGTGGATTAAGCGCACATGGCACAAAGCACAAGGACCGGTGCAAGGATCCTGGTTTGAGCCTCTGGCTCCCCACCTACAGAGGGGTCACTTCACAAGCGGTGAATCAGGTCTGCAGGTGTCTCTCTTTCTCTCTCCCTCTCTGTCTTCCCCTCATCTCTCAGTTTCTCTCTGTCCTGTCCAACAACAACAATAACAATAACAACAAGGGCAACAAAAATGAGAAAAACAATAAGGGCAACAAGAATAGGAAAATGGCTTCCAGGAGCAGTGGATTCGTAGTGCAGGCACCAAGCCCCAGCGATAACCCTGGAGGCAAAAAAGAAAACAAAAACAGGGTTCAGTGGTGCATTCTGGGAAGTGGAACAGTTGGCAGTCTCTTAGTGGTTTTTTTAAATTTTTATTTGGCAGAACAGATAGAAATTGAGAGGGGACCGGCAAATAGAGAAGGTGAGAAAGAGAGACATCTGCAGCGCTGCTTCACCTTTTGTGAAGCTCCAGTCCTTGCTCATGGTGATGAGTGCATGCTGTCAGCCTGGCCCCCGTGTGTTCTAGTCTCTTCCAGCCCTAAGTCGTTTTGGGAGGCTGGATATGCCTGGTTCCAGACTCCTGCCCACAGTTTATCTTTACCAGTGTGAGAGGCCAGGTTAAAGGATACTGTCACAGAGGTCACTTATGAAATATCCTCAATGATTTCAACTTTTGTTGTTGAGCTAGTGTGACCTTGGTCTCTGCTTCTAGCCTTTACATGTGACACTCACTGGGTTGTTCAAATTCAGATTCAAGGTCAGGTTCAGGCTTGAATATTTTGAATGCAGTGGGAGAGGCAGAAATGTGGGAGGGCCAGATTATGTTGTTTCAGCTAGTTAAGGAAAAGGGAAGGAAATGCCTTTTTTCCCTTTTTCTTTTTTCTTCTTGAAATTTCCTGTGTGCTTAGTTTGGACACAAATTAAAAACATGTGCACATCTGGTTGAGTGCACATGTGGCCATGCTCAAGGAGCCAACCCCCCAGGCCCACCCGCAGGTGAAGCAGTGCTGCAGGTATCTGTCTTTCTCTCCCCCCTATATCTCTCTGTCCCCTCTAGATATATTTGTTTCTAGCCATTGAATAAATAAATAAACTATAAACACATAAAACAGTATTGGATCGGCAAGATAGTTCATCTGAATAGTGTACTTGCTTTGTCATGTGTACAGCTCAGGTAGGTTCAAGCCCTGCCCCCATCACTGGGGGAAGCTTCAGTGCTCTTGGTATCTTTCCCTCTGTCCTTTTGTCTTTCTGTCTGAAAGTGTCAGTTGCAAGTGGTGAAGTCCTGCCAATGACAACAACAATAATAACAATAACACTAATAGTAATACATTAAATAAAATGGCAAGGTCAGGATCTTTTTTTAATATTTTATTTATTTATTCCCTTTTGTTGCCCTTGTTGTTTTATTGTTGTAGTTATTGTTGTTGTTATTGATGTCGTCATTGTTGGATAGGACAGAGAAATGGAGAGTGGAGGGGAAGATAAGAGAGGGAGAAAGACAGACACCTGCAGACCTACTTCACAGCCTGTGAAGCGACTCCCCCGCAGGTGGGGGGGTGGTTCGAACCGGTGGCTCAAACTGGGATCCTTACATGGGTCCTTCCGCTTCGTGCCACGTGCACTTAACCCGCTGTGCTACTGGCGACTCCTGGTCAGGATCTTATGATACCTGCCAAGAGCAATTTGACTTGGTGTAAACAGAACATTTAATTGCTCTTTGCAGGGCTGGAAAGATAGCTCATTGGTGTTAGCGAGCATGAATCAGACCACCATCCACTGTAAGGAAGCAAAGATGTTTATTGACGAATTGCAATCCGGGCCGAGATGGTGACTGGTGTTAGTCTACCAAGCTCGACCCTGAACAAGGCTCAAACCACACAATTTATAGGAATTCAGACTACACTCAGGGAGGGGGAACACATCACCTTGTCAACTTACATCCAATATCAGGCTATAGCAAACACAAAATCCAATCATTTCAAACTTAGCAAAAAGCGGGGTCCATACAAAGCAAAGTGCGGGCTAATTTCAAACCTTACAGAACTAGACAACCAATAAGACTTGACCAGGTATTAGGTCCTCACATCCCACTACCAACATACCAGGCCATCTGGCGACCAGTATACTGCTGGGGCTGTGCAGAGGTCCTGATAAGGCTTGTCCCCATGCAGGGTCCTTTGAACAACTTACAAGACAATGGGTGGCCTTCACTGATTAGGTCCTGTTTATTCAAGGGGGAAGGGGAAAGGAATTTTCCACCTCATACTACAAGCAACTCATACTAAAAGCACTTAACAAACAACTGCATAAAAAGGGAATTTCAAGGCTACTGCCTTTTACAATTGGGTAGGGTATGTTCCTTGCCATATTAGAGTGCTATGACCCCTGGAAAAACTCTAGTGTTGTGATTTCTCTCCTTGTATCTCGGTCTTTGTCTCTGTCTAGAAAAAAAAAGTCAGTCTGGAATAGTGAAATTGGGCATGTTGAGAGATGACTCAATTTTTTTTTAATTTTTAATTTTTAATTTTTTTGCTCTGTGCTTCTGTAAAGGAGAGGTAATTTCTACCTCATTGTTCTTAGCTTTACCCAAGTTAATTTGAGTAAAGTGCTAGAGTAAAGACTGGCATATATATTAAGTAACAAATACCAGCTATTGTTATGGTGCTGGTAGTTGTTATTTTCCTTCCTGTTTCTGTGTCCTAACATTTCATCTGATCCCGCATTGGAGACTCAGTGATATGAAAGTTTATAAAAGTACTGGGGGTTCTTTTGACAGGGTTATCTTTACTTTTGTTTCTAGAGGCGCCTAGAGAACTAATAGTTCAGAATGAATCAGCTTAGTTCAGTTTCAGTGACTGAGCTACCTTGATGTGTGAGCAGGATGGATTACAGCTGACTCACCCTTACTCTTAACAAGGATGTAACTTTTGGACTTCCCATCCACCCTGCTCTTCACCACCACCTGTGGGGTTTATCAAGTAAACTTTGGACTCTTAATTATTGACCCACTTCCTCCTTGAGGCTGAAAGAGGCTCTCCCAGCTGTCTCCCAGACTGTTTACCTCAGTTTCATTTTCACCAACGGTTGCTCTGTAATCCTTCCCTGCCTTGCTACATTTTCAGTGTCATATAGGAGGCCCCCACCCCAAGCGCCACCCCCACTGTTTTGGAGCTGAAAAGACCAGTATTCCAGCTCATTTCCAGCTGTCCAACTGTCCCTTACCTTAAATTTCTTTGACCACAAAACAGACACAACCACACCCCACCAGACAGTTGACTTTGCAGTCTGAGGATTGGTTTGGATGACTTTAATCTGAAGTAACTGTCCCAGCTCAATTCTGTCTCAATGTCAACTTGGCCACCTTATTATCCTTCTTGCCTCATTTGTGAAATGGGTGCTAGTGAAGAGGTTCATAATGATACAGTCTGGGTGCTGGACAGGTAGCTCACTGGGTAGGGCAAGTGCCTGGCCATACACACAGACCAGCTTCTAGTCCTTGCATCACATGGGAGGTTCGATAACACTGGGGGAGCTTCAAAACAGTAGTCTCTTCCTCCCTCTCCCTCTCTCAATTGCTATTAAGGTTAACACTAGGGCTTGGTGCCTGCACAGTGAATCCATTGCTCCTGGTGACCATTTTTTCATTTTTTTCTTTTTAATTAGATGGGACAGAGAAATTGAGAGGTTAGGGAGGTAGAAAGGGAGAGAGAGAGATTCATCGGCAGACCTGCTTCACCACTCGTGAAGGCTCCCCCTTGCAAGTTGGTGTTGGGGGCTCAAACCTCTGGTCCTTGCACATGATAAGTGTGTTCAGGTAGATGTGCTATCTCCCAGCCCCCTTTTTCTGTCTTGCTATCTGACTGAAAAAAATCAGCCAGGAGTGGTGACATTATGTTGCTCAAAACACACACACACACCACACACACACACACACACACACACACACACACACACACACACATTTAGTTTGTCCTTATTAAGATCCAGGGCTTGTGTTATTTCACTTAATCCTTCCACTAACCCTGTGAGGTGGGGACAGTTATATCTGTTTTCTGGTCAAGGAATCTAAGGTGAGAGACAGTTGGACAGCTGAGAATTGGAGCTGGAACACTGTTCTTTTCAATTCTAAATGCTGTTCTCCTGACTTCTTTACCATCCTTCTCAAAGGATGAGGGAGAGATGGACAGTACACAAATTCTTCCAAAAGCAGCAAGCAGGCATCTGTGGGATAAATTCAGGGTGGATGCTGGGTGCTGGTGGGGGCCTGACATGTGCTCTCTCACTCTGGTATGTTTTCTCTGCAGGCCAAACTGAAGCATAAACTGACCATCGTGTACAGTCAGGTCAATGGTGCAACAAAGGCACTGGAAGATGTAAGAGTCAAGCAGCAGAATATACGGGTGAGTGACTTGAGTCCCTTCAGCCTTCAGGCAGGACAGGCTAACACATGTATCAGAATTAGACATGAATTTTGTATGACGTGTAGAAAACAAAGTGCCCAAGACTGGAAGGAAGTCTAGTAAAACAATAGTAATGAAAGTAAAACAATAGTAATGAAATTGCTGTAATAGTAGATTTAGAAATGCATTTTTCTTTTCTTCTTCTTCTTCTTTTTCTTCTTCTTCTTCTTCTTCTTCTTCTTCTTCTTCTTCTTCTTCTTCTTCTTCTTCTTCTTCTTTCTTCTTCTTCTCCTTCTCCTTCTCCTTCTCCTTCTCCTTCTCCTTCTCCTTCTCCTTCTCCTCCTTCTTCTTCTCTTTCTCCTCCCCCTCCTCTCCCCCTCCTCCTCCTCCAGGATGCTATTCTGTTCTAGTTTATGGTGGTGTGAGGGATTGAACCCGAGACCTTGGAGCCTCAGGTATGAGTCTTTTGCAGAATCAGTGTAATCTCCTTCACCCCAAGGTCACACTGGTTTTATATAAAGATTTAGGGGACTGGGCGGTGCACCGCATAAAGTGCACATGGTGCGAAGTACAAGGACCCGCACAAGGATCCCAGTTCAAGCCCACGGTTCCCACCTGCAAGGGGTGTTGCTTCACTAGTGGTAAAGCAGGTCTGCAGGTGTCTTTTTCTCTTCCTCTCTACCTCCCCTCCTCCTCTCAATTTCTCTCTGTCCTATCCAAAAAATTAAAAAAAGAAAAATGTCCACAGGTGCATAGGATTTATAGTGCACGCACCGAGCCCCAGCAATAACCCTGGAGGCAATAAATAAATAAAAATATAGAAAGATTTGATTTGTAATTGTTTTGTAGCTGCAGCATCCAGTTGTATTCTGACAATTGTGGCTTAATTACATAAGATCTGCATTAGCATGTCTGCTCTGTCACAGTCTAGCCTGCGGTAATTTGGCCATGTCAGTCCTAGTTTCCCTGTCCTGTCTGCTCAGTGGAATTGCAACTCCTTTCTGAAGGAGACTTAAATGAAGGGCTGTAAATGGAATTGCCTGTATTGATTAGGTGGTGAGCTACTACAATAAAGATATCCCCTAAATTCATTTACTTCAAAGATAAAATAAAACTAGGAGATGACAGTGTACTGCACCACAGTAAAAGATTCGGGAGTGGGGGTGGGGTGGGGCAGAGGGTTCAGGTTCTGGAACATGATGGCAGAGGAGGACCTAGAGGGGTTGGATTGTTATGTGGAAAACTGAGAAATGTTACACATGTACAAACTACTGTATTTTACCATTAACTGTAAACCATTAGTCCCCCAATAAAGAAATTTTTTTAAGAAGAAAGATGAAACAAAAGAAGTTTACTTTGCTCCTGTGACAGTGTAAGCCCAAGACAAGCAGCCCTGACTAGTGGGGTGGATCTGGTCCACACAGCTATTCAGAGATTCACATTGTTTCCTTCCTATTGAACCACCCCCCTCTCTCCCTCTCTCTCTCTATCTCTCTCTTTCTCTCTCTTTCTCTCTCTCTCTCTCTCTCTCTCTCTCTTTTCTCCAGGGTTATCGCTGGGACTCAGTGCTGGCATTATGTCAACTGCTCCTGGTGGCCATATTTTTCATTTTTTTCCTATTTTATTTGATAGGACAGAGAGAAATTGAGAGAGGATGGGGAGACAGAGAGGGAGAGAGAAAAATAAACACCTGCAGACCTGCTTCACTGCTCACGAAGTGTCCAGCTGCAGGTGGAGAGTGGGGGTTTTGAACCCTGGGTCCTTGTGCGAGTCCTTGTGCTTAGTACTATGTGAGACTAACTGGGTGCACCACCTCCCGGACTCCTTGCCCCACATCTTCATAGGATGTTTTCCTTATTTCTTTGAGTGAAGCAGGACAACCATCACCTCTTTGCTTTAGACTGCTAAAAATTAGGAGGAGAATGGGGGGAAAGAATGTAGCACATTTCACTTCTGCACATGCAACCTTGGAACCAGTTTAGTCACATGACCGAGCATAGCTGCAGAGGAAGCTGGGAAATGTAGTTTGTTACCGGATAGCTCTTTGCCCATCTGAAACTACAGAAGTGTTTTTTTTTTTAAATATTTTTATTTTATTTATTTATTCCCTTTTGTTGCCCTTGTTGTTTTATTGTTGTAGTTATTATTGCCGTCGTTGTTGGATAGGACAGAGAGAAACGGAGAGAGGAGGGGAAGACAGAGAGAGGGAGAGAAAGACACCTGCAGACCTGCTTCACCGCCTGTGAAGCAACTCCCCTGCAGGTGGGGAGCCGGGGTTCGAACCGGGATCCTTATGCCGGTCCTTGTGCTCAGAAGTGTTTTTATTTACTGAAGGCAAGTAGAGAATTAATATTGGGGAATATTAGTAGCCATATTGGAGGTGGCAAAGGGAAGCATCAAATAAAGAAATAAGTAATTGAATTTCTTTCTCTCTTTAGTCTATCCCTCTTGTGTGGATTTCTGTTTGGCATGTTTGTTTCTGATCTATCACAGATACCCAAGGTGTGAAGTGAAACCACAACTTTTAGAGCAGTACTGTTCACTTGAAATGCGGTGCATATCTACAGGTAGTCCAAGTTAAGTTGGGTGACACCTGAAATTAATATTATTTATTTATTATTATTTTTAAAATATTTATTCCCTTTTGTTTCCCTTGTTTTATTGTTGTAGTTATTGTTGTCGTTGTTGTTGAATAGGACAGAGAGAAATGGAGAGAGGAGGAAAGACAGAGGGGGGAAGATAGATACCTGCAGACCTGTTTGACCGCCTGTGAAGCGACTCCCCTGCAGGTGGGGAGTAGGGGGCTCGAACCAGGATCCTTATGCCAGTCCTTGCGCTTTGCGTCACCTGCGCTTAACCCACTGCGTTATCGCCCAACTCCCAATATTATTTATTTATTTGAGGAGAATACCAGGAGTCAAACTCAGGGTCTCATGCATGCAAGGTATGTAATCTTCCACCAAGTTATACTCCTGCTGTAGCTGAAATTAATTTTGAAGATTTTTAAGATTTCATTTATTATGAAAGAGAAAAATGAGAGAGAGGAAATAGAGACAAGTTCAGATATAAGGTGATGCTGAGGACTTGACCTGAGGCCTCTGGGATCTTAGGTGTGTAGGTCCTGTGCTTTAAGAGACTGAGCTATGTCCCTAGCCCTTGAAATTATTATTATTATTATTTTGCCTCTGAAGCGTTGTGCCTGTGCTATTCCATTGCTCCCTGTGGACTACTGTTTCTCTCTTTTCAATCTCAGAAACACAGGGAGAGAGACAGAGAGAGACAAGGAGAGACAACATTGCTGTACTCATTATGAAGCTTCTCTTGCACATGGTGCACTTAAGTCGTGCTGACCCTTTAATAGTGATTTAATTTAACCCAGTGCATCAAATTATAAACTAAAAAGTATTATCATCTTTTTGGGGCACCAAGTCTTTAAAATCCAAAGCATATTCTGGACTTACAGTACATTTTTTTCCATTTATTTGTTTATTTATTTTGCCTCCAGGATTGTTGCTGGGGCTCAGTGCCTGAACCACGAACCCACTGCTCCTGGAGGCTATTTTTTTTTCCCTTTTGTGGCCTTTGTTGTTTTAGCATTGTTGTGGTTATTATTGTTATTGATGTCATCATTGTTGGATAGGACAGAGAGAAATCGAGAGAGGAGGGGCGACAGAGAGGAGGAGAGAAAGACAGACACCTGCAGACCTGCTTCACCGCCTGTGAAGCAACCCCCATGCAGGTGGGGGAGCCAGGGTTCAGCCGAGATCCTTACGCCAGTCCTTGCGCTTTGCACCATGTGTGCTTAACTCACTGTTAACCCCACCCCCTCACAGTACATCTTAATGTGGCCTGCTTGCAGTCCAAGGCTGTGCCAAGTAAATGTGGTATTGGACACTGTACTTCTAAAGGATGATATTCTCTAGAAGTTTTCTGGAGCGCCACTTTCTTTACTCCCCACCTTTTTTTTTGTTGTTGTTATCCTTGTTGTTTATCGTTGCTGTTGTTATTACTATTGTTGTTAGTATTACTGTTGTCAAATAGGACAGAGAGAAATCGAGAGAGGAGGGAAAGACAGAGAGGAAGAGAGGCAGACACCTGCAGACCTGCTGCACCACTTGTGAAGCGACCCCCCCCCTGCAGGTGGGGAGCCGGAGCCTCAAACTGGAATCCTTGCCCAGGTCCTTGCGCTTCATGCCATGTGAGCTTAACCTGCTGCACCAATGCCCAGCATCCCTTTCTTTACTTTTTAAACATTTTTCCCCACCTTTTTTTTTTTTCTTACATGATAGAACAGAGAGAAATTGGGGAGGAAGGGGAAGGTAGAGAGGGAATGTGAAAGAGAGACACCTGCAGCACTACTTCATCATTTGTGAAGCTCCCTCCATCATTGCAGATAGGAACCTGGGGCTTGAACTTGGGTCCTTGTGCATGGTGATATGTACTCAACTGGTTGCACCACCACCCAGTTCCCCCCACTCTAATTTTTTTTCCCTCCAGGGTTATCACAGGGTTTGGTGTCAGACTATGAGTCTGCTACTGCTGGCAGCAATTTTTCTGTTTTATTCTATAGGACAGAGAGAAATTGAGAGGAGTGGGGGAGATAGAGAGAAAGAGAGAAAGACACCTGTAGAGCTACTTCACCATTTGTGCATTGGACCCTCTGCAGGTGGGGAGTGGGGGCTCAAGCCTTGATCCTGCCACAAGTTCTTACACTTTGTACTATGTGCCTCTGACCAGGTGCGCCACTGCCTGGCCACCTTTAATAATTAATTAATTATTTGTATCCATATAGCCTCGGTAGATAAAGCATTGAACTTTCAAGCATAAAGCTTGAGTTCCATCCAGAGCATCTTATGATCCTCTGGTTCTCTCTCTCCCCTTTGCTCCTTCTTTTTCTATTCATGAGTAAATTCATCTTCTAAACAAATAAATAAATAAAATCACCCATGAAGTGCTTCCAATTTAGAGAGTAAAATGTCACCAATACAAGTAAAGTCACCACTCTTGTTTTCACTTTTATGTTGCCTTTTTTCTTTGCTGGAAATAACCACTATTTTGAATTTATTTATCCCTTCTCATGATCTATAGTTTTATTACATATGAATTTCTTAGTAATAAGTAGTACCAATCTATTTTCTCTTTAATTTTAGTTATCTTAATTTATTAGATAGAGACAGCCAGAAACAGAGAGGGAAGGGGGTGATAGAGAGGGAGAGGGAGAGGGAGAGAGAGAGAGAGAGACACCTGCAACATTGCTTCACCACTCGCAAAGCTTTCTGTCTGCAGGAGGAGACAGGGGGCTTGAACCTGGGTCCTGGCACACTGTAAAATGTGCACTCAACCAGGTGTGCCCCCTACCAATCTATTTTCTGTGATCTTTATATGAAGGACATCATACAGTTTGTCTTCTTCTTTTTAAAGGTTTTGCGTTTTTCTGTTTTATTATTTTTTATTTTATTTTTTAACCAGAGTACTGTTCAGCTCTGACTTATGGTGGTGCGGGGGATTGAACCTGGGATTTTGGAGCCTCAGGCATGAGAGTCTGTTTGTATAACCATTATGCTATCTACCCTCCGACCCTTCTGTTTTTAAAAAATATTTTCTAGAGGCTGACACAAGGATCCTGGTTCAAGCCCCCACCTGTGAGGGGGTTGCTTCACAAGCTGTCTTTCTCCCCCCCTCTGTCTTCCCCTCCTCTCAGTTTCTCCCTGTCCTATCCTATATATATATGTGTGTGTGTGTGTGTATACATATATATATATATACACATATATATGTAATTTATTTATTTATTTACTTATTTATTTTTACCAGAGAACCATTCAGCTCTGGCTTATGGTGGTGTGGGGGATTGAACCTGGGACTTAGAGCCTCAGGCATAAGAGTCTGTTTGCATACCATTATGCTATCAATCCCCGCCCCTATTTGTCTTCTAGAAGTTATGTTTCCCTCATGAAAATTTACCCATATCTCCAGTTCATTAATTTCCAACCCCTATTTCTCTCTCTCTCTTTCTCTCTTTAAGATTTTATTTATTTATTAGTGAGAAAGATAGGAGAAGAGAGAGAAAAAGCCAGACATCACTCTGGTACATGTGCTGCTGGAGATTGAACTCAGGACCTCATGCTTGAGAGTCCAATGCTTTTTATCCACTGCACCACCTCCCAGATCACTCTATTTAGTTAGATAAAGAATTTATTTTTTAAAAATAGTTTTATTTATTGTTATCTTTATTTATTGGATAGAGACAGCCAGAAATCAAGAGGGAGGGAGTGATAGAGAGGGATAGAGACAGAGAGACACTTGCAGCCCTGCTTCACCACTCGTAAAGCTTTCTCCCTGCAGGTGGGGACCGGGGGCTCGAACCCGGGTCCTTGAGCATTGTAATACATGCGTTCAACCAGGTGTGCCACCACCTGGCCCCAAGAATTTGATTTTTTAATTATGTATTTTTATTTATTGGATAGAGACAGAGAAGTTTTGAGGGGTGGAGAAGAGATACAGGACTGTTTTACCACTTTCAAAGCTTTCCCCCAGCAGATGGCAATTAGGGGCTTGAAGCCAGATCTTTGAGGATTGTGAAATGTGTGCTCAATCAGGTGCACCATGGCCTGGCCCCCCTTTATTTCTTCTTCTTTTTATTATTACATTATATATATATATATATATATATATATATATATATGAACTAGAGGATCACTTTGGCATATGCTGGCAATTGAACTTACGCTTTTTTTTTTATTTGCTTTTTTCCCCCTTTTGCCCTTGTTATAGTTATTATTATAGTTGTTATTGATGTCATCGTTGTTGTATAGGACAGAGAGAAATGGAGAGAGGAAGGGAAGACAGAGAGGGGGAGAGAAAGATAGACACCTGCAGACCTGCTTCACTGCTTGTGAAGCGACTCCCCTGCAGGTGGGGAGCTGGGGGCTCGAATCGGGACCCTTACGCCGGTCCTTGTGCTTTGTGCCATGTGAGCTTAACCCACTGCACTACCACCCGACCCCCTGAACTTACGCTTTTAAATCCAATGCTATATTCACTGTGCCACTTCTCAGGCTTGCTGCTCTATCTCTCACTGATAGATGTTTAAATTACGCTTTTAAATCCAATGCTATATTCACTGTGCCACTTCTCAGGCTTGCTGCTCTATCTCTCACTGATAGATGTTTAAATCATTCAAGGGTTTTGATATTTTGGACAGTGTGGCTTAGAGTGACTCTAGGGCAGGTGTCCCAGAATTTCTCTAGAGTATATTGTTAATTTCTCTTCTTCTTCTCTCTTCTTCTTTGTTTATTTACTTAATTTATTTTTTACATTTATCTTTATTTATTATTGAATAGAGACAGATAAATTGAGAAAGGGAGAGAGAGATGGAGAGACACATGCAGCCCTGCTTCACCACTCATGAAGCTTTCCCCTGCAGGTGGGGACCAGGGGCTTGAACCGAGGTCCTTGTGCATTGTAATATGTGTGCTTAAGCAGGTGTGCCACTGCCTGGCCTATTTATTTATTTATTTATTTATTTACCTCCAGGGTTATCACTAGAGCTTGGTGCCTGCACCATGAATCCACTACTCCTGGAGGCCATTTTTTCCTTTTTATTGCCCTTGTTGTTATTGTTGTTATTGTTGTCATTGCTGTTGTTGGATAGGGCAGAGAGAAATCGAGAGAGGAGGGGAAAACAGAAAGGGGGAAAGAAAGATAGACACCTGCAGACCTGCTTCACTGCCTGAGAAGCGACCCCCCTGCAGGTGGGGAACTGGAGGCTTGAACCGGGGTTCTTAGCCCGGTCCTTGTGCTTAACCGGCTGCACTACCTCCTGGCTCCTATATATATATATTTACTTTTTTTTCACCAGAGCACTGCTCAGTTCTGGCTTGTGGTGGGGGGATTGAACCTGGGACGTTGAAGCCTCAGGCATGAAAGTCTTT
The DNA here is from genome assembly GCF_950295315.1 of Erinaceus europaeus. Classification (NCBI taxonomy): domain Eukaryota; kingdom Metazoa; phylum Chordata; class Mammalia; order Eulipotyphla; family Erinaceidae; genus Erinaceus; species Erinaceus europaeus. The sequence goes on along the minus strand of NC_080173.1, from coordinate 62,317,717 downwards.
TTGCATCACCATTACATTATCTACTCCCACCTTATGAGTAATTTTTCTAGAGCATGTTTCTGGATTGAGTTGCCAAGTGATAGGGTAGACCCAGTATTCCATAAATAGACTCTCCTAAGCTGTTGTGCCCTTTGTACCCCTACTAAGTACAGACAAGAATGCCTGCTACTCCACATCTTCTCAACCTAGTAAGCATTTAGCAAGTCTGATGGCTGCCCTCTTGTCTTTTGTCTCTTAGGAGGCCACACAGAGGAAGATGGAGCTGCTTAGACAAGAGTACAAGGAAATGAAGGCTCTCATTGATGCTTCAGAAGCCAATGCAACACGAAAGATCAAGGAAGAGGAGAAGAGGGTCAGCAGCAAGTTTGACACCATCTACCAGATCCTCCTCAAGAAGAAGAGTGAGATCCAGGCTGCAAAAGAGGAGATGGAATTTGCCCTGACTAAGGGCGGGGATGAGTTCGAGTTTCTGGAGGTGAGTCTTGGGTGAGGACATGATTTAAGTTTTCCTTTTGTCTAGTGTCATGGTGTTGATTATAGGTCCAAGAAGGCCCTTGAGTTGGAGCTGTGGGTCCCTGACACGTGTGCTGTACTTGTGTTCTAAGCTGTGTGGTCATGCACCACAAACTTGCTGGCTTAGAAGAACATATGTTTGTCATCTTACACTGTCCATGGCTAAGAAATCTGGACATGGTTTAGCAAGTTGTCTTCTTAGGGTCATGGAAGCTGCAGTCATAATGTTGACTGGGATGTATTCCCTTTGGAGTTCAAGGTTGTGCGCCAAGCTCATGTGGTTGCTGATGGAATTCAGTTCCTTACGGGTGCAGCTAGCTTTCTTGCTGGCTGTTAGCTAGGGTCTCCTATGAGTTCCTACTGTCTACCTCGGTTCCCTGCCATGTAAGCTCTCAAGTCTGGCAACTTACTTTTTCAAAATCAGTAGAGACTCTATCTCTCTTCAGGAAGTTTCAATATTGATTTACCATCAGTTTGTAACATTACATAATTGTCAGAGTACATTTTCATACCTCTTTATGTGTCTAGGACTCATTGTACCCACTACCAAAATTCTAGTGCTATGCTATGATCAGACTGACTGCCTCCACCTCTTCCTGCCACCCTCTTCCCTTCCCCTCTGGTAACCATCAGGTTTTGGAAATCACCTATGCCCATTCTGTCTTATTTTTTAAATTTATTTATAAAATGGAAATATTGACAAGACCATAAGATAAGAGGAGTACAATTCCATATAATTCCCACCACCAGAACTTTATATCTCATCCCCTCCCTTGACAGCTTTCCTATTTCTTATCCCTCTGGGAGCATGGACCCAGATCATTATGGGATGCAGAAGGTGGAAGGTCTGGCTTCTGTAATTGCTCCTCCACTGGACATGGGTGTTGGCAGGTCGATCCATACTTTCATCCTGTCTCTCTCTTTTCCTAGTGGGACAGGGCTCTAGAGAGGTGGGGTTCCAGGACACATTGGTGAGGTCAGGTTGGTGTCATGGTAGCATCTGTAACTTGGTGGAAGAGTAATGAAGCTGGAGGGCTGACAACCCACACTTGGCATCTCTGAACACAATCTGAAGTGAAATAAATATGTTGAGTTAGTACTGGTTGCACTGACTGTCTTTTTTTTTTTTAAAGAATATTTATTTTTCTTTCAATTATCTTTATGTATGTATTGAATAGAGACAGTCAGAAATCAAGAGGGAAGGGGAGATAGAGAGGAAGAGAGACACCTGTAATACTGCTTCACCACTTGCAAAGCTTTCCCCCTGCAGGTGGGACCGGGGGCTTGCACTTGGGTCCTTGCACATTGTAACGTGCACTCAACCAGGTGTGCTGTCGCCTAGCACCTGCCCATCTGTCTTAATGTTTCTGGGTATGCTCTAAGAGACAGGGCTTTTGCTTCATCTCTTGCCATCCACTTTCAGTCCATGGGCCATGCTGTAGCCACAGCAGAACAATCCGCAGACCCCGGATACCCCAGGCATTGGGCAGGAATACCTTGACTGTCACTTATTTTATTTTATTTTATTTTATTTTATTTTATTTTATTTTATTTTATTTTTGCCTCCAGGTTTGTCACCTAGGGTGCAGTGCCTGCACTATTAATTCACAGCTCCTGGTGATCATTTTTTCCATTTTTGTTGTTGTTGTCATTGTTGTTGGATAGGACAGAGAAATTGAAAGAGGAGGGCAAGATCGAGAAGGAGAGAGAAAGATAGACACCTGCAGACCTGCTTCACTGCTTGCAAAGCTACCCCTCGCCCCCGCAGGTGGAGAGCCAGGGGCTCAAACCAGGATCCTTGCACTTTGTACCACGTGGGCTTAACCCTGTGCGGTACCGACTGTCATTCAGTGACTCATGTCCTTTTCCCAGGACATCATCTCCACTCCCTCCTCTCTCATCTCGCTTGGCCCTTCCTATTTTATCATTACCAGTGTGAATACTGCCTCTGCTATAGCTCCTAACTGAGCTGTTGTTTTAGATGTGTATGTGTTTTATTTTGGTTTGGTTTTTTTTTGTTTGCTTGTTTTTTAACCAGAGCACTACTCAGCTCTGGCTTATGGTGGTGCTGGAGATTGAACCTGGCTGCTTGAAACCTCAGGTATGGAAGGCTCTTTTGCTATCACCCCAGCCCTGGATGTACTTCATTTCATGGCTTTTTAAGCTGTCAGCTCCTTGCACATAGGGCTCACCTCTTACCGACTGTCCTTCCTGGCATACAATAAGTGCTGGTGAACCTATTGTTTGGGTGACATGACCCCTCAAAGGCTCAGACTTTTTTTTTTTGCCTCCAGGGTTATTGCTGGGGCTTGGTGCCTGCACTATGAATCCACTGTTCCTGGAAGACATTTTTTCCCATTTTGTTGCCCTTGTTGTTGTCGGTATTGTTATTGTTCCCATTGATGTTGTTGTTGGATAGGACAGAGAGAAATGGAGAGAGGAAGGGAAGAAAGGGGGAGAGAATGATAGACACCTGCAGACCTGCTTCACCACTTGTGAAGTGACCCCCCTGCAGGTGGGGAGACGAGGGCTTGAACCCAGATCCTTATGCACCTTGTGCTTCGAACCATGTGCGCTTAACCCACTGCACAACTGACCGGCCTCTAAGGCTCAGACCTTCTATTGAGTTCATGGGGCTGGGGGAGGGTACAGGAGTGACTGGGGACTTCCTTGTGTCCCTGTAGGGATTGCTCCCCCATGCCTGAGCTATATGACCTCAGGCTCTATCTCACATCCTTCTTCCTCTGTATTAGAATAGTCGTCTCCAGCACAATGAGATTTTATTTAATTTTTTTATCATCTTTATTTATTTATTAGATAGAGACAGCCAGAATCTAGAGGGAAGAGGGTGACAGAGAGGGGGAGAGACAGAGAGACATCTGCAGCACTGCTTTACCAATTTGCAAAGCTTTCCCCCTGCAGGTGGGAACCAGGGGCTAGAACCTGGTTCCTTGCACATTGTAACAGGTGCGCTTGACCAGGTGTGCCACCACCTGGCCCTTATTCTTATTCTTATTTTTTTTCTCCTATCACATTTTTTTATTATAAACAGGAATGTATTAGTCAGAGTTTGGAGAGCGTTGATAGACTTATATCAACGGGAAAAAAATTGATCCAGATATTCAGAATTCCTTGGGTCAAAATGAAATTGAACCATAAATAGTTCAATGGCTTCCTGATATGAACATAGCCCTTAGACTTTCACTTTAAAAAAAATTAAAAATATTTGTGTATTTTCCCTTTTGTTGTCTTTGCTGTTGTTTTATTGTTGTAGTTATTGTTGTCATCGTTGTTGAATAGGGCAGAGAGAAATCGAGAGAGGAGGGGGAGACAAAAAGAAAGGGGGAGAGAAAGACAGACACCTGCAGACCTGCTTCACCGCCTGTGAAGCAACTCCCCTGCAAGTGGGGAGCCGGGGGATCGAACGAGGATCCTTACGCTGGTCCTTGCGCTTTGTGCCACATGCACTTAAACCACTGCACTACCGCCTGACTCTCGGACTTTCACTTTTTAAAAGCAGTAATGTACAATGTGAGGTGAACACACATATGAAAAGTACCGGATAGGGAGTCGGGCTGTAGCGCAGCGGGTTAAGCGCAGGTGGCTCAAAGCACAAGGACCGGCATAAGGATCCTGGTTCGAACCCCGGCTCCCCACCTGCAGGCGAGTCGCTTCACAGGCGGTGAAGCAGGTCTGCAGGTGTCTATCTTTCTCTCCTCTTCTCTGTCTTCCCCTCCTCTCTCCATTTCTCTCTGTCCTATCCAACAACGACAACAACAATAATAACTACAACAATAAAACACCAAGGGCAACAAAAGGGAATAAATAAATAAAATAAATATTTAAAAACATTTAAAAAAAAAGTACTGGATAATTCACAAAAGATGGCAATGCATACAGTCTAACATGTTCCTTTTAATTTTTGAAAGAAAAATATTGGCTCTGCATTAAGCAATGGATTTACATAAGGAGAAAGTGCATTGAAAATTGAAAGGTATAGCCATGGATGTAGCTGAAAGATTTAGTGCTTACTTTGCATGTAAGAGTTCCTAGGATTGATACTTGGCACTCAAACAAATAAAATAAAAGAGCAAGTACCTAGAAAACAGCAAAATAAATCGCCATGATAATGGATTTGGCAGCATGATCTTAGCCAAGACACTAAAAAGCACAAGTGATACAACTAATGAAATGAACATCAAAGCGAGCTATTTTCTAGCCCCTTCAGTTTCTTATCTACATAGTAAGCGACCTCCAAGGGCCTTTGTAGCTGTTGCCATTGCTGTTGTTGCTGGACAGGACAGAGAGAAATGGAGAGAGGAGGGGAAGACAGAGGGGAAGAGAAAGATAGACACCTGCAGACCTGCTTCACCGCCTAGGAAATGACTGCACTGCAGGTGGAGAGTCGGGGCTCGAACCAGGATCCTTGTACCTGTCCTTGTGCTTTGTGCTGTGTGCACTTAACCCACTGCACTACTGCCCAGCCCCCGCCCCCACTGTGTCTCTTTCTTTTCCTCTTCTTCTCCCCCCCCCTTTTTTTTAACCAGCATACTGATCAACTCTGGCATATAGTTGTGTGGGGCATTAGAATCTGTTTGCGTAACCATTATGCTATCTCCCCACCCTCACTGTGTCTTAAAATGACATTTAATGCCACCACCACCTCTTGGGAGATCAACAGATTTGGTGCCCAAGGATATTGAGAATAGCATCCCAGGACTATGAGACCTGAACCCAGGCTCTGGCTTTGCAGGAGCTGCCCATACTAACCCTCTGACTTGTTCTAGAAAGCGGCAAAACTGTACAGAATAACCACGAAGTCAGTCTACATCCCCAAGGTGGAGCTGAATCATGAGCTGATCCGAGGTGTCTGCCAGGGCTCTTCAGACCTCAAAAATGAGCTGAAACGGTCTGTCCAGCAATTCCAGGACAAAAAATCTGAGGCAGCCCCTGGCACAGGTAACCTAACTGCTAAGCAGCTCTGTACTTTCTCCTGGGGGCCCCTGTAATGGGAAGGGTTCCCATAGCACTTGAGGGTAGGAGAGAGGGTCCTATCCTCTCTACTCCTGGAGCAGTGAGATTTGGGCTTCAGGGGCTCTGAAGCTCTCCATCTGGGCGGTAGTAGTGAAATTTTGCTTTATCTTGAGTGTGTAGCCATTTAGAGGCTGTGAGTTTATGATAGGCTTTCTGAGTGGGCTTTTGGTCTGTGATCTTGAGGCTGACTCAGATGGGTTTTGAGTGGACTCTTTTTTTAATTTTTATTATATTTATTGCCTAGAGATAGCCAGAAATTGAGGAGAAGGAGAGAGAGAGAGACAGAGATATCTGCAACCCTGCTTCACCTCTCACAAAACTTTCCCCCTTCAGGTAGGGACCAGTGCAGTGGCTTGAACCTGGGTCCTTGTGGACTGTAATGTGAGCGCTTAGCCAGGTGCCACCTCCTGGCCCCTTGAGTGGACTCTTGCTTAGCTGTGTGCTTGGTGAGGAAATGACCACTTTGGGGTCAGAGAAACCTATCAGTCTTCCTTGACACCACATTTTTTCCTCCCAAAGTCAGTCAATGCCAGATTTGACTTCTTTTGTAAAAATCTTTATTTATTTACTTATTTATTTATGTATTGTATTTGATAGGACAGAGAGAGATAAGAGGGGAAGTGGGTCTAGAGAGGGAACGACTCGCCTGCAGCGCTGCTTCACCACTCGTGAAGCTTTCCTCCTACAGGTGGGACCAGGGGCTTGAACCTGAGTCCCTGCATGCTATAACATGTGCACCACCTCCCAGCCCCAAGGTTCTGCTTCTTGTGCTGCATACTATGTCTATTTAACCCGGTGTACCACTGCCTGGCCCCTAAGGGTTTTGCTTCTTAAATATCAGCTGACCCAGTCCACCAGAACTACTGACAGCCACCACCTTCCTGCTCTCCTGACCTTCCTGACCTTTACTGGTGACTGCTTCTTCTTCTCCTTATTTTATTTATTTGTTAATGAGAAAGTTGAGGAAAGAGGGAGAGAGAGAGAGAGAGAGAGAACAAACATGAGAACACACCAGGCATCACTCTGATGCATGTGCTATCGAGGATTGAACTCAGGACCTCATGCTTGAGAGTCCCATGCTTTATCCACTGCATGACCTAGACTGTCTATTGAAAAAAATAATGGTCTGAAAAATTGCTTTGTCATGTGTGCAACCCTGAACCTGGGTGCCCAGCCCCCACTGCATTGCAAATAACTTTGTTGCTGTGTTTTTTTTTTCCCCTTTTGTTGCCCTTGTTGTAGCCTTGTTGTGGTTATTATTGTTGTTGTTGATGTCGTTCGTTTTTGGATAGGACAGAGAGAAGTGGAGAGAGGAGGGGAAAACGGAGAGAAAGATAGACACCTGCAGACCTGCTTCACTGCTTGTGAAGCGACCCCCCCCTCCTGCAGGTAGGGAGCCGGGGGCTCAAATCGGGATTCTTACACTGGTCCTTGTGCTTTGCGCCATGTGCGCTTAACCCGCTGCGTTACTGCCCGACCCCCGCTGTGGTCTTTTTCACTCTATTTCTATCTCTCTATCTTCTGTGTTCTTATATAGAGAGAGCGAAAGGGAGAGGGAGAAGGAGAGCACTCCAAGAGTGGTGGAATCATACAGGCTTAAAAACCTGTGATGAAAAACCTTTCTATGAAAACCCAATACCCCTCCCAAACATTATTTCTGTAGCCTAAGGCTTAACAGTGAATATGCCGCAGCTGAGCAGTGTCCTGGTCTTCTCTTTTTCATGAAAATAGGTAAATAAAACTTTAAAAAAATATGTGTAGGGGGTCGAGCGGTGGCGCAGTGGGTTAAGCGCATGTAGTGCAAAGCGCAGGAACAGGCGTAAGGATCCCGGTTCGAGCCCCCGGCTCCCCACCTGCAGGGGAGTCGCTTCACGGGCGGTGAAGCAGGTCTGCAGGTGTCTATCTTTCTCTCCTCCTCTCTGTCTTCCCCTCCTCTCTCCATTTCTCTCTGTCCTATCCAACAAGGGCAATAATAATAACCACAACGAAGCTACAACAAGGGCAACAAAAGGGGGAAAAAAATGGCCTCCAGGAGCGGTGGATTCATGGTGCAGGCACCGAGCCCAGCAACAACCCTGGAGGAAAAAAAAAATATGTGTAATATTGGGGGTGGGGGGAGCAGTGGCGCACCTGGTTAAGCACACATACTACCATGTGCTGGAACTCATTCTCCACTGCAGGGGGGAAGCTTCGTAAGTGGTGAAGCAGACCTACAGGCGTCTCTCTTTGTTTCTCCCTCTCTGTCTTTCCTCTTCTCTAAATTCCTCTCTGTGCTGTCAAATAAAAAAAAATTATGGTGGTTCAGGAGGTGGTGCAGAGGATAAAGCATTGAACTCTCATGCATGAAGTCCTGGCAGCACATGTAACAGAGTGATGCCTGGTTCTTTCTCTCTCTCTTTGCCCCTTCCTATCTTTCGCATTAATAAATAAATAAATAAATAACTATATTTCCCCTTTTGTTGCCCTTTTTTATTATTGTTGTAGTTATTGATGTCATTATTGGATAGAACAGAGAGAAATGGAGAGAGGAGGGGAAGACAGAGAGAGGGAGAGAAATACAGACACCTGCAGACCTGCTTCACTACCTGTGAAGTGACTCCCCTGCAGGTGGGGATCCAGGGGCTCAAACCCGGATCCTTATACCGGTCCTTGCGCTTTGCGCCACCTGTGCTTAACCTGAGAAGTACCAGATGGGAAATGCAGTGGAAATGGTCTTTCTCATATATTCTCCTCCACCATTTGCGACAACAGTAGTTTTGTAGTGTTGCCTTGGAAGAGCCACATAGACTCACCCTTTCTTCTTTGTCACAGGGGAATCTGGAGAACTTGGTGCAGTGTTCCTAGGCAAACCTGGCCCTCAGAAGAAGGTCCCAAGTAAGTAACCCCTTCACTGGCCCTGTGGCAGTTGCATGACCATGACTGTGAAGCTCCAGTAATTAAAAAAAAAAAAAGCCACAGATAAATCAGTGGGGCTGTTGTTGGCTATTTCCACTTCTCTGAAAAATCTATGAGTTGAGGAGAGAGATCCTGTGTCACAGCCTGGTGTATCAGAAAGATAATCTTCATCACACTGGCTTTTGCAAGAAGGGGAAGTTTTTTATATATATGTAGTTTTTAAAAAAATATTTATTTATTTGATAGAGACAGCCAGAAGTTGAGAGGAAGGGGGAGAAGAGGAGAGACAGAGAGACACCTGTATCCTTGCTTTACCACTTGTGAAGCTTTCCTCCTGCAGATGGGGACTGGGGGCTTGAGCTAGGGTCCTTGAGTATTATAACATGCGTGGTTAACCAGGTGTGTCACCACCAACTGGCCCCAAAAGCTTTTATTTTGCCTCCTGGGTTATCTGTGGGGTTTGGTGCCTACACTATTGGATAGGACAGAGAGAAATTGAGAGGGGAGGGGAAGATAGGGAGAGAGACAGAGAAACCTGCAGACCTACTTCACTGCTTGTGAAGCCACCCCCCTGTAGGTGGGGAGCCAAGGGTTCGAACCAGGATCCTTATAACGGTCCTTGTGCTTTGTGCCACCTGCGCTTAACCTGAGAAGTTACCAGATGGGAAATTCAGTGGAAATGGTCTTTCTCATACATCCTCCTCCACCATTTGTGACAACAGTAGTTCTGTAGGGTTGCCTTGGAAGAGCCACATAGACTCACCCTTTCTTCTTTGTCACAGGGGAATCTGGAGAACTTGGTGCAGTGTTCCTAGCCAAACCCGGCCATCAGAAGAAGGTCCCAAGTAAGTAACCTCTTCACTGGCCCTGTGGCAATTGCATGACTATAACTGTGAAGCTCCAGTGATTTAAAAAAAAAAAAAGCCACAGATAAATCAGTGGGGCTGTTGTTGGCTATTTCTGCTTCTCTGAAAAATCCATGAGTTGAGGAGAGATATCCTGTGTCACAGCCTGGTGTATCAGAAAGATAATCCTCATCACACTGGCTTTTGCAAGAAGGGGAAGCTTTTTATATATGTATAGTTTTAAAAAATATTTATTTTTTTTAAATATTTATTTATTTGATAGAGACAGCCAGAAGTTGAGAGGAAGGGGGAGAAGAGGAGAGACAGAGAGACACCTGCATCCTTGCTTTACCACCTGTGAAGCTTTCCCCCCAGATGGGGACTGGGGGGCTTGAACCAGGGTCCTTGAGTATTATAACATGCGTGTTTTACCAGGTGCGTCACCACCTGGCCCAGAAAGCTTTTTTTGCCTCCTGGGTTATCTGTGTGGTTTGGTGCCTACACTATTGGATAGGACAGAGAGAAATTGAGAGGGGAGGGGAAGATAGGGAGAGAGACAGAGAAACCTGTAGACCTACTTCACTGCTTGTGAAGCCACCCCCCTGTAGGTGGGGAGCCAGGGGCTCGAACCAGGATCCTCGCGTGGGTCCTTGCACTTTGTTCAATGTGCACTTAACCTGGTGCGCCACTGCCTAACCTCCCCCACCCCACTTTTTTTAATGACTGAAACTGCCTATATGATTCCTCCACTCCTGGTGGACTTTTTTCTTTTCCTTTCTTTCTTTCTTTCTTTCTTTCTTTTCTTTTCTTTTCTTTTCTTTTCTTTTCTTTCTTCTCTCTTTTTTAAGAATAAGAGAAGAAAAAAGAGAGAGATAGAAAGGGAGAGTCATCGAGATACCAAAATACTGCTTTTGCACTTGTGAAGCTGTTAGCGAGCTGAAATCAAACCACCATCCACTGCAAGGAAGCAAAAGATGTTTATTAACGAATTGGAATCCGGGCCGAGTGGCAACTGGCAGCAGTCCACCAGCTCGACCCTGAACAAGGCTCAAACCACACAATTTATAGGATTTTAGAATACATTTTGGGTGGGGAATATGCAAAACTAGAATTCTATCACACACTCAATAGCATTTTACAGAAAACGTAGGATCCAATCATTTCAGACATTGCAATACCCTAAGCAGCCTATAAGAATTGTCTAATTTTAAGCCTTTATGCAAAATAGGGTCACCACACTTTTTCGTTGTCAGCTAAGACCACCCGCTATCAGCTCCCTCGACCTTGAGCAAGTGGTTGGGTTTCAAGGACTTGGTTAGGCTAGCTATTCTCTTTAAGACAAACAACAGGTGGCTTACATGTTGCTGTGTGGATTTTGTCTAGCCCCCCCTTTTTTACAGGAATTTTCCACTGCAGGCAGAAAAGCAACTATACTTACAACTCATGCTTAAAATTTTACTTAAAGAAATTCTAGAGTTATTGCTTCTAACAGAAGCCTTCCCCATGCCAGTGCTCCCATGTGGTGGCTGGGGGATCTGAACCAGGTTTCTGCATGTGGTGAACTGTGCATTCTATTGGGTGACCCATCTCCCAGCCTCAAGAATGGAGATGCTTTTATTGCAATATAGATTGCAGTGGAAGTTAGACTAATGGTCAGGTCACCCCCCCACACACACACATACACACACCCTTTTGTGTTAAAGAATATTTATCTAGGTAGAAAGAGGGGCTGGAAACTTCTGTCATATCTTTTTCTTAAAAAACAGGAGGTGGGTTTCAAGATGAACTAGATGGGGCCTCAAGATCATCAGGTCAGCAGGCCTTCTTGCTTCTCTCAGCATTTTTTCCTTGTCATAGGTCTTAAGTTCTGTTATTTTCTTTTTTTTTTTAATTTTATTACCTTTATTTATTGGATAGAAACAGCCAGAAATCTAGAAGGAAGGGGAGAAAGAGAGGAAGAGAGACACCTCTTCACCGCTTCCCTTGCTTCACCGCTTTTGAAGCTTCCTCCTTGTAGATGGGGCGTGGGAATTTGAACCCCGGTCCTTGCTCATTGTAACATGTGCATTCAACCAAGTACACCACCATCAGGTCCCAGTTCTGTTATTTTCTTTGAAGGCAAAAAACAAACAGGGACAAAGGGAGTGTAAACTCTTCCTTCTTTGTACGTTCATTCCTTATCATAAGCATTACTTCTTGCAGAAACAACTCTTAGCTAAAGAGAGTTACTTTTTGCCTAATCTAATCTTCCAATATCAGGTTCCAACTTCCCTCTAGGGCCATATGAGGTAACCCTGTCCCTTAGGGCCATAGCTCCATTTATCACTACTCTAGATCACAAACATCAGGCATCGCACAGAGCAGGCAGAGCAGCTGTGGGTGTATTCGGGACGGCCTGTGCAGTGGATCGCAGCGTTGTGAAAAGAATTGAGACTGTGTTGAAAGTGACTTGAAATAAATTGGCTGAGATGGGAAAATAGTATATAGTGTAAAGGAGACTCCTGAAAATTGAAGTCTGGGGAAGGGTCTTTGAATCCTAGGTGGAGTCTCAGTTTGGAGTCCTTCCACCATGCTGAGCCAATAAGAAGGGAAAGGGGTGGGAGGGGAGGAAATATATGGTGGAGAGTAAAGACAGCTCCTGAGAGAAATCAGACTGAGGTGGGAGGGAGTGATAGCAGCGGTGTTTGTGGGGCTGAGGGAGTCTCTGGTGGTGGAGACTGATGGATGAAGATAGGGCTTGTCTGTAAGGTAAAGTACCTACTGTGTCAGCTGGGAGGAATCCGGAACACCCCTTTTTGTTCCAATCTGGGGAGGTCACAGAGAGAAGCCTGGAATCTTCCAGCCCTCTTAACCTTGAATATGCATGGAAATCACTCTGGGGTTTGTACCACATATACTACTGGGCCAGACTTTCAGGCTGGAGGGTGAGATCTAGTCATTTGCATTTCCTTAGGTTCTCAGGTGATGCTTATGCTACTGGTTTGGAAACCATACCGAGAAAAACGCAGTTTTAGTAACTAAAACTAAAGCAGTCCATAACGCTGCAGTTTTAAGGCTATTGTGATACTTGGCAGCATGTTTTTCTTCTCCCCTTCCTTCTGTTCTTTTTTTTTTCTCCTTCCTCCTCCTTTATCTTCTTCGTATATTTTTTCTTCTTTTTTTTTTTTTTTCTTTTCCTCCAGAACACTACACATTTTGGGATTATGGTGATGCAGGAGGATTGAACCTGAAGCCTCAGAGCTTCAGTTATGAAAGTCTTTTTCATAAAGATTATGTTATCTCCCCCACCCTCCTTCTCCTTCTTCTTGTCCTCTTTCTCTTCCTTCTTTCTCCCCCTCCTGTTCTCCTCCTCTTCCTCCTCTTCTGTTTTCCTCTGACATCCTGTTTGCTTTGCTTTGGCTCTGCATTTTCACTTGGTGGAAGTATAATTCACCTACAGTAAAATGTGTAGATCTTTAAATGTACAGCTAGGTTAATCTTTTTTAAGAAAAATATTTTTTATTTTATTTTATTTATTTTCCTTTTTTGTTGTCCTTGTTGTTTTTATCATTGTTGTGGTTACTGTTGTTATTGATGTTGTTGCTAGATAGGACAGAGAGAAATGGAGAGAGGAAGGGAAGACAGAGAAGAGGAGAGAAGGACAGACACCTGCAGACCTTCTTCACCACTTGTGAATCGACCCCTCTGCAGGTGGGGAGCCAGGGGCTCGAACTGGGATCCTTACACCGGTCCTCAAGTTTCGCGCCATATGCTCTTAACCTGCTGCACTACAACCGCCCCCTTCCCCAAGCTAGGTTAATCTTGACAAAAGCATACTTGTGTGTTACTATTGCTCAAATCAAGATACAAAATTTCAGTACTGGTGGTCCGGGAGGTGGCGCACTGGATAGAGCATTGGACTGGATAGAGGATGAGGTCGCGAGTTCAAACCCCGACAGCACGTATACCAGAGTGATATCTGGTTCTTTATCTCTCTCCTATTGTTTATCATAAATAAATAAATAAATAAATATTTTTTAAAAATTCAGTACTGTGGTCTAGAAGGTGGCTCAATGGATAAAGCATTGGACTTTCAAACATGAGGTTTTGAGTTCAATACCCAGCAGCACATGTACCACCAGAGTGATGTCTGGTTCTTTCTCCTCCTATCTTTCTCATTAATAAATAAATAAAATTTTAAAAAATTCAGTACCTCTTTTTTAGTCCTTCATCCTTCCTATAAATGAGTCCATTGCCTCCATTACCTGTGATCCAGTTGGTTATTAACACTGATTCATTTGTCTGTTGACTGTTCATATTTTTCAGGTTAAAAAACACTCTAGTTTTTAGTTTTTGGAGTGTGGACGGGAGGTAGTGCAGAGGATAAAGTGTTGGCCTCTTGAGCATGAGGTCCTGTGTTTGATCCCTGGAAGAGTACATACCAGTGTGATGTCTACTTCTTTTTCTCTGTCTTATCTCTTTAATTAATCAATAAAATCTTTAAAAATACTTTTATTTGTGTATTGCACCAAAGTGAAGGACTCTGGAGTGGTAGGGAGTATGCATGTCCTGGAAGATGTTGGCAGAGGAGGATCTAGGTGGGGGATTAGAGTGTTATATGGAAAACTGAGAAATGTTACACATGTAACAACTACTGTATTTTACTGTCAAGTGTAAACCATTAATCTTTCCAATAAGGAAAATATAAAACCTAGTTTTATTTCTGTGCTTTACTATTATACAAATGATTTTTAATATGTTGAGATATTTATTTACTCATTTATTTCTTAGAGAAAGGAGAGGAGAGAGAGAATCAGGGCATCACTCTAGCATAGATTCGAACTCAAAACCTCAGGCTGAGAATTCTTTATCTACTACATCACCTCTCAGACCAACAGTATGATGTTTTAAAGTGTCATTTTGTTATGCTTTAAGATATGTTAATTCGGGAGTGGGGGGGTAGCCCAGCGGGTTAAGCACACGAGGTAAGCATAAGGGCAGGCAGAAGGATCCCGGTTCGAGCCCCTGGCTCCCCACCTGCAGGGGAGTCACTTCACAGGCGGTGACGCAGGTCTGCAGGTGTCTATCTCTGTCTCCCCCTCCTCTCTACATTTCTCTCCGTTCTATCCAACAATGATGACATCAATAATAACAACAATAATAACTACAACAACAATAAAGAACAACAAGGGCAACAAAAGGGAAAATAAATATTTTTTTAAAAGATGTTAATTCTCGGGAGTCAGGTGGTAGCACAGTGGGTTAAGTGTAGGTGGTGCAAAGCACAAGGACCGGCGTAAGGATCCTGGTTCAAGCATCTGGCTCCCCACCTGCAGGGGAGTCGCTTCACAGGCGGTGAAGCAGGTCTGCAGGTGTCTATCTTTCTCTCCCCCCTCTCTGTCTTCCCCTCCTCTCTCCATTTCTCTTTGTCCTATCCAACAACGACGACAACAATAAAACAACAAGAGCAACAAAAGGAAACAAATAAATTTTTTTAAAATTTTTTTTTAATATTTATTTATTTTATTTATTCCCTTTTGTTGCCCTTGTTGTTTTATTGTTGTAGTTATTATTGTTGTTGTCGTTGTTGGATAGGACAGAGAGAAATGGAGAGAGGATGGGAAGACGGAGAGGAGGAGAGAAAGATAGACACCTACAGACCTGCTTCACCACCTGTGAAGCGACTCCCCTGCAGGTGGAGAGCCGGGGTTTGAACCGGGATCCTTATGCCGGTCCCTGTGCTTTGCGCCACCTGCGCTTACCCCGCTGCACTACAGCCCGACTCCCACAAATAAATATTTTTAAAAAGGTATGTTAATTCTCAACTTTTTCTTTTGCAGAAGAAGAAAAGAAGACCAAGAAACCTTGTAAGTTATGCATATCTGCATCATTTTGGTTCTTGAGCTTGTTGAACATACATTTAATGTTGGCAAGAAGAGCTGACTTGTGTTACCAGGCTTCTGTGATGTTCTGAGTTCTAGGATTATGTTCAGTAATGGCAGGTGGCCTGAAGTTGGAGTTGGAGACAAAAATAAATGAGTAGTGTTAGCATAGCCTGTTAGAGCACCAACTTGTATGCCTGAGGCCCCAGAGGCCAGAACGTCAATCCCCAGCACTACCTTATTAAAGAGCTGAGCAAGCAGTGCTCTGGTGCTATCTCTCTCCCTCTTCTTTCATAATAAATAACTCTGTTAAAAAAAAAAGTGGAGGGACTGTGGTGTGGAGATATCTTACTGGGTAGGGTGCTTGCACTGCCATTGTGTATGGACTCTCTCTGAATCTCTCTCAAGCTGAAACTTAAAAAAAAAAAAGGAGCCCAAACTCCTTTGGGGAGTGGTGGAATTGTGCAGGTATGAAGCCTTAATGCCAAAAATTAAAAAATAAAATAAAATAAAATAAAATAAAATAAAGGTTATCATGGGAGGAATATCATCAATCACCAGGTCACTCAGTGTCAAGTGGTCAGTTCACTTTCTCCTTCATCTTCAGCTGCTGCTGCTAGTGCCGCCTCACCCACAGTGAGAGCCCAACAGCCAGTGGACTCAAAACAAGCTGGCCAAGATGGTGAGTTACTGTGAGCAGAGGGGCACTGGGTGTCTCCTCTGGGGTTGTTCTGACAAGTGCTCTCTGTTTCCTCACCCACTGCAGCCCAAACCACCACCTTGCCGCCAAATGTGGCAGCTTTCAAGGCCAAGATGCTAGAGACCTTCTTAACCAAAACCAGAGCTGAGCTCCTGGAATGTGAGTAACTTTTATTCCTGGAGGCTCTCCATCTTTTCGGCCTGCCTCCTGGCCCCTGGCATTTTCTGGCTGGCTGTTCTGCTTGGTCAATCACTTTTCTTGTCAGTCATTTCTACTTTATTGCTTGATTTTCTCTTCCATCAGTGCCTGCCTGTCTGCCTGCCTGCCTGCCTGCCTGCCTGCCTGCCTGCCTTTCTCCCTTCCTTCCTTTCTTTCTTCCTCTATTTCTTTACATTTTTTTCTTTTATTTATTTATTATTGGATAGAGACAGAGAAATCGAGAGAGGAGGGGGAGACAGAGAGAGGGGAAGAGACAGAGCAGGGGGAGACAGAGAGAGGGGAAGAGACAGAGCTGCAGCCTTGTGAATCTTTCCCCCTGCAGGTGGGACCAGGGACTTGAACCCAAGTCCTTGCACACTGTAATGTTGTGCTTAGCCAGGTGCACCACTGCTTGACCCTGTGCCTCCTCCCTTCTTCACCTCCCTTCCTAGCCAGCTTAGATTCTATACTTAGCCTTTTTTAAGATTTTTTTTTAATCTTTGTTTATTGGATAGAGATGGTCAGAAATCCAGAGGGAAGAGGGAGATAGAGAGGGACAGAGACAGAGAGACATCTGCAGCACTGCTTCATCCCTCATGAAGCTTTCCCCCTGCAGGTGGAGACCAGGGACTTGAACCCGGGTCCTTGCACATTGTAACTTGTGTGCTCAACCAGGTGTGCCACCACCTGTCCCCTACACTCATCCTTCTTCTTCTTTTTTTTTTTTTTTTTCCTTCAGGGTTATTGCTGGGGCTCAGTGCCTGCACCACAAATCCACTGCTTCTGGAGACTGTTTTTCCCATTTTGTTGTGCTTGTTATTCTTGTTACTGGTGTCATAGCTGTTGTTGGATAAGACAGAGAGAAACCGAGAGAGGAGGGGAAGACAGAGAGGGAGAGAAAGATAGACACCTGCAGACCTGCTTCACAGCTTGTGAAGCAAGCTCCAGAGATGGGGAGCCGGGGGCTTGAACTGGGATCCTTACATTGGTCCTTGCTCTTTGCTGCACTACTGCCCAGCCCCCACTCATTCTTCTTTAAAAGATTTATTTATTTAGGAGAGAGAGGAGGAGGAAGAGGAGAGAAAGAAACCAGAGCATCACTGGCATATGTGATGCTGGGGATCAAAATTGGGACCTCATACTCAAAAGTCCAACACTTTAGCCACCACACCCTTCCTTTGACTCTCCTCAAGCTGCCCAGTTGAAGTCACCTCTGGGCCTGGCTGGACTCAGTTCTATCTCCAGGTTTACACCCGCAGCAAGTAGGAAGAGACACAACTGGATGGGTCCACTTCCCACACTCCTGCTCTGGCTTTCTGTCTACTCTCCTAGTGCTCTAGGACTCTTCCCACTTGTCATAATTTTGGTCTCCTCTCTCTCCTTTGAGCCTCTGCTTCACAAGAGAGATGCCCCGGAACTGGATCCCCCCATCCTCCCTGTGACCATCACCTCACTTACATCTACATCTTCTGCTCTTCCCCAGGTCACTCCCCCTGCCCCACCTCTCCCTGAAGTCACGCTCAGCTTAAGTCTTTTATTCTCCCATCTTCTGTCTAGGGACCTGCCATTCATAATCTGTTTTAGTGTCTCTTTTCAGAAAAGCAAAGCAAATCAAGGGCTGGGTTATGTAAGACTTTTCATGCCTGAGGCTCTGAGGCCCCAGGTTCAATCCACAGCACCACATAAGCCAGAGCTAAGCAGTGCTTTGGTCTGTCTGTTTCTCTCTCTGCCTCTCTATCTCTCATTAAGAACAAAGTTAATTAAGTTATTAATAATACAAGAAAAAAGAAAAAGAAAATGAACAAAAACCAAACAAGTCACTGTTGCTTATCTGCAGTGTTGTCTTGCTTCCTTTTCACCAGAATACTGGTTACAAATCCATTTTCCAGGACCAGGCGGTAGCACAGTGGGTTAAGCACACGTGGCGCGAAGCTTAAGGACTGGCGTAAGGATCCCAGTTCGAGCCCCCTGCTCCCCACCTGTAGGGGGATCACTTCATAAGTGATGAAACAGGTCTGCAGATGTCTATCTTTCTCTCCCCCTCTGTCTTCCCCTCCTCTCTTGATTTCTCTCTGTCCTATCCAACAACAGCTATAACAATAATAACAATAACAGCAAGGGCAACATAAAAAGGGAAGAATGGCCTCCAGGAGCAGTGGATTCTTGGTGCAGGCACCTAGCCCCAGAGAGAACCCTGGAGGCACAAAAAAATCCAATTTCCTGGGGCTTGTTCCAGTTCCTAAACATCAGGTTGCAGGGGTCAGGCATCAGAAGCTTTGTGCTAAACTCATTTCCTCAGTGACCTTCGGGAGGGAGAAGTGGCAAAAAGACTGTTCTTTTTTTTTTTTTTTTTTTTTACATTCCCCAGATTCCCATTTAGCAATACAACCCCCACTATTTCATTCATCATTTTTCATGGACCTGTATTCTCCCCACCCACCCACCCACCCCAGAGTCTTTTACTTTGGTGTAATACTCCAATTCCATTTCAGGTTTGACTTGTGTTTTCTTTTCTAATCTTGTTTTTCAACTTCGGCCTGAGAGTGAGATCATCCCATATTCATCCTTCTGTTTCTGACTTATTTCACTCAACATGATTTTTTCAAGGTCCATCCAAGATCGGCTGAAAACAGTGAAGTCACCATTTTTTACAGCTGAGTAGTATTCCATTGTGTATATAGACCACAACTTGCTCAGCCACTCATCTGTTGTTGGATACCTGGGTTGCTTCCAGGTTTTGGCTATTACAAATTGTGCTGCCAAGAACATATGTGTATACAGATCTTTTTGGATGGATGTGTTGGGTTCCTTAGGATATATCCCCAGGAGGGGAATTGCAGGGTCATAGGGTAGGTCCATTTCTAGCCTTCTGAGAGTTCTCCAGACTGTTCTCCACAGAGGTTGGACCAATTGACATTCCCACCAGCAGTGCAGGAGGGTTCCTTTGACCCCACACTCTCTCCAGCATTTGCTGCTGTTACCTTTTCTGATGTGTGACATTCTCACAGGAGTGAAGTGATATCTCATTGTTGTCTTGATTTGCATTTCTCTGACAATCAGAGACTTGGAGCATTTTTTCATGTGTTTCTCGGCCTTTTGGATCTCTTCTGTGGTGAATATTCTGTCCAATTCCTCTCCCCATTTTTGGATGGGGTTATTTGTTGTCTTGTTGTTGAGTCTGGTAAGCTCTTTATATATGTTGGTTATTAAACTCTTATCTGATGTATGGCATGTAAAGATCTTCTCCCATTCTGTGAGGGGTCTCTTGATTTGGGTAGTGGTTTCTTTTGCTGTGAAGAAGCTTTTTAATTTGATGTAGTCCCATAGGTTTATACTTGCCTTAGTCTTCCTTGTAATTGGATTCGTTTCATTGAAAATGTCTTTAAAATTTATGCGGAAAAAAGTTCTTCCAATATTTTCCTCTAAGTATCTGATAGTTTGTGGCCTAACATCCAAGTCCTTGATCCACTTGGAATTTACTTTTGTATTTGGTGAAATACAGTGATTCAGCTTCATTCTTCTGCATGTTTCAACCCATTGTTTCCAACACCATTTGTTGAAGAGACTCTGCTTTCCCCATGTAATAGTCTGGGCCCCTTTGTCAAAGATTAGATGTCCGTAGGTGTGGGGCCTCATTTCTGGGCTCTCAATTCTATTCCACTGGTCAGTGTGTCTGTTCATGTTCCAGTACCAAGCAGTTTTGATGACAATGGCCCTATAATATAGTTTGAGATCTGGCAGTGTGATGCCTCCGGTTCTGTTCTTTTTTCTCAAGATTGTTTTGGCAATTCTAGGTCTTTTCTGGTTCCAGATAAACATTTGTAGCATTTGTTCTATTCTCCTAAAAAATGTGCTTGGGACCTTGATGGGGATAGCATTAAATTTGTAGATGGCTCTGGGTAATATATTCATTTTGATGATGTTAATTCTTCCAACCCATGAGCATGGAATATCTTTCCACTTCTTTGTGTCTTTTTCAATTTCTTTGAGTAGTGACTCATAATTTTCAGTATACAAGTCTTTCACTTCTTTGGTTAGGTTTATTCCTAGATATTTTATTGTTTTTGTTGCTATAGAAAAAGGAACTGATTTCTGGATTTCAATTTCTTCTAACTTAGTGTTTGCATAGAGGAATGCCACTGACTTTTGAATGTTAATTTTATAGCCTGACACATTACTGTATTGCCTGATGATTTCCAAAAGTTTCTTGCTAGATTCCTTAGGTTTTTCCATGTATACTATCATGTCATCTGCAAATAAGGAGAGTTTGACTTCTTCTCTTCCAATCTGTATTCCTTTAATTCCTTGCTCCTGCCTGATTGCTATGGCAAGAACTTCCAACACTATGTTGAATAGTAATGGTGATAGTGGGCAGCCCTGTCTAGTACCTGATCTGAGGGGAAATGCTTCCAGTTTTTCACCATTGAGTATGATGTTGGCTGTAGGTTTGCTATATATAGACTCCACTATCTTCAGGAATTTTCCATCTATTCCTATTTTTTGTAGTGTTTTGATCATAAAGGGATGTTGTATTTTGTCAAAGGCTTTCTCTGCATCTATTGATATGACCATGTGGTTTTTGGTCTTGCTTTTGTTGATGTGGTGGATCACATTGATTGATTTACGTATATTAAACCAACCTTGCATGCCTGGGATAAACCCCACTTGGTCATGATGAACAATCTTTTTGATATACTGCTGTATCCGGTTGGCTAGAATTTTGTTCAATATTTTTGCATCTATGTTCATCAGAGATATTGGTCTGTAGTTTTCTTTTTTGGTTGTGTCCCTGTCTGCTTTTGGTATCAGGGTGATGTTGGCTTCATAGAAGCTGGCAGGGAGTATTCCAGTGTCTTCAATCTTCTGGAAGACTTTTAAAAGTAGAGGTATTAGTTCTTCTTTGAAGGTTTTGTAGAATTCATTTGTAAAACCATCTGGTCCAGGACTTTTATTTTTGGGAAGATTTTTGATAACTGTTTCAATTTCATTAGCTGTGATGGGCCTGTTCATGTTATCCACTTCCTCTTTACTTAGTTTTGGAAGTTGGTAGGTATCTAGGAAATCATTCATTTCTTCCAGGTTCTCTAACTTGGTGGCATATAGTTGTTCATAGAAGCCTCGCATGATATGTTGAATTTCTGCAGAGTCTGTTGTGGTATCTCCTCTTTCATTTACCATCCGATTTATTTGGGTCTTCTCCCTTTTTTGTTTTGTGAGTCTGGCTAAAGGTTTGTCGATTTTGTTTATTACTCTTTCGAAGAACCAACATTTACTTTCATTGATCTTTTGTATGGTTTTCCTATTCTCAATGTTATTTATTTCTGCCCTAACTTTAGTAATTTCTGTCCTTCTGGTTGCTTTAGGGTTCCTTTGTTTTTCTTCTTCTAGGTCTTTAAGATGTGCAATCAGGCTGTTTATTTGTGCCTTTTCTTGTTTCCTAATATGTGCTTGTATAGCTATGAACTTCCCTCTTAGGACTGCTTTAGCTGTGTCCCAAATATTTTGATAGCTTGTGTCTTCATTTTCATTGAACTCTCGAAACATTTTGATTTCTTCCTTGATTTCCTCTTTGACCCAGAAGTTGTTAAGGAGTGTACTGTTGAGCTTCCACATTTTGGCACTGTTACTAATCTTTTGTTGATTGTTAAGTGTTAGTTTAATTCCACTGTGGTCTGAGGAGATGCTTGGGATGATTTCAATACTCTTGAATTGGCTGATGCTGTCTTTGTGGCCTAACATATGGTCTATCCTTGAGAATGACCCATGTGGATTTGAGTAAAATGTGTATTCCAGTTTCTTGGGATGAAGGACTCTGAAAATGTCCAATAGTTCTAGTTTATCTATCTCTTCATTTAGCTCCCTTATGTCTTTACTGATTTTCTTCCTGGATGATCTGTCAAGTTGAGATAGTGGGGTGTTGAAGTCCCCTACTATGATTGTGTTACTGTTAATATATTGCTGTAGCTCTTTCAGTAGAAGTTTGATGTATTTAGATGGCTTCTTATTGGGTGTTTATATATTAATAATTGTTAAGTCCTCTTGATTGACTGATCCTCTGAGCATTAAGTAGTGTCCATTCCTATCTTTTTTAATCTTATCTATTTTAAAGTCTATCATGTCAGATATGAGAATAGCTGTTCCTGCCCTTTTTTGTGGGCCATTGGCTTGAATGATAGTTTTCCATCCTTTCACTTTAAGTCTGTGTTTGTCTTGTTGCGTTAGGTGAGTTTCCTGTAGACAACATATTGTTGGGTTGTGTTTTCTGATCCATCTTCCTACTCTGTGTCTTTTAATAGGTGAATTCAGGCCATTCACATTTATTGATATCAAAGATTGAAGATATTTTAACGCCATTCTTGTAGAGTTTTAGAGTGTTTTGATATATGTTCTATTTGTGGTGGTCTGGTTGTTTATAGGAAACCTTTCAGAACTTCTTTCAAGGCAGGCTTGGTGATGGTTGCTTCCTTCAACTGTTGCTTATCTGAGAAGGTTTTGATGCTTCCATCTAGTCTGAATGACAATCTAGCAGGATATAGTATTCTTGGCTGAAAGCCTTTCTCATTGAGCACTCGATAGATATCTTGCCATTCTCTTCTGGCCTGTAGTGTTTGTATGGAGAAGTCTGCTGCTAATCTTATGGGTTTTCCTTTGTAGGTGACTCTTTGTTTTTCTCTTGCAGCCTTGAGGATCCTTTCTTTATCCTTATTCCTTTCCAATCTAAGTATGACATGTCTTGGTGTCTTTAGGTCTGGGTTAATTCTGTTTGGGACCCTCTGGGCTTCTTGAATCTTTATGTCTTTGGTGTTGTCTAGACTAGAGAAATTTTCAGCTATTATGGCCTGGAGAACGCTTTCTTCCTCCCCTTCTCTTTCTTCCTCTGGTAAGCCAATAATGCGTATATTGTTTCTTTTGAAGTCATCCCATAGGACTCTGTTGTTGTTTTCAGCATCTCTTAATCTCTTTTTGAGATCTCTTACTTCTTTTTTAGTTGTCTCTAATTCATCCTCAATCTTGCCAATTCTGTCTCATTGATTCTATTCTCTCTGCCCTCTACTGCTTTCTGGAGTTCATCTATTTTGTTGCCCTGCTCTGATACTGTTTTAGCTTGTTCAGCTAGTTGCCTTCTTAGCTCAGTAATTTCAGCTTTCAGCTCTCTAATAACCATGAGATTATTAGAATTTTCTTCCATATTCTCATTTGTTGTTCCTGCAGTTCTGATTACAATTTTTTCAAATTCTTTACTCACTCCTGTTATTATTTCCTTAGCTAATGTTTGGATGTTGAACTCGTTGTTTTGTGCTTCGCCCTCTGGAGGACTTTTAGCTGGACTCTTGTCCTGGTTCGAGTCTCCATTATTTTTTCTTGTTGTTTTAACCATTTTATATAAGTTAACAGTTTTTTCAATCCCTGAGTTGGAGTTCAGTGATGTAAAAGCCTTTTTTTTTTCCCCCTGTAGGCTATGGTAGCCTGAGGGCTTTTAAACTATCAATAGGCTTCTTGGCTTAATCAGTGACTCCTGACCAAGAGATAAAGCAGGGTGTGGCAGAGATAATCCAGTGGTTATGCAAAGAGACTTTCACAGCCCTTCAGCTATGCCACCGAGGTATAGGTCTTCTCCTGAGTTTCCCGGTTAGATCTCTGTGCCCTGGTGTCCCTCCCTGTTGCTGCTCCAGATTCTGAGGGTAGTAGCAATCGAGACTCAGAGTTGTACTTGGTGAGTCTCTGGGGAGTCCTTTCCTCCCTTCAGCTGTCCCCTTGTTGGTGGAGCAGACCGGAGGTGGTGTCTCCACTGACAAACTGTTGAACTGTTAGCAGTCACTTAATCTCTCCTTAGGCCCCTCTCTCCTCTCTGTCACCAGCCACGCGTGTTTGTACTCACGGGTGATTTACTGGGTTTCTGTGGTCATTCTAGTCCTGTCTTGTTTCGGTCCGGGTGGTCTCCTTTGGTATTCCTAGTTGATCCGGGAGAGGAGAGGAGAGGAGAGGAGAGAAAGCGATCTAAAAGACTGTTCTAATGGCAGTCTACAGCTGTAATTCTCAGCTGTGACTTGTTTTAGAATATCTTTGGGGGAGCTTATCAAAGTCCCTGATGCTTGAGCTGTACCCCAAGGCCCATTTGTGACTTTGTTTTCTAAGTTTCACTCATGGGTACAGAGGGGGTGAGAGTCACTGTTCTAATTTTTTTTCTACCAGAGTCAGGCCTCTGAGTTCATCATTCACCGAGGCAGCTCTGCCTGAGGTTAGCAATGACTTCTGTGACACTTGATGTTTTGAGAAAGAGATCATTGGCCAGGGCACTTATCCACTCCAATGTTGAAGATTGAACCTGGGACTCCAGACATGGAAGTCCTGCACTCTATCTGCTGAGGTGCCTCCTTGACTGCAGCACCACTATATTTCAATACCACTTTTCTCTCTCTGTCTCTGTCTCTGCCATCAGGGTTAATGCTAGAGCTTGGTACCTGTACAGTGACTCCACTGCTTCCAATGGTGACACTTCTCCTTCTCCTCCTTCCTCTTTCACTTCCTCCTCCTCTTCCTCTTGTTCTCCTGCTCTCCCTCCTTCAGACATAGAGAAATAGGGAGAGAGGGGGAGAGACATCTGCAGGCCTGCTCCACCACTTGTGTCATTTCTACCCTGTAGTGAGGACTGGGGGCTTGAACCTGCTAACATGTGTACTGTACCTGGTGGACCACTGTCCTACTCCAACACTAACTACCTTTCAATCTCATTCGGCTTGACCTCTGAGCAACACTCCTCCTCCTCCTTTTACACGCCCTTGCCCTTGAGTCCCCACACTCCCCCGGGTTCTACATACTTCTCTGCTCTGCCTTCTCAGGCTTCTTTGCAAGCCTGTAGTGTGACAGCAAAGGTCAGGAAGACATGTGGTCATCCCAACCATGGATATATTCAGGTCATCTTCTTGCCCCACAAGAAGTGGTTGGAGTTCTTTCCTTACATCCTGTCTAGGGCCTGCCTGCTAGTCCTCCTTCTGTCTTTCATCCACACACATAATTTCTCCCATGCAGTACCTTCCATTCACACCACTTTAATGCAGCGACCCAGTCCTGCTTTTCAAGGACTGACCTTCCCGAACATTTGATGTCCTGACTCTCATGTCTTTTACTTGGCTGGGGCAAACTTAGCACCAAGGTGCTGGTGGCAGCGCTGAGCTGTGCATTTCTGGAGCCCCTGTGTCCTATGCATAGCTGTGTAAGCAGAGACAATACAGTTCTGACAACTCAGGACCTTAGAGAACATGTTCCTCAGCCCAGGGGGAAACAGCCACAGAGAAGAGCATCCTTCCCTGTGCCACCTAGCAAGGAAGTAGCAGGACGTGGTGAGGTGATAACACTTGGTACCCAAGTTGCCAAGCCAGGGTCTATCCCTCTCTGCCATGCTGTACCATAACCTGCCACGCAGGGCTCAGAGTTTCCTGTGAGGGGAGGAGTAGAGCTGGGTGTGTCCTAAGAAGGAGGCAGGGGACGGAGATAGTTATCAGCTGAGCTGGAACCGGTTAGCAGTATGGCAGCAAGGGTCAGGAGGACATGTTGTCATTCCAACCGCAGATATATTCAGGTCATTTATGTGAGTGCATACTTCAGCCAGCTCCCTTCTGTCTACCACTTACCTTTTTTCTTTTATTGTTTTTTAAAATTTTGTATTCATTATTTTAACCCTAACCCCCAACCCCTAACACCAAACCCCCGTAACCCTAGCCCCTAGCTTCTAACAACAACCCCTAACCCGAACCCTCCCCTTACCTCTTTTTAAAAAGTATTTTTGTGGGGAGTCGGGCTGTAGCGCAGCGGGTTAAGCACAGGTGGTGCAAAGCACAAGGACCGGCATAAGGATCCCGGTTCGAACCCCGGCTCCCCACCTGCAGGGGAGTCGCTTCACAGGCGGTGAAGCAGGTCTGCAGGTGTCTATCTTTCTCTCCTCCTCTCTGTCTTCCCCTCCTCTCTCCATTTCTCTCTGTTCTATCCAACAACGACGACAACAACAATAATAACTACAACAATAAAACAACAAGGGCAACAAAAGGGAATAAATAAAATAAAATAAAAAGAGAATAAAAAAAGTATTTTTGTTTATTTGATAGAGACAGCCAGATATTGAGAGGGTGGGGGAGATAGAGAGGAAGAGAGCCAGATAGACACCTCTACAGACTTGCTTCACCACTCGCAAAGCTTTCCCCTTGCAGGTGGGGACGGGGGTGAGGGGTTGAGCCTTGCACATTCCAACATGTGCACCAACCAGATGCATCACCATCCACCCTCCACACCACTCCACTCTGTCACACTAGAATTCCCCCTACCCTTTCCTGCTGTGGCCCCCGTGCTCCCAGCTGCCCAGTCTTCCCTGGCTCCAGCACATATCTGCCTGTGACTTCATGCTTGCCCTTACTGTCACCTTTCTGACTCTTCTCAACTTGTTTGGTTCAGCTTCTGACCCACCTGTGAAATGCTCCCTGTGCTCTCCCTAGGCACCTCAAGTAGAGTCAGCTGCCCTGAGTCTGCATTCCTCCAGCTTGCTCATCTGTTAGCAGAGCCTGGGTCTTGATGTTGTGACTGTGGGCTTGCCTTACTTGTTGGGTGTAAACTCCATGAGGCCAGGTGTCATAACTCTGGGTCATAGCTGTATGTCTTACACAGAACCTGATGCTCAGTAAATGCTTTGAGGTTGATGAATTGATGGATAGATGGGAATGCAGATGACTGGATTGTTGGATAAATGAACAGGTGTCTGACTGAATGGACAGGATGGATAAGTGAATGATAGGTGGATGGGTGGTTAAATGGGTGAATTTATAGATGGATGGATGGATGGATGGATGGTTAAATGGGTGAATTGATAGATGGGTAGAGGGATGGATGGATGGATAGATGGATGGATACATGGGTGAATTGGTAGATGGATAGAGGGATAGATGGGTGGATGGATGGATGGATGGATGGATGGATGGATGGATGGATGGATGGATAAATGAGTGAGCTGGTAGATGGATAGAGGGACAGATGGGTGAATGGATGCATGGATGGATAAATGGGTGAATTGGTAGATGGATAGAGGGACAGATGGGTGGGTGGATGGATGGATAAATGGGTGAATTGGTAGATGGATAGAGGGATAGATGGGTGAATGGATGGATGGATAATGGAACAAACAAATAAGCACAGTCAGTTGGGGGAAGGTTTAAAAGTGAGAGTACTTGGGACTCCTTGTAATTGAATGGTGGTAATGCTTCTTAGATTCTGTCAGAGTCATCCTGGACTACAACACTGCACACAACAAGGTGGCTCTGTCAGAGAACTACAGCGTAGCCTCTGTGGCTGACCCGCCGCTGCACTACCGGCCACACCCCCAGAGATTCGTCTACTGCTCTCAGGTGTTGGGCCTGAACTGCTACAAGAAGGGGATCCACTACTGGGAGGTGGAGCTGCAGAAGAACAACTTCTGTGGCGTGGGCGTCTGCTACGGCAGCATGGATCGGCAAGGCCTAGAGAGTCGGCTTGGCCGCAACAGCGCCTCCTGGTGTGTAGAGTGGTTCAACACCAAGATTTCCGCCTGGCACAACAACGTGGAGAAAACGCTTCCCTCCACCAAAGCCACCAAAGTCGGTGTCCTTCTCAACTGTGACCATGGCTTCGTCATTTTCTTTGCGGTTGTCGAGAGTAAGATCCACCTGATGTATAAGTTCAAAGTGGACTTTACCGAAGCTCTGTACCCAGCCTTCTGGGTGTTCTCTGCTGGTGCCACACTATCCCTCTGCAACCCCAACTAGGAAGCTCACAGATACCCCCGACTCCATGACCTCCTCTGGCTCCCCAATACTCAAGTGAAAAATGCTTCAGGTGCAACTCTCTTAGAGATCTTCTCTGAGGGTTCCCAGGGATTGAAAGGACTTGGGGGAGAGATGAGATAGGAGATATTTAACCAAGAAATGGGGTGGGGGTTATTGTGAGCAGAGAAGCATTTCTGACTTTTGATACTCTTCGGGGCAGGGTGACCCCTCTCTTCTTGGTTCTGGTAGATCTGTGGACAGCTGGGCAGCTGGGCGGGGCCTAAGGGAAGAATGTCTTTATTGTCTTTATCCTCCTGTAGAGAATCCATGGCCCACTGCACTTCTTTCTCCACGCTGCACTTCTTTCTCCACTTAACTGCCTGTTTGCTCCGTGGAGTAGCCTTCAGATCTTCAGATTACCCTCTACAGAGCTGTTCAACTCTGTATAGCTATTTTATAACTACAAAGTCACTGAATTTCATTATACCACACACACACACACACACACACACACACACACACTGGTATGTGAGGTGAATATTTAGACTCCTGGTCATTTTCTGTGCTTGAACAAAACTGTAGATAGCAAACCTCTACCCAGACCAGAGCTTCCTTAGAAAACAAGTCTTCATCATTCACTGGAAAGCAGCTTATTTTTCCCTTCCTAATGTGCATGCCCTGCCATCCCACAGTGGTGGGGGGGGGGGGGACGGGAGAGGGGAATTAGAAATGTTAACTCAAATGGAAATCTCACATCTAAGGCTATAAACCGTGGTCTGTGTCAGCCTGTGTTGAATTTGTGATTCAAGGTCAAGGTGACCCCAGTGCAGTTAGATGATACTCCTCGCACTCCCAAGCAGTATGGATACACTTAGCAGTGATGCTTGGGCTGCAGCTCCAGAGCCTAGTTAGTGACCTTTCCATCTTGGGCTTTGGTGCAAAGAACTGCACTGGGCATAAGGGCCCCTGACCTGGGTACACAGGAATGTGCTGACTTTGCTCCTATCAGAGTGTCTTGTCTTCAAACTGAGAAAGCCCCACTGCTTTGGAGGTGAGCTGTTGGGCTTGCTGGTGTAGGTGATGCCACAGCCAGCACAGTGTGAGCAGACTGCCAGCTGGATACCAAAGCCTGTTTGTCACACAAGCCATGTGTGGCTCAGGGACCATAGTAGGCAGTCTGGGGGAACTGCCTACAGCCAGAAGGGCCTGATAGCAGATCCTGGGAAACGATGATATTTCCCGTTCATTCTTTGCTCCAGGGTCACAGCTTCCCAAGAGTTAGAAACTTGTCTCCCTGGCTTGAGCTCTTGCTGTCTTCCTCACTCTGCCAGTTGGGATGTGCAGATTGATCTGGCATTGTAAGGAAAACTTTTAAGGACCAGGGAGGGTAAAAGCTGTAAATATCAAGCACGAGAGCCTATCTTCCTGCACGGTTTCTGTGCAGTGAAAATGGCCCCAGTTCATTACAGGGTTAGTGACCACTAAGAGGCAGTAATGGGTCGATTGCAAGGATTCCCTCCAAATCCCTATATCCTGGTGTCAGGATGTAAGTGTCCATGCCTGCAGTGGGAGAGATTTAACCTTTTAATGGTGGAATGAGTCCAGCTCTTGACCTTCCCAAAAGGAGAGTTCAGGTCAGACTCCTTGTAATATGAAAAAGAGATCGCTATTGGGGAAATGAGACCCCCAGACCTTTTCATATGGATATTTGAGAACTTAACTCATCTCTGGGGTTGTGTTGGAATTCCGGGGTGTTCCACACATGGCCAGAACACCTAGTCTTCCTGATAGATGTGTTGATCTATGTCATCTCCTCTGAGGACTTTCACTTGAGACAGATGATCTGTGTAGGGAAGATATATCTTATAGTAGCTCAGGTGTGTGTGTGTGTGTGTATTTCAATTTTTCTTTCTTTGCTGCTGGAAAGAAAAGTTCTTTGGTGACTCTTTTCTGTTCTTGGAGATGGTTAACAAATATCTTCAAGGGTTAGAGAGCTAGCTCACCAGGTAGGGAATATGCCTTGCCTTGCCTTGCCTTGCATACAGGCCAGGTTTGAACCCTGGTAAAACACAAGAGTGCCATAGAATGGGGAGGAGTGGGGAATGCTGCCATGCTGTGATTTCTCTGTTTCTCTCCTCAGATGAAAAAGTTAATCCGGGGGGCAGTGAAATTGATCAGCCATGAGTCCTACTGCGACTCTCTCTGCAGAAATGAGGCCAGCAGAGGGCTTTCTCCCATGAATATGCAGCTCATGATAGGGAAATATGAGTCCTTGTGTTTACAAGAGAGGCAAGTAGGTCACCCAAGGTGGGCTCTGTGCAGGGTGCTTAGAGATGTGTACTGAGGCGCACAGCCTTACTACTCAGTCTCACATTCCCTCTCCTTGCAGGGCTACTGCTGGTTTTAGAGTCAGGCCAACCTCTGTATTCATCTGACTCGTTTTGCAGAATAAGTCAGATGCTAGGTAAGAGGATGACTCCATTCATTATTTTTACCGTACCGTAAGGGGGCAGATGAATGCCTTCTAGAGTGTGTGAGGGATTGGCACCTTGGAGAAGTGTCAGAAACTCTCCAAAACACAAATGTAAAGAAGACTACCCCAGACCTAGGGTCAGGAGCTATCAATCACATGATAAATCACTGGTTTGCTACATATTTTTTCCTACTCAAGAATGGTTGGTTGAATCCTCCATCTTAATTACTTTGAAGTTAATCTGTAATTAATCTAATGATGTATAATGAACACATACGTAATGTCATGCCTTATTCTGCTGTTCCCTCCCCCACACAACCCTTGCTATTGATATTAATTAGGGGTATTTGAATTGTTACTTCTTGAGCTTAATGTATTTTTAGAGTTGATTCTTTAGGAAATAAGACTATAGAGATTGTTATTGTGAAACTCATGAGAAGTGCTAGGCCCCAGTGGTCAGGGAGAATAGGTCAAGTGGTACAGCATGGAACACTCACGCGCAAGGCCCCTGTTCTAAGCTCTGGCATCCCATGTATGGGAGTGGTGCTCTGGTTTCTCTCAGTGTGACACTTGCTCTGTTTGACATAAAATAAAAATAAAATCTTTAAAAAAATAACTGGGGCAGGTGGGGGAGATAGCTTAATGGTTATGCAAACAAACTTGCATGCCTGAAGCTCCCAGGTTTAGTCTCCCACACCATCATAAACCAGAACTGAGCAGTGTTCTGGTAAAAGAAAACAACAAAAAAAACCTGGGGCAAGGTAGTGGCACACTGGGTTAAAAGCATATATTACCATGTGCAAGGCCCTGGGTTCAAGCCCCCAGTCCCCACCTGCAGGGAGGAAGCTTCACAAATGCTTCACAAATACAGTACTGCAGGTGTCTCTCTAACCCTTCCATCTCATTTTTTTATTTCTGTCTCTAACAAATGAATAAAATATTTCTTAAAAATGCTAAGTCCAAGGTTGGCTGACATGCCTTAGATGCCCTGAACATATAACCAAGCAGTGCTTGGTAATCTTTCTTGTAGTCCAGTGACTACTAACTGAGAACCTCAGGCAGTCTAGGCTCCACCCAGCTGCTTTCAGTGTACAAGTCTTCAATCACTGTAGCCTAGTTAGAGTGTTCTGGGCTTTGCTTTAGGGTAATGTGAACATGGGAAGAGAGTCAAATGCTGATAAATCAGCTTTGCATACGGGTAAGAGTTGCAGGATGGTTGGATTTGAGGTAGAATAAAGAACTTGATCCTTTTCCTGATGGAGAGGCTGTAAAATATTAGAATCTCTTGAGTATTAGGTGTGTTTTTGTTACTCATAATGACCTTGTGTCACATCTGAGTTTCCGGGGTCTGAGCCACCGGAAAGACTAGGTCTCAGAGGGTTGAGATTTTGAGCCAGCTTGACCTCCAGGGAGGTTGAGTGGAATCACGTGGCTGATGATTCAATCAGCAACGACAATGCAATGAAGACCTGGCAAAACTTCTGGACACTGAAACACGTCTGATCGCGTGGCTGTGCCACAGGGAGAGGACACAGAGCTCTGCATTCGGGACCTTCTTAAGCTCCAATCTGTGTGGCTCTTAATTTGGTTGATTTTGATTTGTATCCTTTCCAATAAAAAGACAATTGTAACACTTCCTTGAGTCTGTGAATTCTGAGGTAGGCTGTGTGCAATAGAATGTTTTTATTATTCCAAATCCATGCTAAAATCAGACAGGGCTAGAAAGATAACATGATGGTTATGCAACAGAGCCTTTCAGTACCTGAGGTACTGGAGGTCCCGAGTTCAATTCCCAGCACTACCATGAACCAGAGTTGTGTGGTGCTCTGGTTTAAATAAATGCAGGGGCTAGGTGGTGGTGCACTTGGGTAAGTGCACACATTCCAGTCAGTAAGGACCCAGGTTCGAGCCTCTGGTCCCCACTTGCAGGGGGGAAGCCTCATGAGTGGTGAAGCTGTGTTGCAGGTGTCTGTCTCTTTCTCTCTCCCTCTCTATCTCTACCTTCTCCACTCAATTTCTCTACCCAATAAAAAATAAAAATATTTTTTAAAGTCCTTTTCTGGGAGTCAGGTGGTGGCACAGCGGGTTAAGCTCAGGTGACACAAAGCACAAGGACTGGCATAAGAATCCCGGTTCGAACCCCCAGCTCCCCACCTGCAGGAGAGTTGCTTCACAGGTGGTGAAGCAGGTCTGCAAGTGTCTATCTCTGTCCCTCTCTGTCTTCCCCTCCTCTCTCCATTTCTCTGTGACCTATCCAACAACAATGACATCAATAATAACTATAACAATAAAACAAGGCAACAAAAGGGAATAAATAGTTTTTTTTTTAAAAAAAGTCCTTTTCTGTCTGGTATCAAAGACTCTTGTCATGGCAACTTTTGCATAATGGGAAGTACACTTTATTTGATCTGAGGCCAAAGAGAGCATTTCTTATTCAAATCAGACCTCTTTTCCCTGTCATGGTCTCTATATTACTAGAGACTTGGAGAAGTGCTAGGATGCTGAGACCAAGTTCTCCTGTCTCTTGCAGTGTTTTCTTTCTTCCAAAGGAAGGTAGGAGTCATTGTCCCTGCCCCTATCAATCCTGTCAGAGAACCCTACTTCTAAGAATTTCAGCCCTGTGGCATTCAGATTCACCATGTTAAAATCTAGTGCCCAACATTGTGGGGAGGTGACCAGGTCATGAAAAGTGGAGCACCCATAAATGGAGTCAGTTCCCTCATAAAATAAACCCCCCAAAGCTCCCTCATCTCCTCTGTCATTTGAAGACACAGAAGATAGGTAGCAGTCAGCTAGCATTTGGATCTTGGACTTCCCTCCTCTGGTACTGGGTAGAATAAATGTTTTTTGAGTCACCCTGTTTGTGGTGCTTTCGTGATAGTAACCAAAACAGGTTGAGACACCTGGCTTCTGAGATTGTGGCTAGTTGCTCAGAAGTGTGTGACTGAGGGGGGCCCTGAAGTGGGCAGAATCCTTTATTAATATTGTTGTTACTATCATCATCATCATTAATTTTGCTACCAGGATTATTACTGAGGCTCTGTGCCTACACAACCCATTTACTGCTCCTGATGACCATATTTTCCTTTTTTATTTTTAATTATGATAGAGACAGAAATGGGGCAAGAGAGGGAGAGAGAAAGAGTTAAACCCTGCTTCATCACTCGTGAAGCTTTTCCCATGCAGGACCTTGTGCCTGTTAACTTTTATGTTTTACCAGTTGCACCACTGCCCAGCCCCTTATTTATTTATTTTGAAGGATATATGTATTAAGAGAGAGAAAGAACGGAGTTAGGCGGTAGCACATTGGGTTACGTGCAGGGGGCACAAAGAGCAAGAACTGGCATAAGGATCCCAGTTCGATCCCCCAGGTCCCCACCTACAGGGAAGTCGCTTCACAAGCGGTGAAGCAGGTCTGCAGGTGTCTTTTATTATTATTATTATTTATTTAAGAAAGGAGACATGAACGAAATCATAGGATGGGGGGGTACAACTCCACACAATTCCCGCCACCCACTCTCCATATCCCACCCCCACCCCTGATAGCTTTCCCATTCTCTATCCCTCTGGGAGCATGGACGCAGGGTCATTGTGGGTTGCAGAAGGTGGAAGGTCTGGCTTCTGTAATTGCTTCCCCGCTGAACATGGGCGTTGACTGGTTGATCCATACTCCCAGTCTGCCTCTCTCTTTCCCTAGTAGGGTGGGTTTCTGGGGAAGTGGAGCTCCAGGACGGATTGGTGGGGTCTTCAGTCCAGGGAAGCTTAAACGGCATCCTGATGGCATCTGGAACCTGGGGGCGGTGACCTGGTGGGTTCCTGTAGTCGTTCCAGTCCTGTCTCGTTTCGGTCCCAGTTGGTCCCCTTTGGTATTCCTAGTTGATCCGGGAGAGGAGAGGAGGCGGTGTCTATCTTCCCCTCCCCTCTCAATTTCTCTGTCCTATCCAAAAATTTTCAAAAAAAAAAAAAAAGTGGCTGCCAGGAGCAGTGGATTCACAGTGCCAGCACCGAGCCCCAACAGTAACCCTGGGAAAAAAAAGAGAGAGAAAGAGAGAGAGAGACTAGAACACTAAAATTTTCTTTAACGTCATAGGGCTGGACTCGAAGTTTGATCACTGATACCGAAGTGAACTATTTTGCTGGCCCCAAAGGCCATGTGCAATATCAAGAATCAAATTTAGAACTTTATGCTTTTAATAAATCTGTATTTTCATCTAAAAAATAAATAAATGCAAAGTGAAACAAAAGTAAATTTTTAAAAAGATAAACATAAAATACCGGGAGTCGGTCGGTAGCGCAGCAGGTTAAGCGCACGTGGTGCAAAGCGCAAGGACCGGTTAGCATCCTGGTTCAAGCCCCCGGCTCCCCACCTGTAGGGGAGTCGCTTCACAGGTGGTAAAGCAAGTCTGCAGGTGTCTCTCTGTCTCTCTTCCTCTCTATCTCCCCTTCTCTCTCAATTTCTCTCTGTCTCTATCCAATAACAAAAAAATTAATAAATAAAATACCATTCTGTGGAAAATGTGAATCTCCATAGGCTAAGTAATAAAATATTTCTTCGGGGGAGGGGCTGGGGAGACAGTATAAAAGAAAGAGAAACAAAGAGGGTGACAGAGAGATAGAGGGAGAGGGAAAGATACCACACCATAGAAGCTTCCTCTAGGGTGGTGGAATGGAACCCAGATTTCACACATGATAAAGGTGAGTTATTCTGCCAGTCCTACAGATACCACTTAAATTGTCATGAGACACTCTGCTAGTCCAATAAAAACTATTCAGGACAGTAACTGACTCTTTAATTAATAAACCAGAGCAAAGCTGTGAGTGACTGCATTTACGTGTGAGTGAGGAGGTAATTGTCAGGTCACTTGTGGACTGTTGGTGTGATCTACTCACTAAAAGTAGATTTTTGCCAATTTCCAGATGGTCCTTTATTTATTTATTTAAAATATTTATTCATTTCCTTTTTGTTGCCCATGTTATTTTATTGTTGTTGTAATTATTATTGTTGTTGTTGATTTTATTGTTGTAATTATTATTTTTGTTGATGATGTCGTTGTTGTTGGATAGGACAGAGAGAAATGGAGAGAGGAGGGGAGGACAGAGGGGGAGAGAAAGATACCTGCAGACCTGCTGCACTGCTTGTGAAGCGACTCCACTGCAGGTGGGGAGCCGGGGGCAGATGGTCCTCTTTAAAATGAAAATAATTATTTATTTATCTTTTTATGAGAGATAGGGAAGGAGGAGAGGAAGAACCAGAGCATCCCACTTTATCCACTGTACCATCTCCCAGGCTGCCCCCAAATGTTCTTGAAATAGCACTGCCTCCTTTTGTACTAATCTATTCTGTCTTTTTTCCAGCTGGGTCCCCTGGCCTTAGAGAATCTCATTCCAGCTCAGCCTTCTTCAGAAGTGCCTCCATGACAACAGACTCCTCACTCTTCTTGCACCCAACCCGTGCCCTGTCCTCCTGTCCTTACCATTGTCTCCATGCTCAGACTAGTCCTCCAGTGTTGACTCTTCACCATTCTTGATATCCAAGAGCCACGTAGTCAATATTTTGCTACCTTTTCCCTCTTCCTTAATTTATAGCAGACACAACCATTTATCCCTTGGACGACTTGTCTTTAAGATAAAAATTTGATTCAAAGAAATTTGCTTCAAATAAAACAATCCTTGGGCAATACTGCAAGCCCACAATTACTCACAGAATACTGCAATCTAAGCATTGCCCTGATAATTTTAGTGCAATCCAGTCCAGGTTGGGCCATTAACTCTGTCTGGAAAGGCTTTAAAAAAAAGGGGGGGGAGTGGAGCGGTAGCGCAGCAAGTTAAGCGCACGTGGCGCAAAGCGCAAGGACCGGCATAAAGATCCCAGTTCAAGCACCCGGCTCCCCAGCTGCAAAGGAGTCGCTTCACAGGCCGTGAAGCATGTCTGCAGGTGTCTGTCTTTCTCTCCCCCTCTCTGTCTTCCCCTCCTCTCTCCATTTCTCTCTGTCTATCCAACAATGACGATATCAGTAACAACAACAATAATAACTACAACAATAAAAAACAACAAGGTCAACAAGAGGAAATAAATAAATATTTTTTTTAAATTTTGGGAGTCAGGCGGTAGCGCAGCGGGTTAAGCGCACTTGGCGCAAAGTGCAAGGACCCGCATAAGGATCCCGGTTGGAGCCCCCCCACACCTGCAGGGGAGTCCCTTCACAGGTGGTGAAGCAGATCTGCAGGTGTCTTTCTCTTCCCCTCTCCATTTCTCTCTGTCCTATCCAAGAACGCCGACATCAATTACAAGAATAAAACAACAAGGGCAACAAAAGGGAATAAATAAATAAATATTTTAAATATATATATATATATATATATATATTGGTAAACAGTGTTGTGTAAATAGCTTTTTAAACACCAATATATGCATGTTTTGTGCATGAGTAGTATTTGTTTTGATATTCCTGTTGATTCTGAATTACTGTATGATATAAACAGTATGTGTTTTTATATATCATTGTGTAAATTTAATATAACACATTATGCTGTAATAAACTATTTGTTTTACTGCTAAAAAAAAAGCTAAATATCATTATTATTTTTTTACGAGAGCACTGCTCAGCTCTGGCTTATGGTGGTGTGGAGTATTGAACTTGGGACTTTGGAGCCTCAGGCATGAGAGTCTCTTTGCATAATCATTATGCTGTTTACCCTTTGCTCTTATTTTTATTGTCTGGATGTACCACAGTTTATTCTTTTTAATTTAATTTTTAATTATTTTTATTTGTTTTACCAGAGCACTGCTCAGCTTTCACTTGTGCAGGGGATGGAATCTGTGGCCTCTGGTGAATGGCTATTTGCATAACCATTTGCTATCTCTCCAGCCTTAATTAATTAATTACTTTCCATTTTCTAAATAAGATACACAGAGAGAGGGAGAGAGACACACACATCAGAGTACCAATGAACTCTGGTTTATGGTGGTGCTAAAGATTGAATCCTGGGAACTCAGAGTCTCAGGCATGAAAGTCTTTTGCATATTCATTAAGCTGTTTCCTCGGCCCTACTGTAGTTTATTCATTCACTGTAAGACATAGTGTTTTCTTTCTTTCTTTCTCTCTGTCATTCCACACCCATCCCCTTTTTTTCTTACCAGATCAGTGCTCAGCTCTGGCTTATTATGGTGGTGCTGGGACTTGAATCTGGGACCTTGGAGCTTCAAGTGTGATTTTTTTTTTTTTTTGCATAACCACAATGTTATACCTCCAGTCCATAGTGGTTACTTTCAAGTTTTGGTAATTATAAAATTTCCATTTTGTTATAGTTTATTTATTCATTTTACATAGAGACAGAAATTGAGAAGGGGGAAGTTGAGGGGGAGAGAAAGAGAGACACCTGCAGCACTGCTTCACCACTTGTGAAGCTTCCCCCCTACAGGTGGGGAAAGGGGACTTGAACTGGGTACTTGCTAACTGTAATGTGTGTGCTCTACTAGGTGTGTCACCACCTTGACTGCAAGAAAGCTTCTATAAATATCCCAGTGTTGGCTTTTTAATTTTTTTTCTTTTTTTAAATAAGATATTCTTTTTATTTTATTTTATTTAAGAAAGGATTAATTAACAAAACCATAGGGTAGGAGGGGTACAACTCCACACAATTCCCACCACCCAATCTCCATATCCCACCCCCTCCCCTGATAGCTTTCCCACTCTCTATCCCTCTGGGAGTATGGACCCAGGGTCATTGTGGGTTGTAGAAGGTGGAAGGTCTGGCTTCTGTAATTGCTTCCCCGCTGAACATGGGCGTTGACTGGTCGGTCCATACTCCCAGTCTGCCTCTCTCTTTCCCTAGTAGGGTGTGTCTCTGGGGAAGCTGAGCTCCAAGACACATTGGTGGGGTCTTCAATCCAGGGAAGCCTGGCCAGCATCCTGGTGGCATCTGGAACCTGGTGATTGAAAAGAGAGTTAACATATGAAGCCAAACAAATTGTTGAGCAAGGCTTTTTAATTTTTATTTAATATTTTTAAAAATATTATTTATTCCCTTTTGTTGCCCTTGTTTTTTTTATTGCTGTTGTAGTTATTGTTGTTGTTATTGATGTCGTTGTCGTTAGATAGGACAGAGAAATGGAGAGAGGAGGGGACGACAGAGAGGGGGAGAGACCTGCTTTCACCTGCAGACTTGCTTTCACCTCCTGTGAAGCGACTCCCCTGCAGGTGGGGAGCCAGGGGCTTGAACCAGATCCTTACACGGGTCCTTGCGCTTTGCACCACGTGCGCTTAACCCACTGCACTACCGCCCGACTCCCAGTGTTGGCTTTTGTATAGACATAAATTTTCATACTCCTATTAGCTAAGGAGTGTGATTGCTGCATCATATAGCAAAAGTATATTTACTTTTGTAAGTAACCACCCAACTATCCTTCAAAATACCTGTACCATTTAATATTCCTGACAGTAATAAATGAGTTTTTGTTGGTCTCTCTTCACCAGTGTTTAACTTGGCAGTGTCCCAGATTTCGGCCATTCTTATAGTTGTGTAGTGGCATTTTCATTTGCATTTGCATTTCCTGATGGCATGTGCTGTGGGACAGCTTTTCATATGCTTACTTGTCAACTGCTTTCCTGAAGCAACTGCCAAGCTGCTTGACCCAGTTTTTTTTTTTTTTAATATAGTGGTTTGTTTTCTTATTATTGAGTTTTAAGACTTCTTTGTATATTTTGGACAGCAGCCCTTTATCTGATGTGCCTTTTGCAAATATTTTCTCCTAGTCTGTCAATTCTCTTCTCATTATGTTGACTTTGTCATTTGCCAAGGATAAGTTTTAAATTCTAGTGAAGTCTGGTTTGTCAGCTATTCTTTTCATTAATCGTACCACTAGCATTGTATCTAAAACATCTTTCACTGTGCCTTAGGTCATTTAGAACATTTTCTATATTATCTCTTTAAAAGAATACTTACTATTATTATTATTTTATATTTATTTATTTATTCCCTTTTGTTGTCCTTGTTGTTTTATTGTTGTAGTTATTATTGATGTCGTTGTTGGATAGGACAGAGAGAAATGGAGAGAGATGGGGAAGACAGAGAGGGGGAGAGAAAGATAGACACCTACAGACCTGCTTCACTGCCTGTGAAGCGACTCCCCTGCAGGTGGGGAGCCGGGGGCTCGAACCGGGATCCTTACGCCAGTCCTTGTGCTTTGCTCCACATGTGCTTAACCAGCTGTGCTACCGCCCGACTCCCACTTTTTATTATTATTATCAGAGCACTGGTCATGGTGATGTTTATGGTGATATTAGGTACTGAAATCAGGAACTCAGAGCCTCAGGCATGAAGGTCATTTGCAAAACCACTAAGACCTATTTATATATTTCATTATTTATTATTTAATTAAAAAATTTTATTTATAAAATAGAAACACTGACAAGACCATAGGATAAGAGGGATACAATTCCTACCACCAGAACTTGTATCCCATCCGCTCCCCTGATAGCTCTCCTATTCTATATCCTCTGGGAGCATGGACCCAGGATCATTATGGGGTGCAGAAGGTGGGAGGTCTGGCTTCTGTAACTGCTTCCCCGCTGAACATGGGTGTTGGCAGGTTGATCCATACTCCTAGCCTGTCTCTCTCTTTCCCTAGTGGGGCAGGGGTCTGGGGAAGCGGGACTCCAGGACACACTGGTGGGGTCATCTGCCCAGGGAGGTCCAGTTGGCATCATGGTAGCATCTGGAACCTGGTGGCTGAAAAAGAGTTAACATATAAAGTAGAACCAATTGTGGACTAGTTATGAGCCTAAAGGCAAGAATATTGCAGATGAGATTGGTGGTCTCCGTTTTGGAAAAAGGTAGTAGGTCTATTTTAGGTATATTCCAAGGGGCCCATGACTTCACTAGTTTTTGCCTGAGCCTGATATCAAATATGCAGGTGGACCTAGGTTATTGTCTGGGGAGATGGTGTCATAGTTGGAAAAAAGACTAGAAAGCTGGATCAGGGAAGAGAGTAGTTCCCAAATATGGGAAAAGTATACAAATAATGTTTACTGTAAACCCCATTGATTTGATCTGGGGCCCATAATCTGCACAGGAGCCTGTGTAACCTCTGCATCCCTATAGGTTCAAGCTCGAATTCTATGTTCACAGCTAAGAACATCCCAGGCTGCACTAATTTCAGGACCCATCTTCCTCAGGTAGTAGGTAGAGTATGTTGCCCAGTTTAGCTTCGGAGAATGGAACATTCCCTACCATTGTTGATCCACATTGAGGGTCAGGTCCTATAGGGGTCCACAAAGGGGTCCATTATACTGTTCCTGATGGAGATGACCAGTGACAGTGGGGAGAGAGATTGGTTAGAGGTCTAGGCCCATTATGTCTGTGTGGGAATCCCAGGACTCCCTGACTAGGGCCTCAGGTAATAGGGTGGTCTGGTAGTAACTAAAGAGTCATCATTAAAGTATGCCAGTCTCTTGCCCTTTTTCCTTACTTTGTCTGACAAGATTAGCTTTGGAGTGAGGAGGTGAGGAGGTGAGGAGGGCATCTAGGTATAAATAGAAACTATTTCATTGGGTGTCTTTTTAGATCTTTCTACCTGCTTGCTTCATTTATTGATTCACTGCAAACTATTGTGCACTTTTGCTTTAGGTGTATATTTTCCTCTAACTTATGGATCCATGTACATAAGCCAGAGACCTAGCTCATAGGACTCCTTAATTCCATTTTGGGTGGTACACTTCTTAACAAAACCTCAAAACCTAGATATAGATGAAGGCCCATGAGATTGGGCTTATGTGAGCTTAACTTTGGGCGCTACCACCCGGCCCCCGGTCTGGTCCTTTTATTCCCCCTCTTCTTCCTTCTGAGGTCATTAGCAGACCTGAGTGGGAATAATCAAATTATCTTGCTATTGTGGAATGCCTTGTTCCACAATATGGGATGACCATTTGGAGCTGAAGTTCCAGAATTCCTTCGCTTGCAAAGGATATTTTATGTTCCATCTCATAGCAGTTATTTTTCTTTCTCGCAAGCAGAGTTCTTTCTTTCTTTTAATATATATATATATATATATATATATATATATATATATAATTTATTTATTTATTTACTATTGGATAGAGACAGAAATTGAGAGAGGTGGGAGAGATAGAGAGGGAGCTCTACTTCACCACTTGTGAAGCTTTCCCCTTGCAGGTAGGGACCAAGGGTTTGCACCCCGGCCCTTATGCACCGTCATGTGCATGCTTAACCAGGTGCACCACTGCCTGCACCCCCCCCTTTTTAAAAAAATATATTTGCTTGTTTTGTATAGAGACAGAGAGAAATTAAGAGGAAAGATGGAGATGGGAGAGAGACAGAGAGAGAGAGAGACACCTGCAATACTGTTTCACTGCTTATGAAGCTTCCACCCCGCAGGTGGGGATGGGAGATGTGAACCAGGGTCCATAGCATGGTAATGTGTGCACTCATCCAAGTGTGCTACTGCTCAGTCTCTAACAAGTTTTTGCTTGTCTGTTTGTATTTTTGAGAGAGACAGAGAAGGCAGAGAGTGAAAGAGACCATAGCACCAGAGCGTCCCTCAGTGTAGTGAGGACTGGGCTCAAACTTGGCTCTCGAACATGACAAAGCAACACACTATCCAAGTGAGCTATTTCATCAACCTAGCAAGCAGTTTTTTAAATATTGTATTTATTTATTTACAGAATTTATTTATTTATTTATGGGAAAGATAGGAGAAAGAACCAGACATCACTCTGGTACATGTGCTGCCAGGGATCGAATTCGGGACCTCATCGTTGAGAATCCAATGCTTTATCCACTGTGCCACCTTCTGAACCACAAGCAGTATTTTAAAACTCTTGCCAGTGGGTAGTTCAAAACTCCCATCCTGACTGATCTTATCTTTTGTTTGGGAACATCCAGATACCAAAATCCAGGGTCTTTCTAACCCTGATCTCTCTCCTACCAGTGATACCATATATTGCTGTTGGTCTTTGATCAACGTCAGCTAACTATACTTGTATTTATCTGTCTGAACCCTCTACTTTGTTTCAATGATCTGTTGGTCTATTTTGTTTCAAATACCACATTGTCTTTTTGCTTTATTTGTTTACTTTTTTAAAGATCTTTATAATATTTATTTATTTATTCCCTTTTGTTGCCCTTGTTTTATTGTTGTAGTTATTATTGTTGCTGTTATTGATTTCATTGTTGTTGGATAGGACAGAGAGAAATGGAGAGAGAAGGGGAAGACGGAGAGGGGGAGAGAAAGATAGACACCTGCAGACCTGCTTCACTGTCTGTGAAGCGATTCCTCTGCAGGTGGGGAGTCGGGGGCTCTAACCGGGATCCTTATGCTGGTCGTTGCGCTTGGTGCCACGAGTGCTTAACCCGCTGCATTAGCGCCGGGCTCCTGCTTTATTTTTTTGATGAGTGAGATAGAGTAAAAGAGAACACAAGGCACCAGTCCATCACCCAAGGAGTTTGCCCTCTCATGTACCTCTGGAAGTCGAACCTAAGGTCTCACTCATGTAACGCAGGTACTCTACCACCGAGCCATCTCTTCAGTCTGTCTCATTAGCCTATTACTGTAGCATTTGTTTATTAATATTTTTACTTTTTAAATTTTATTATTGGGTAGAGACAGAGAGAAATTGAAAAGGGAGGGAGATATATATATATATATATATATAGAGAGAGAGAGAGAGAGAGAGACAGAGAGACATTTTCAGCTCTACTTCACCACTCGTGAAACTATTCCCTGCAGGTGGGGACCAGGGGCTTGAACCAGGGTTCTTGTGCACTGTAGTGTGTGCACTTAATCAGGTGTGTCACTGCCTGGTGCCCTTCTGTAGCATTTAATAAAAAGAATCTCACAGGCTAGAAGGTGGCGTAGCAGTAGAGCTCAAGAATTGCAATCACGGGGTCCTGAGTTTGATCTTTGACAACACCTATGCCAGTCATGCCTTTTTCTTCTCTTTTCTTTCTTTCTTTCTTTCTTTCTTTCTTTCTTTCTTTCTTTCTTCCTTTTTTTTTGTTAAATATTTGTTTATTTATTCCCTTTTGTTGCCCTTGCTGTTTTATTGTTGTAGTTATTACTGTTATTGATGTTGTTGTTGTTGGATAGGACAGAGAGAAATCAAGAGAGGAGAAGACAGATACCTGCAGACCTGCTTCACTGCCTGTGAAGTGACTCCCCTGCAGGTAG
The DNA here is from genome assembly GCF_950295315.1 of Erinaceus europaeus. Taxonomy (NCBI): domain Eukaryota; kingdom Metazoa; phylum Chordata; class Mammalia; order Eulipotyphla; family Erinaceidae; genus Erinaceus; species Erinaceus europaeus. The sequence goes on along the minus strand of NC_080173.1, from coordinate 62,274,223 downwards.
GGAGTGGGGGGGGGGCTGGAACAAAAATCCTTATGCCAGTCCTTTCGCTTTGCGCTACCTGCGCTTAACCCGCTGCACTACCGCCCGACTCCCCTCTTTCTTTCTTTTCTTTTCTTTTTCTTTTTGTAGATTGAGACAGAGTGGGCTGGGGAGATAGCATACTGGTGATGCAAAAAAAAAAAAAAAAAAGACTTTCACGTCTGAAGCTTAGAGGCCCCAGTTCAATCTGCAGCACCACTATAAGCCAGAGCTGAGTAGTCCTCTTGTCTCTCTCTTCCCACCCTGCCTTTCCCTGTCCCTCTACCTCTCTCACTAAAATAAGTCAATAAAATATTTTTAATTTTTTATTATATTTATTTATTTACTTGATAGAGACAGCCAGAAATTGAAAGGGAAGGGGCAGCTAGAGAGGGAGAGAGACAGAGAGACACCTGCAGCACTGCTTCATTACTCGCAAAGCCTTCCTTCTGCAGGTGTGGACCGGGGGCTCAAACTTAGGTCCTTGCATACTGTAACATGTGCATTGAACCAGGTGAACCACCACCTGGCCCCATCAATAAAATATTTAAGAAAAAAAAGTTTTTCTTAAATATTTTATTGATTTATTATTTTTCTGTACAGGATCTTGTTAACATCTCATTCTACAAGTTATGAAAAATATTGCTCAGAGAGAGAGAGACAGAGAGAGAGATACTGCTCATAGAGAGAGGGGGGGAGAGAAGAGGGGAGGGAGATGTTGGGCATTACGCCAGCTTCCCCCCCCCCCCCCCCGCTCCGTGCTGCATTGCTTGATGCTGTGGTCTATTTACATAATCGTTGTTTTGCCTGAGACCTGCTCTGCCTGCAGGGTATTGGTTTAATCCCCACTGGTTAGATGGAAGCTTGCTACTTTCACACTCTTTTCTTCTCCCCACCCCCATCCTACCCATTTCCTTTTCCAACCTGCCACTTCTGCCTCAGAAGATACAAAGGCAGATTAATAAAGGCAGCATTGCATTGCATTCCTGCTCAGCCACAAGAGTTCCTGGTTCCTCTCCTGCATTGCTGAGTAAGCAGCAGCCTAGGTTGGCTCCGGTGGAGTTCTCTCCAACCCAGAGTGCATTTGCCCGGGAAGAAACACCCTCAGGCTACCTCAGCAGACAGAGAGAGAGAGAGACCATAGTGCCAAAGCTTCCTTCAATGTGGTGGGAGCCAGGCTTGCACATGGCAAAGCAACACACTATTCAAATTAGCTATTTTGGGAGTTGGGCCATAGCGCAGCGGGTTATGTGCACATGGGGCGAAGTGCAAGGACCGGTGTTGTATGCTTTACGTTGGTTTGTTCTAGCTCTCCCCCGCCAGGAAAATTGGGTTAGTCCTGCTAGTTTGGCGGGCCCGCTTGTCCCCGCCCCAAGGAACCCCGAGAGAGTTCCAGAGTTCCAGAGTTCGAGAGTTGTTGGCACCGCTGCGGGGGAAGGAGGCAGGAGAGTTCTGTTTGGTGATTAGTTTGGGTTAGTTTATGAATCGTTGTTCCTGAATAAAGAAATACAGCTTCCCTGCCCAGCCGTGTGTCTTCGAGTCTCTGTTACCCGCCCGTGAAGCTAGCCCGGCCTGCTGAAGCCTCCAAATTTTAACAACAGACTGGCTCAAGGTTCGAGCCCCTGGCTCCCCACCTGCAGGGGAATTGCTTTACAGATGGTGAAGCAAGTCTGCAGGTGTCTATCTTTTCTCTTCCCCATCTCTCTCCATTTGTCTTTGTCCTATCCAACAATGACGACATCAATAACAATAATAACTACAACAATAAAACAAGGGCAACAAAAGGGAAAATAAATAAATAAATATAAAAAACAAATTAGCTATTTTGTTAGCCTGCTTTGCTTCTTGCTCTAAACAAACAAACAAACAACCCCATGGCTGGGGAGATAGCATGCTGGTTATGCAGAAGACTTTGATACCAATGGCTTGGGGGTCCCGGGTTCAATCTCTGGCACCATAGTAAGCCAGAGATGAGCAGTGCACTGGGCTAAAAAACAAAAAAATCTCACAGTATAGTGCCCTTCCCCTAACTGTATCCCTTGAATTTTTTTAAAAAATATTTTATTATTATTTTTTAGAGAGATGCAGAGAGAGACACGCACAGAGAGAAACAGCAGAGCACTGCTCAGCTCTGGCTTATGGTGTTTGGGGGATTGGACCTGGGACTTTGGAGCCTTAGGCAGGAGAGTCTGTTTGCATAACTACTATGCTATCTCCCCCTACCCCCCTTGGATTTTTTAACTTTCAAAGTTGTTCACACAAGCCTCCAGCATTTCATCAGTTACACTACAGTTGTTCCTACTCCATCATTGGCTCTCATGGCAGCTGGCTAGTCTCTGCTATTGACAATTATGATTCCCAATATTTGACCTCAGCATCAATATACATCAAAATCACCCTCTACTGCTATTGAGCTACTAAGTGCAATATTCCTTCACATAAAGAGGATGTTGGGGCCTGGTGGTGGCGCACCTGGTTAAGCATACATATTACAGTGTGCAAGGATCTAGGTTCGGAAGAGCCCTCGGTCCCCACCTGCAGGGGGGAATCTTCACGAATGGTGAAGCAGTGCTGCAGTTGACTCTCTCACTCTCTACCACTCCCTTCCCTCTCAATTTTGGCTGTCTCTAACAAATAAATAAAGATAATAAAAAAGAGAGTCTGGCTGTATCACAGCAGGTTAAGCAAAGGTGGCACAAAGCGCAAGGACTGGCATAAAGATCCCAGTTCAAGCCCCGGGCTCCCCACCTGAAAGGGAGTTGCTTCACAGGTGAAGCAGGTTTGCAGGTGTCTATCTTTCTCTCTCTGTCTTCCCCTCCTCTCTCCATTTCTCTCTGTCCTATTCAACAATGACGACATCAGTAACAACAACAATAACTATAACAATGAAACAACAAGAGCAACAAAAGGAAATAAATAAATAAATATTTTTTAAAAGATAATAAAAAAATAAAAGATAAATAGTATGTCACTGTGTGGTCCAGAAGGTGGTGCAGTGGATAAAGCATTGGACTTTCAAACATGAGGTCCTGAGTTCAGTCCCCAGCAGCACATGTACCATAGTGATGTCTGATTCTTCCTCTCTCTCTTCTTATGTTTCTCATTAATAAATGAACAAAATATTTTTTAAAAATAAAGAGTATGTCACCTGTTTAGAGCAAACCAACTACCCAGAAGAGTTCTCAGTGATAAGATGTGGTCTTCTATACTTAATGTCCTGAGTTCAATCCCTGGCATCACATGTTCCAGGGTGATGCTGTGGTTCATTCTCTTCTGCATTTACTTATTTATTTATCTATTTTTAAAAAACTTTCTTTTTTATTTTTATTCTTTAATCTTATTACTCATCTATTGGATAGAGACAGAGATAAATTGAGAGAAGAGGGGGGATAGAAATAAGGAAAGAGGGGGCTGGGCAGTAGCACAGCAGGTTATGTGCACGTGGTACAAAGCACAAGGACCGGCGTAAGGATCTGAGTTAGAGCCCTCAGCTCCTTACCTGTGTGTGTGTGGGGTCGCTTTGAAAGTAGTTAAGCAGGTCTGTAAGTGTCTATCTTTCTCTCCTCCTCTCTGTCTTCCCCTCCTCTCTCAATTTCTCTCTGTCCTATCCAATAACAACAACAGCTATAACAACAATAACAACCACAACAAGGGCAACAAAATGGGAAAAATAGCCTTCAGGAGCAGTGGATTCGTAGTGCTGGCACAGAGCCCCAGTGATCACCCTGGAGGCAAAAAAAAAAAAAAAAGAAAGAAAGAAGAAGAAAAAAGAAAGAAGGAAAGAAAGAAAAGGAATAAGGAAAGAGAGACCTTGCAGCCCTGTGCTGCCATTCGTGACACTTTTTCAGATGCAGGTGGGGACTAGGGGTTTGTACGCAAGTCCTGGCAGCCGGTAAGTGTGAGCTTAACCAGGTGCACCACAGCCTAGCCCCCTCACTCTCATAAGTAAACAAATAAATCTTTTCTATAAAATGCTAAACCAAATCATTTCTATAATAGAAATTACTTCTTCTTATTATTATTCTCCCCCACAAATAAGTTTGTTTGTTTTTATGAGAGAACTGCTCAGGCCTGGCTATGGTGTTGGAAGGTGGGGTGATTGACTTGAAATTTCAGAGCCTTAGGCATGAAAAACTTTTTGCATAACCATTATGCTATCTCCTACATTCAGAATTACTTTTAAAAAAAATTTATTATCTTTACTTATTAAATAGAGACAGCCAAAAATTGAGAGAGAAGGGTGATAGAGAGGGAGAGAGAGAGAGACACTTGCAGCCCTGTTTCACCACTCATGAAGCTTCCCCTGCAGGTAGGGACGGGGGCTTGAACCTGGGTCCTTGCGCACTGTAATGTATGTGTATGCTCAACAAGGTGTGCCAACACCCGGCTCCCTCAGAATTAACTTTTAAATGAAGCTCAGAAATGTATTCCTACTTTATAAGGAACTTATTGCTTGTCTATAAGAAATGGCATCTTCTCTTTTGGGGTCAAAGAAATGGCATCTTCTCATACAATATTTAACAAGGCAGACTGTTTTTTTTTTGAAAGCTATTTTATAAATTCTAAATTTACTAATGATGTAGGAAGTTCCAACTATCTTTAGTGGGAAGCATACACCAGCAGTGGAATCTTAAAATATTTCTATGATCTCTAAACAAAAGATCTGCATTTGTTTCCTTGCACGTGGCTGTGGCATGCTCTCGTGTTGTTTTGCAAATGGGCCTTTTGTCTATGACTAGGGGCACCAGCTGTTAGGTGGGGGTGGTTTCTGCTTTGCTTCTGCTTGCCGGATCCTTAGTGACTTAGTGACTCATGAGATACTACTCTTTCATGTCTGTTTAATGTACCACATCAGATTTCTCCTTTCCCTCCCTCCCTCCCTTTCTTCCTTCTTCCCTTCCTTCCTTCCTGGATAGAGAAATCAAGATGAGAGGGGGAGTTAGACAGGGAAAGAGAGAGACCTGCAGCACTGCTTCCCTGCTTGTGAATCTTCTTCCCTGCAGGTGGGGACTAGGGACTTGAACCAGGGTCATTACACATTGTAAGACGTATACTCAATTGGGTGTGCCACCGCCTGGCTCTAACCTAGTCAGATTTCTTTAAAGTATTCCAGTCATGGCACCCAGGGATCACTCCTTTGTCATTGTTCTGGGAGGTAGTCAATATCTAAAAAGTAAGTTCAGCTGCACTAGGCACCACTAGGCTTGTTTAGGACACAGCAGTCTCTACCATGGGGAAATGGAGAAAATACAAGAAGTGCTAACTCCCAGCTTCACAGTAGGGTGCAGATTGAAAAGGAGGGAAAATGTTGATGCCATAGATGTCTCATCTCTTTCTCTTTTTATTTATTTTTATTTTCAAAAACAACTTTATTCATGACACATATTAAAAAAAAAGCCTCCCACCCCCAGAAATAAGCTAAAAAAATAAAATAAAACAAAATCCACCTCCCACCTCCCTGTTCCCCATTTCCTCCCACTCCCTCCAAATAAAAGGGAAAAATAAAAGGCAAAGAAAAAAAAACATGAAAAATAAAACAAACAAAAAAATCCCCCAAACCCCCAAAACAAGGTAGTGCATTTCCCCAGAGGAGAGGGGAATTTACACTGGAGCCGCTGGGAGCGGAGCGGGAGATCTTCCGGCTACAGAAACCTGCCAAGAAAGACACTCAAAACAGAAAAAGAAACACAAAGGAAACAAAACAGATCACCAGGCAATCTGGAGGGGCAGGAAGCCAAAGAAGGGAGTGGACTGGGATGGGGTAGGGGGTGGTGGGGGAGCTGGCGGGACAGGAGCAAGCGGGAAGGGACTGAGAAAGTGAGGGAGAAGATGGAGGGGAGGTAACAAGCAGAACAGTTGGGGATCCTTCCAGAGCCCTGGGTAAAAAAAACCCTCCTACCGCCCACACCCACCTACCCTTGAGGAGCCCCCAAGGGGGTGAATCGGGACAGGGAAAACACGGGAGCAGCTTGCGCAGGTGAGGCGTGTCCACGGCGAATCCCCAGGGTGAAAGGGCAGCCCCTGCCCCACTCCCCGGGGCCTTCCCTTACTCCCCAAAGCAGGTTCCTCCTCAGCAGTTAGTTATGGGATTCTCCCCCCTTCCACAGTGTATCTTTCTTTAAAAATATTTTTTTTCCATCAAGGTCATCTTCTGTTCTTTTTTTTTTTTTTTTTTTAATTCTTTTTCCCCCTTCTTTTCTCTTTTTTTCCTCTCTCTCCTCCTAACACACACTTTTTTTTTAGTAAGGGCAATACCATGATGTCTATCTAGCCCGGCCTCTGTAGATGCGACCCCGGGGCCTGTTGCTAAAACCACTGTAGAATCGAGCGCGGGAATTGTTGTCGTTGGTGGTCCGGGCCCGGTATCGGGCTCTTGGGAATCCTCTGTCTGTGGTGCTGATGCCTGGTCTGTTGGTTCGTTTTGGGATCACCTTGATTTGTCTTCCTCTAAACAGGGACTCATCTAAGGCTAGGGAAGTCCTCACGGACTCTTTGTCTGAGAACTCTCTATATACAAACCCTTTGGGATGGCCACTGAACTTGTCACAAAGTATGGTTACGCGGTTGACTGAGCCACAGCCATGAAAGTGTGCCTCCAGCTCTTCTGCTGTTGCACCATAGTCTACATTGCCAACACAGATGGAACGGGCGTCAGCCTCCATCTTCTCCTCAGTGGACATGATCACTGGGCCAGCATTGCCTGGAGGTGGGCTCATGTTCATCTGCTTCTCGACCTCGTTCTGGAGCTCCTTCAGCTTCTCGGCTTCCTCCTCCATCTCCCTGACCCGAGCTTTGATCGCTTCCAGCTCCGGGTCCTCAATGGGCGCCGTCCCCCGCGTCACTCTCGACCAGTCCCGGCTCCTCCTCCTCCTCCTGGCTGTCGGGTGCTCCCGAGCCAGGCCCAGGGCCCGGGGCTCCGGGGGGCGGGGCGGGGCGGGGCGGGGCCGGGGCGGCTCCTCTTCAGGCTCCGGTTCCGGCTCGGGCTCCAGCAGCAACTCCCCAGGCTCCAGTTCCTCAGACTCCAGGCCCTTCCCTAGTCCCCTGCGCCCCCCGGGGCCCCCTCCCCGCTCCCGGGCACAAGATGGCGCCGCTGCCCCGGCCCGGAGCCCCGACCGCCCGCAGCCCCCGTTGCTGCAGTCTCTTTCTCTTTTTTAAAAATATTATTTACGTCACAGAGACAGAGAGAAATTAAGAGGGGAGGGTAGATTGAGAGGCAGAAAGTGGGACCAGGCAGTGGCACACCGGGTTAAGTGTACACATTACAGTGTGAGAGGACCCAGGATCAAGCCTCTCCCCCCTGCCGGCATGGGAAAGCTTCATGAGTGGTGAAGCAGGGCTGCAGGTGTCTCTCTGTCTCTTCCCCTATCTCCCCTTCCCATCTCAATTTCTCTCTGTCTCTATCCTATAATAAAAATAATTCATTTGAAAAAGGAGAGGGAGAGAGAAAGAGAGATCCCTACAGCACTGTTTCACCGATTGCAAAGTTTACCCCTTGCAGGTGAGGACTGAGGGCTTGCATATAGTAATAGTTGTTCATACATGTTGGGAGCAGCGTTCAAGGTAAAAACTTCTCAGGCCCCCCAAGAAGGGTGATAGCCGGGAGGGGCGACATGGGTACTCCACGACCTTTGGCTGCGCTCTGCAAATTCCTCTATTATTGTTTATGCCTGGCTAGCTGATGTGGACTTGGTGGTATGTAGCTGCTCCCGTTCGTGCTCTGCTGATTCTGGTAGGACATATTAATCTTAAGATACAATAGTCGACTGCTGTATAATCATAGAATAGTGTGTGAAAGTAAGCAAATGCCAGTTACCACTCCTCTGTTTTACTGTTATGCTCAGTTGATCATGTTCTTGGAACTAGCTACATATAGGACAATAGTAATGGGAGCATAGCAACTGCAGAAGAATATGTTTGTGGGTAAATCATTAGAGGAGGACAGCAAAATTCCAGTAACTTACAATAACTGATTGATCTCTAACTTAGAATAACCGATTGATCTTTAACTGCCAGTAAATCATGATATCTTGTATTGTGTAAAACTGTCATGTGTGATCTTGTATTGTGTAGAACTGCTTACTTTTTGTATAAATCTTGGAGACTCAAAAATAAAGTTGCCTTGTCTCTGTCATGGTCCTCCCTACCTCATTAATCTCTCATACCTTCTCTCAGGCTTATCATTAAAATTTACTCCGTGCTGGACGCGGAGACACCACATACAGGTGAGCTATTTCCCAACCCTGTCTTATATCTCTCTTTTAATATTTGTTTGTTTATTTGCCTATTATGAGAGAGATACGGAAAGAAAGACACAAAGAAAGAGACAGACATACCAGAGCATTGTGCATCTCTGGTTTATGGTGGTGCTGGGAATTGAACCGGGGACCTCAGGGCCTCAGGTATGAAAGTCTATTGCAGAACCATTTTGAAATCTGCCCAGCCCTCATCTCTTTTTTTATTTTTATTTATTTTATTGCCTGCAGGGTTGTCACTGGGTCTCAGTACCTGCACTAGGAATCCACTGCTACTTGTACTGGTCCTTGTGCTTTGCACTATGTGCATTTAATCCTGTATGCTACCGCCTGGCCCCTTTTTTAATGTCTTGTTTTTAATCTTTTCTTTTCCACTAGGTAGTTTCTTCCTGCTTTACCTCCACCAATAACACTCCTGTGTTCCTTAACAAAGCAACAGTCTTTAATGAAAATTCCTACCAACTTGCTAAATCTGGCACTCCACAAGAGCCTTCATAGTCACAGAACACCTTCCGTCTCTATTTAAGGCAGCTGCTTCTCCACATAACTTTTTCTCACCCCCACAGGATTGTGTCTGCTTCACTTTGGTTTTCTGCCTGGAACTCTGGCCAGTGACCCTCTCCATATACAGCTGGTGTTGCCCCATCACCCTCCAAGGGAGGATGGCTTACTGACTTACCTTCTTTAGAGCAAACAACCCAATAAAAAGTTGTCTGCAAATCTATTGGTCTCTTGATGCTTTGCTGTCTGGGCTTTACACCTGCTTGATTCCAACTCTCCCAGTGGACTTCTTTTCCAGATAGGTGAGAGACAGACAAGGAGAGAGAGACAGACAGCTTATGAAGCTTCCCCTTTGCATGGTGCTTCCATGTGGTGGGCAAGGGCTCGAACCCAGGCCCATAGTCAAGTGTGTGCTCTACAGAGTGAGCTATCTCCTCCTGTTCCCTCTTCCTCCCTTGTTAATGTCTTCTTCTTTTTTAAAAAATATCTTTATTTATTGGATAGAGACAGCCAGAAATCGAGAGGGTAGGAGGAGGTAGAGAGGGAGAGAGAGAGAGAGACACCTGCAGCCCTGCTTCACCACTCACAAAACTTTCCCCTTGCAGGTGGGGACTGGGGACTCGAACCTGTGTTGTAACATATGCGTTCAACCAGGTGCACCACCAACCGGCCCCTTAATTTCTATTACAAGGAGAGCTGAGGAGCCCAACTGGGAAATTCTAGAGATAAAGAAAAAATAAAAGCTAGGGGCCAGGCAGTAATGTAGTTAAGCACGCACATTAAAAGTGCAAAAGGACCCAGGTTCAAAGCCTTAGTCCGTACCTGCAGGAGGAAAGTTTTATGAGTGGTGAAGCAGGGCTGCAGGTGTCTCTCTCTCTCTTCTCTCATTTCTCCCTGTCCCTATCCAGTAATAAATAAATAAATAACTAAATATTTTTTAAAAGTTCATTTTTCATTGTATCCCCATAAAGAAGCACTATCTTGGCCTGTCTTTTCTGTTCTGGATCCATTTCAGATTTTGCTAAGAGAAAACACTTCCTTCAACCATACACAGAGAAAATATTTAATTCATAGCTTTTGATTTTTACCATGGAACTTTAAAAAAAAATTTTTAAATTTATTTTCCCTTTTGTTGCCTTTTTGTTGTTGTTGTAGTTATTACTGTTGTTGTTGTTGTTGTTGTTGTTAGATAGGACAGAGAGAAATGGAGAGAGGAGGGGAAGACAGAGGGGGAGAGAAAGATAGACACCTGCAGACCTGCTTCACAGCCTGTGAAGTGACTCCCCTGCAGGTGGGGAGCTGGGGGCTCAAACCTGGATCCTCATGTTCCTTCCCTTTCCCTTTCCTTTCTTTTTAAAAATATTTTATAGGGTTGGGAGTCCGGCAGCAGTGCAGCAGGTTAAGTGCACATGATGCAAAGCACAAGGACCCGCTTAAGAATCCTGGTTTGAGCCCCCGGCTCCCCACCTGCAGGGTGTTCACTTCATAAACATTGAAGCAGGTCTGTAGATGTCTATCTTTCTTTCCCCCCTGTCTTCCCTTCCTCTCTCTATTTTTCTCTGTCCTATCCAATAACAACAGTAACAACCACACTGATTTAAAACAAAAAAAAAAACCATGGCAACAAAAGGGGAAAAAAGTAGCCTCCAGGAGCAGTGTATTCATGGTACAGGCACTGTACCCCAGAAATAACCCTGGAAGCAAAAACAACAAAAATTTTTATGGGCTGGGATAGATAGTATAGTGGTTATTTAAAGACACTGTCATGCCTGAGGCTCTGAAGTCCCAGGTGCAATCCCCTGCACCACCATAAGCCAGAGCTAAGTAGTGCTCTGGTTAAAAAATAAAATAAAATAATATTTTATTTATTTATTTATTCTTTGGATAAAGACAGAGAAATTGAAAGAAGGGGAAGGAGAGGGAAAGAGAGACCCAGCACTGCTTCACCATTTGTGAAGCTCCCCCCCTGCATGTGGGGACTGAGGGCTTGAACCCAAGTCCTTGGGCATGGTAACGTATGTACTCTAACAATGTGTGCTACCATCTGGCCCCAGGATTTATTTTTATTTCTGCCTGCAGGGCCATTCATAAAACCCTATAAAATATATTCCCTAACATCTAAGCATTTAATCCTGATGAGTCTCAGAATCTAGAGGTATTTGAATCAACTGTAAGACTTGTTGAAACAGGCTCCAGGTCTTTATCCCCAGAGTTTCAGATTCTTTTTTTTTTTTTTTTTTTGCCTCCAGGGTTATTGCTGGGGCTCGGTACTAAGAATCCACTGCTCCTGGAGGCTACTGTCCCCCCATCCCCTTTTTGTTGCCCTTGTTATCGTTGTTGTTGCTGTCGTTGCTGTGGTTTCTCTTCCTTTTTTTTATCTCTTTAAATAATATATATATATATATATATATATTTATTTATTTTCCCTTTTCGTTGCCCTTGTTTTTTTTATTGTTGCAGTTATTATTGCTGGTGTTGTCATCGTTGTTGGATAGGACAGAGAGAAATCATTGAGGAGGGGAAGACAGAGAGGGGGAGAGAAAGACACCTGCAGACCTGCTTCACCACTTGTGAAGTGACCTCCTGCTGGTGTGGAGCAGGGTGCAGGGGGGGATGGGGCGGGCTTGAACTGTGATCCTTAAGCAGGTCCTTGCTTTGTGCTATGTGCTTAACCCACTTTGCTACTGCCCAGATCCCCCAGAGTTTCAGATTCTGTAGGGGGCACTCACTGCCCTTTTATAAAGAAAAATGGAGATTTAGGGAGAATAAGTTAGTTTTCTAAAGCTAATCTGTTGCAGAGTTGGATTTCTGTTTTATTACAAGTTAAATTATTTAGTTTTTTACCAGAGTATTGCTCAGCTGCAGTTTATGGTGGTGCTAGAGATTAAATCTGGGACATTGGAGCCTCAGTCACTAGTCTTTTTGCATAACTTTCGTATGTCCATAGTACTATTATTATATTTCCACCAGGATTACTGCTGGGGCCACATGACCCCATTGCTCCTGGTGGCAGATAAATATATATTAAGAGGATGAGACAGGCATAGAAAAGGTGGGGGGTGGGCACAGCACTGCCTCACTGCGAAACTTCTCATTGCAGGTTGGGGCTGGGGACTAGAATCAAATTTGCTAGGCATGGTAATATGTATATTCTTCTGGGTATACTATCACCCAGTCCTGCCAATAAATCCTGTCCTCCTTCCACTCTACCACTGAAATGGAATTCACTTCACTTATTATTTTTGTTTTTATAATTCTGTCCCTTAAAAATATTTTTATTAGGGAGTCCGGCGGTAGCGCAGTGGGTTAAGCACACATGGTGCGATGCGCAAGGACTGGTGTAAGGACCTGGGTTCGAGCCCCCAGCTCCCCACCTGCAGGGGAGTCACTTCACAGGCAGTGAAGCAGGTCTGCAGGTGTCTTTCTCTCCCCGTGTCTTCCCCTCCTCTCTCCATTTCTTTCTGTCCTATCCAACAACGATGACAACACCAGCAATAATAACTGCAACAATAAAAAAAACAAGGGCAACGAAAAGGGAAAATAAATATATAAATATTTTTATTTAAAGAGATAAAGAAAAAAAAGGAAGAGAAACCACAGCACTGCTCAGCTCTGGCTTACGATGGTACTGGCTGTTTTTTGAACCTGGGACCTTTGGTACTTCGGGTGTGAAAATCTTTTTGTATGACCATTTATGCTGTCCCCCCAGTCTAAATTCTCGTTTAATTCATTCCACTTACTGCTCTGGCATGAGCCATAGCAACATATCTTTTACATTCTTCTATCAAAAAAAAAAAATCTCTGAACAAGAACTCATTTTGTTTGTTCTGCTGTAGGCAAAGGACCATCACCTGTGAAACTAACACACAAGGTCCTCATTTTATCTACATAAAAAAACCAAAAAAAACAAAACTGAGATCACACTTTTAAGAGCTGCATTTCTCATTTTATTAAAAAACAAAACCCAAAAAAAACCAGCAAACATTTTCAGCATATCAAATACTTTGATTTACATCTGTCTGCAGGCACTGTCCACAACCCCATAGGACCAATGCAATAAAAACAATTAATACAGTGTAATTAAATACTGTGATTAGACACTGGAGGAGAAGGTCCAAAAAAGAGGCCAACCGGCTGCTTAAGCAGAGCCTCCTAAGTATGTTTGACACTGGGTTTCTCAGTGAAATTGTCAGGTCATCTGATTAAGAGTGACCTGGGTCAAGAAGCCAGGACACTCTAAACTTGTATGAGACAATAACAAATAACTAATTTATTTGTTGGGCTCATTTAAGCAGATCAAACTGGAGAAATTGCTAAGCAGAGGCCAAAACTGAAGTAATGAGACCAATGTTTTTATGAGCCACTATCACCTAACCATATAAAATGTCCTTGCTTATTGTAGGACTTTTGATAGATCAAGAAGCACTTTTGCCTGGATAATGTTAACAGAACAAGGAGAACAACCTAATTTTCAAGTTTCCCCTTTTCAAGACTGTGTGTTAGTCACCAATAAGTAATGGGAATTCCCTAGATTACAATTTTTTTGTCTGCTAACCGAATTCTGCTGACATTCTTCTACAATGATGAGGTAGCTCCAGGCAGCCTTGCTGATACTGAGGAGTATCTTAGGCCTAACATCAGTAATACAGATAGATATTTTGAAAATCTTTTTTTAATATTTATTTATTCCCTTTTGTTGCCTTTTTTTCTTAATTGTTGTAGTTATTGTTGTTGATGTCCTTGTTGTTGGATAGGACATCAACAGAGAGAAATGGCAAGAGGAGGGGAAGACAGAGGGGGAAAGAAAGACACCTGCAGACCTGCTTTATCGATTGTGAAGCGACTCCCCTGCAGGTGGGGAGCCAGGGGCTTGAACCAGGATCTTATGCCGGTTCTTGCACTTTGTACCACCTGCGCTTAACATGCTGTGCTACCGCCCGACTCCCCAGTGATACATGTATTTATAGCTCCTAGATGACTAATTTTCTGCAGATGACTAAGTAAAATAGTCTTATTTATGCCCTGTGAACTTTTAAAATTTCTTTCTCCACAATCTGGAAATGTAGCTTTTTTGAAAATTGAAAGCCTCAGGTGGTGACTACATGGATAAGAATGAAAGATATAACTTAAATAAACTTATACAAATTTGTTTTTATACATGACTAAGACTGAAAACATGACAAACAGCTCAAGTGCTTTAGTATTTAACAATAATGTCTTTAAAATAGCCATATGTGTCATATTCCAAGCAACAACCATGTTCTCTAAATTATTCTTTTCATCAAAAAAATAGGTCTCTGAATACGTAAAAAATTAAGCAGGTGGCAGTCTTTACAGTAGTGGCTTTCAAACCCTTAACAATAGTAAAAAAAATATTCTAAATGAGGAAGTATTTTATCTTGACTCCCCCAGCATGGGGCTATACTGATAGAAGTCTTCTTCTTCTAGCGTTTGCCCTTCTTCCGTAGCCAGTCAACAGCGTCAGGTTGAGCCTGATGTAAAGTTTCGAGACCTCCTTTGAATCTGGAGAGGTGGCAGTCGTTGACTATGTGGGTCATAGTCTGTCTGTAGCCGCAGGGGCAGTTCGGGTCGTCTCTGGCTCCCCAGCGATGGAACATAGCGGCGCACGGACCATGGCCTGTTCGATAGAAGTGAGGAAGCAGGAGTCCCTAGGGGAACCATGACTCCAGTCAGTTCTCTGATTCCATGAACCATAGTCCAAGATCTGTGACTCTATTAAAAATCCCAAGGCTGCCATCTTTTATGTAAGACACATCAATTTGGATAATATACAAACAGGGTTTTCATATAGTTCCTTTTTTTTTTGCTTCCTGTTGCTGGGCCTTGGTGCTGACACTATGAATCCACCGCTTACGGCAGCTTATATATATATATTTTTCCTTTTTATAGGACAGGACAAAGAGAAACTGAGAAGAGAGGAGGAGATAGAGAGAGGGGGAGAGAACGACAGACATGTGCCTACCTGCTCCACCGGTTGTGAAGCGTTTCCCTCTGAAGGTGGGGAGTGGAGGCTTGAACCTGGTCATTTCGCCTGTCCTTCCACATAGCAGCACAAGTTTAACCCAGTGTGCCACCGCCCAGCTCCCCTTATAGTTCCTTCAGAAGAAGAATTTGAGAGGAAGAAAGCAATTAGTAAAGGAAAGATAATTGTAGTATTCAACTAATTCAATTATACTGCATGGCTTCCAGTCAGCAAACACCCTGGGAGAGCTTGTGAGGTACAGACTGGTAGCTCTGGGGATGAGGATTTAGCATAATGGCTCTGCAAAAAGCCTTTCATGGCTGAGGCACCTCCTAGTTCAGTAAAGGTTCAGTTCCAGGAGTCCCCCGTAGCACAGGTGGTGCAAAGCACAAGGACCAGGTGGCGCAAAGCACAAGGACCTGCATAAGGATCCCAGCTGGAGGCCTGGCTCCCACCTGCGGGGGAGACACTTCACAAGCAGTGAAGCAGGTCTGCAGGTGTCTATCTTTCTCTCTCCCTGTCTTCCCTTCCTCTCTCCATTTCTCTCTGTCCTATCCAACATCATCATCAATAATAACTACAAAAAAAAAAAAAAAGTTCAGTCCCAAATACCACCATAAACCAGAGCTAAGCAGTGTTCTGGAAACAAACTCCATTCCAACTAACCAAACAGAAAATACAGCTTCGACACGCCAGTGTTTATCAGGTGATCCTGATGCTGCAGTCTACACACCATGTCTGAGAAGCAGGAGAGAGGCTTTAAGAAGTAGATTTTTTTCTTTTAAAATTTCTAGATTTTTAAAAATAAATCTACCTACACTCCATTGTCCTAAACTGCAATAAAGCAAACCCACACCAAATTATTACTCATTCTATCAATCTTTTCAGGCAACTAAGTACAAAGTACTTGGATCCACATGAATCTGTAAATTACTATAACCTTTAAAGTTTTCTAGTTAGTGCAAATTTAAATCAAAATGTATTATTAAATACGATTTGACTTTATATGACAAATGCAAACTATTTTTGACATGCTGGTTCTCATTTTTACAACACAAAGTTTCTGAGTCACAGTGTATTTTACAGTTGTCAAGTAGGCAGACATTATAAAAAGCAAGTACTACACATTTTTGACAAACTATACAAAAATAAAAATAAATAATTTTGACTATAAAATTTTTTATAAACATGAGTTTCGTTAAGACGTCACAACTAATTGTTGCAGAAAATCTGAAACACATTTAAGGTTATGTAATCTTATTGGAAAGCCTGTATTTAAAAACACAAACCAGTATGACTTCTATTAAACAACAAACACACTGAAAATTATTATTGTCTATTCATAGCATCTGTAAGAGCTGCTGGGTATTCAGTATTTTTTTAAGTCACTAAACTTTACAAGTAGTTAGGCAGGAATATATTAGAACAGTAAAATGAGAGCAATCTGAAAACAGACATGGAGATTAAGCATTGTGTAATTTCTTCCTGAGAATGTAGCAATTACTATTTTTTTTTCTTTTTAAAATGCAACAGAATGGATCAACAATGGTAGAGAATGTTCCATCCTCCGAAGGGATGCTGGACAACATACTCTATGCTACACAAGAGGAAGATGGGTCCTGATATTGGGGCAGCTTGAACATTCCTACTTATGACCACAGAATGTGAGCTCAGATCTACAGGGATGCAGAGGTCACATAGGCTCCTAAGCTGAATATGGGCCCCAGATCACAAATCGATGGGGTATATAATCAACAATATTTCTACATCTTTCCCATATTTGGGAGCCACTCTCTTCCCTGATCCAGCTTTCTGGTCCTTTTCCCAGCCATGACATCATCTCCCCAGACAATAGTTAGCATCCACCTGCATATCAGATTTCAGGCTCAGGCAAAACAAAACAAAACAAAACAACACTAGTATAGCCACAGGCCCTTTGGAATATAATTAAAATATGCCTGAGCTATCTACAAAATGGAGGACTCCCCCAATTCTTCATCTGCACTATTCCAGCCTTTAGGTCTATGATTGGTCAACAATTTGTTTGGCTTTGTATGTTAACTCTCTTTACAATCACCAGGTGCCAGATGCTAGCATGATGCCGACCAAGTCAGACTTACCTGGACTGACAACCCTACCAATGTGTCCTGGAACTTTGCTTCCCTAGAGCCCTTCCCCACTAGGGAAAGAGACAGGCTGGGAGTATGGATCGACCTGTCAACGCCCATGTTCATCGGGGAAGCAATTACAGAAGTCAGACCTTCATTCTTCTGCATCCCACAAGGACCATGGGTCCATATTCCCAGAGGGTTAAAGAATAGGAAAGCTATCAGGGGAGGGGATGGGATGCAGAGTTCTGGTGAAGTTGTACCCCTCTTATCCTATCCTTTAGTCAATGTTTCCTTTTTTTTTTTTTTTTAAAAAAAAGTATTTTTTCTTTTGTTGCTGTTTTTTTGTTGTTGTAGTTATTATTGTTGTCGCCGTTGTTAGGACAGAGAGAAATGGAGAGAAGAGGGGAAGACAGAGAGGGGGAGAGAAAGATGGACACCTGCAGACCTGCTTCACCGCCTGTGAAGTGACTCCCCTACAGGTGGGGAGCCGGGGCTCGAACTGGGATACTTAGGCCGGTCCTTGCGCTTTACGCCACATGCACTTAACCCACTGTGCTACTGCCCGACTCCCTAATGTTTCCTTTTTATAAATAAAATATTAAAATAAAATGCAACATAAAAATAGTGTGGAAAATTACTTTTTATAAAGAGAACCCCCAGTAACATAAACATTGCTACCCTAATGCAAACATGTGCTGTAAATTGTCTTTACTACAGAGTCATTTAAAGTCTGGATAGATGTGCTGAACAAAATAAGTAAAATTTTGCCAAAATATGCTAGTTCATGATGTGGTACTCTGAGCTAACTTTCCTAAATAAAAACTTAAGTCTGAATAAAGAGGGAAACAAAAATTACATGAAAGACCTTGGGGGAAAATTAATATCACTAGATTATGATAAAAGTAACACCATTTTGTTTAAATAAAAGAGTATCAGGGCTAGAGAAATAATGGCCTACCAAGTAGTGTGCATGCACAGACTCGAGCCTGGCACCACTTAGGAGGTCTTATGCACTGGAGGAAGCTCCATTATTGTGTTGCCTCTCCTTATCTCTGTTTCTCTGAATGTCAAAGGTGACCCAGAATGGTGAAGCTGCACATGTGTACACACACTCTATAGACAAATATCTTCTAAATACAAAGTAACATTCTGGTTAGTTTTTTTTAAGTTATTTTTTTTCTTTAACTTTATTTTATTTGATAGGACAGAGATGAATTTAGAGGGAAGAGGGAGATAGGGAGGGACAGAGTCCGAGAGACAGAGACACCTGCAGGCCTGCTCCACCACTTGTGAAGACTTCCTCCTGCAAGTGAGGACTGGGGGCCTGAACCTAGGTCTTTGCACACTGTAATGTGTGCACTTAACCAGGTACACCACCATCGTCGGTCCCTCATTCTGGTTAAACAATTAAACAAACAAACAACCAAGAACAACAATAAAAACCCATGAGTGGAAAGATAGTATAGTGGTTATGCAAAGACTTTTAAGACTGACGCTCCAAAGTCCCAGGTTCAATCCCCCACACCACCATAAGCCAGAGCTAAGCAGTGCTCTGGTTTTTCTCTCTCTGTACCCTTCTCTATGTATCTCTTTCTCTCATAAAAAAAAAAAAACAAAACCAAAAACCTCTAAACAAACAAAACCCAAACCTAGTTATTTTGATTATCTTTCTCTGCCTTTATCTCCCCGTCTTCTCTCAGTCTTATCTAATAATAATAAATTATAAAATAATCAGAGAGAAAAAAAAAGGAAAAAATGGCCACTGGAAGTGGTGGATTTGTAGTGCTGGCTCCGAGTCGTAGCAATAACCCTGGTGGCAATATAAAAGAAAATTTAATAATCCAAACTATTTACTTTTTTTTAAAATCAGAGTACTGCTCAGCTCCTGGGACTTTGGAACCTTAGGCATGAGAGTCTCTTTGCATAACCATTATGCTATCTACTCCCACCTTTACTTTGACTCTATAACTAGCATTATGAATTACAGATGAAATGTGACCTAATGCAGAGAGAATTTAACAATGTATTTATAGCTGTAACAACTGTGGCCATAAAGTAAACTTAATACATGATCAAGTCATCAAATAAGATCTATAAAACTCTTCCAATACTTCAGTAGGTTACCTACCATGAAATGTGTATGGAAAAAGTGTATGAAGTGAAAACAGGTTTGCTCACAAAACTTTCCAGTAGTAGAATTTAGCCATCTCCTGCTGCTATCTGGAAGAGGTTAATTTAAGCAAGAAAGTACCTCATATAATGTAATGACTATTGTGCATACTACTAAATTGTTCCTTCAAAACATAGCCTAGGCTTGAAGGTAGAAAATGAAAATTTTTGACAATCTGGATTACAGATTTACAATAGATACTTAAGGGGAGATACTGATTTTTTTTTGATACATTCTAATCCTTCACAGTTTTATGTTATGAATGCTCAAGTCAGCAAGGGAGTCAATAGTCTGACAAACAGGCTGAACGTTCAATGGGTGTGCAGGACCTGAGGGCACAAACAAGTTGGCCAACAATACAAGAGTGCCCTCTAATGGGAAACCATGAGACAAGCCTTTCAACAGTTTTTGGCAATTGAAAGACATACAGGAGTGTAATTTTATTACCCAAAAGTAGAGTACATGTATTTCCACTTGCCCTCTTTATCATTACTGTTATAAATATATATTTTTATTGCCACCAGGGTTATCACTGGGTTGCCGACACTATGAATCCACACACCTTGTTCTGTTTCACTGCTTATGAAGCCTTCCCCCTGGAAGGTGGGGAACAGAGGCCTGAACCTAGGTCCTTGCACACTGCAGTGTGTGTGCTTAACTGGGTGTGTCACCTTCCAGCCCCCACCATTTACCCTCTTTATAAAATATTGAAGAATATTTCTGAAGATTGAGAATGTCTGGATAATATATGTCAGGAATTATTAATAAAGTTTAAGCAATAAGCTACATTTTTAGCTTACAGACTTTATATGATCAATTTAACTTATTAAATAAGGTCATATCTTGTAAACACTAAACACAGATATACCACAATGAAGAAAATAAATAAGTAAAAAAATACATTTCCATCTTAAAATAAATACGATATAAACATTTTGCAGAGGTTTCTGTTTTTCCGTTAAGTGTTTTAGATATAAAATGTTATATCTAAAAAAAGTTGTATCTTAAATACTACCAGACCACTGAATTTTTTTTCTGAGTAATTAATGTGACTAGCAAATTATCTTCAGCACACTTAAAAACCCTGCTGACACCAACTGGATACTGGTCAAAAGTGAAGCTGCTCAAGCATTTAGCCTAGAAGCTATAACTTTCAGTCAAATGTACTGTGAATGTAATTTTTATCAGCTCTATGTGGTTCTGTTTTGGATATGCTTGGTCAAGATGCTGAATTTTGATGCAACAAACTAACCTGTTATAGCAATATTTCACCCTTATTATATTTTTCTATATGAAAAGGATGTACCAATTTCACTTGAATTTGAACACAGTGAAAAGACCAACATACTCAAACAACTTCCAGTAAACCATCCTTGTGCCTAAAGTTGGCCTAAGATAGGCAAGGCATAAAATAGGTTATAAGTAAGATGTTGAGTTTTGACATTAACATGGTCTCCCAAGCAACATCTAGGGGTCTAAAATACTCCTAAAGTAAAAACAAAAAATTTAAGTGCTATTTTTCTTTATGTTTTTCTTCTTTTTAGTTCCTGGAAATAGGTATTTATGGATTCACTAGGTGCTGCACTGTAGGAAATCTTGAAGAGGCATGCTGGTTTGATGCTACCTATCTCCTTTCAAGAAAACAAGTCAATTTTTAAAATCTATGGTGTCATCATATTAAAAATGAAGATGGAATGTTTTATATCCACATCTTACAGGATGTACAATGTATCCATCAAATGTGTTCTAGAAAAAGGGATGAGAACATGTACTTCAGAGAAGTCATATTCTTAAACATAAAGCCACAGAAAACTCTCACTTTCATGTAACCTCTGGGACTTTAAGTACTTTAAGTACAAGATCAAAGTGTTTTGCTGGGGAAAAACTGACATTTATAAAAACAAAGTTTGGCTGTTTCTGAATGCTATTTACATAAAGCTATGTTCATTATACTACTTGTGAACATAAGACTAAATAGCTGATAGAGAAGTTTCTACTTCTGGATGAATAGTTTCTGTTCACTTGTGAGTATTCTATATACAAAGTTTTCATTTCCTCATCCAGCTACTCAGCTTCCTTCAAGTCCTCTTGATCCGAAGTACTAGAGACGTCATCATCCGTTTGTTCCCCAGAGAAATATAACATCAATGCATGTGTCTTGTGAGTTATGGTGACAGTGCAAGGCCCTTGGGCCCATGGCTCCCCATCTACCTGCATTGGCATCATTGAGCACTTCAAAATCAGCTGGTATTGGGGACAAATAAGGAGAAAAAAAAGTTAGTCCCCAGTAAGTTCAGTAAAGTCTCCCTCAGTCCCCTTAATCCTCCTCTTAGCATTTTTTTAAGTATTCCATTCTTAGAAAATTAATCTGAATATATATTAATTTAGCAGTTGTTTAAAAGATTCTTTCCCAGTGACACAATTTCCTCCACTTGGCAGAAGGCAAATTTGCCTGTTTGCTGCCTATCCAACTTAAGTTCCTGGTACATAGGACGAGTAACAGTATGAACTATTAACCACTGCTTATGGAAAGCTACAGCATGTACATTTTCTTTTATTTATCAATGGCTTAGAAACAGACTGGGATGAGCAAGGAAAATAGTATATTGGTTATTTAAACACATGCCTGGCGACCAGGAGGGTAGCACACTGGGTTAAGCACACATATACCAAACGTAAGCACCTTGGCTCCCTACCTGGGGGTGGGGGTGGGGGTCACTCTGCAAAAGGTGAAGTAGGTCTGCAGGTGTCTATCTCTCTCTCCGTCTCTGTCTTCCCAATCTCTCTCAATTTCTGTCTATCCAACAACAACAATTATAACAAAAAAAAATGTAAAAGAGGTGGCCACCAGGAGCAGTGGATTCATGGAGCAAGCACCAAGCCTCAGTGATAAACCTGGAGGCAAAACAACAATAACCCTCCCCAAACAAACAAGCAAATAAATAAAAAACCTCAAACACATGCCTAAGGCTCCAAAGTCCCAAATTCAGTGAAAGAATACTCTGTCTCTCTAAAATATAAACAACACACACACACATACACACACACTCACTCACTTCCCAGCAACACTACAAAACAGAACTGAGCAGTGCTCTGGTCTTTCTCACATCTTTCTGTATCTCTCTTTCCTTAAAAAAAAAATAAAGGGCTGGAGAAATAGCATAATGGTTATGCAAATGACTCTCAGGCCTGAAGCTCTGAGGTCTCAGGTTCAATCCCTAGCACCACCATAAATCACAGCTGAGTAGCATTATGGTGTCTCTTTTTCATTAAAATAGATAAAAATTAAAAATAAATTAATAAAATATCTTATAAGAGAAAGACTGGGGCAAATTAACCAGTTATAGCAACATTTTACCTACCCTCACTGTATGTGCTTGTCCTATTCGATAAGGATTTGCCAGTTTCACTTGAATCTGAGCACAGTGGAAAGATCCATATACTCCAACAACTTCTAGTAAACCATCATCATGCCTAAAATTGGAAAAAGGAAATATGGATTACATGGTACTGGAAAATAAAACATATCACATCACAGTGATCACTTTCAAACATAAGTCATCTTGTTAATTGCTCCTATTAAAAACTGAGGAAAAATGTTAGACATCTATAAAGAAAACAATGACATAAAAGCCAAAACAAAACCACATCATAAACATACATACCTGGCTAGAGGGTAAGTTTCATCTCCCATCCCTTCCCACAGTCTGCAGCCACCGCCCCAGTATCCAATGTTCAGAACTATGATGCCTTCCAAATTAGGCAGTTCCACTCGCTCACCATCCAGTTCTAGCTTTAAAGAAATGCATAGTTAGTTACTACAGGGCACATTATTTCCAGACATACTCATTTAGAATCCATATCCAGGCTGGGGAGACAGCACAGTGGCTATGCAAAGGTTTTCATGCCTGAAGTTCTGAGCTTACTGGTTCAATCCCCAGCACCACTGTAAGTCAGAAGTAAGCTCTGGTTTAAAAAAAAAAAAAAGTTGACTTCTGTGCATGGTGATATGTGGTGACCATTTCACCCTTCTGAATGTTTCAACTCAATTTTCCTAGTCCCATTTGTTGAAAAGACTCTCCTTTTTTCACTTGATGTTTTGCACCCCCTTGCCAAATATTAGTTGTCCATGGGGGAGGAGAGATTCAGGTTTCATCTTTTTTTTTTTCCCATCTGTTTTTCAGTAGCACCCGACAATGATTTCTTTTCTTTTTTTTTTTTTTTTCTGAAATCTTCTTCCTTTACTTTCTGGGAGCTAGACTGCACTTCTGTGGATGTTTTCCTCAGTTTAGAGTTCTGCATCTTGCCTTGTGCTGGTGGCTTTCCTCATAGCTATGTACTCTTAACTAGCTAAAGCCCTTTTCTCTTACGCTACAGACTATGAAGGGCTGATTTAGTCACTCATAAACTGCTATATCTGTGCTGGCAGCTCTTTTTTCCTGAAAGTGAACTGGATCAGATCTGTACATCCAACTGCTCATAAAACAGTTTTAACTGGTTATGGTATCTAAAACTCCCATGTCTAAAACTAAGTTAAGTCTAAAACCCATCTCCCAATCTACTACTCAGGAAAGAATAGCATTGTCCCAACCATAGGTGTATTTTTAAAAAACTATTTATTAGACAGAGAAATTGAAAAAGGAAGGAGACAGAGAGAGAGAGAGAGAGAGAGAGAGAGAGAGAAACAGCACTGTTTCGCGGCTCATGAAGTTTTTCCCCTGCAGGTGGGGATCAGGGTCTTGAAACTGAGTCCTTGAGTAATGTAGCATGTATGCTCTACCAGGTGCACCACTGCAGGCCCACCAATCCCAAGTATTTAAGCTAGAAAGTTGAGTTAACTTTGACTTCTTTGCATCTACCCAGTACACTAAAAAAACTGGTGAAACCTCTAAATATTTTTCCTTCCTCATCATTCCAGTTTGTGCAATAATCTAGAACACTATCTTTTTCCCTAAGATGTTTCTTTCTTCTTCTTTTTTTTATACTTAACTTTTTTTTTTTTTTTTTTTTTTTGGCCTCCAGGGTTATCTCTGGGGCTCTGTGCCTGCACTACAAATCCATCCATTGCTCCTGGAGGCCATTTTTCCCGTTTTGTTGTCCAAGTTGTTGTTGCCATTATTCCTGTTGTTGCTGGATAGGAGAGAAAAACTGAAAGTGGAGAGAAAGACACCTGTAGACCTGCTTCACCGCCTGAGAAGTGATTCCCCTGCAGGTGGGGAGCCGGGGGGCTCGAATCAGGATCCTTATGCGGGTCCTTGTGCTTCAAACCAGGTGTGCTTAACCTGCTGTGCTACGAGCCCGGTCCCCTAACTGCTCTGTCTTTAGCTCTACTCAGTTTGGTATTTTTATTTTTATTTTTTTTAACCAGAGCACTACTCAGCTCTGGCTTATGGTGGTGCGGAGGATAGAACCTGGGATTTGTAAATGACAGTCTGTTTGCATAACCATTGTGCTATCTACCCCCCCCACTCTCTTTATTACTCATCTGTGATTTGGCTTCTGTGCATTTGTACAGCCTCAGCTCTCATTTTTTCTACTATAAACTATGTTCCAATTTGAACTGACTCAAATATGACAAGCTTTCTCTTGCCCCATGGCCTTTGCATATGCTGTTACTAGCATAGATGAATTTTTTATATCCTTCACTAACTCTTTTTATTTTCCTTCACTTACTTTCAGATTAGTTTGTCACCCCTTCCAGAAAGTGTTTCATGTAGTAATGACAATGACTTTGCTTGACATAGTTTCTTCAGTCTCTGGGTTATTTAAAAAATATATATTTGATAGAGACAGAGTGCTAAAGAGGAAAGAGAGAGGTACTTCATTACCCATGCAGTACTCCCCATGTGTGTGTGTTGGGGGAGGGGCAGGGGACTTGAACCCACTGCCTGGCCCCAGTATGAATTTTTTAAAAGTCAACACAAACTATGTCCTCATAGTTACTTTATTTATTTGGGACAGAGACAGAGAG
Organism: Erinaceus europaeus; assembly: GCF_950295315.1. Lineage (NCBI taxonomy): Eukaryota > Metazoa > Chordata > Mammalia > Eulipotyphla > Erinaceidae > Erinaceus > Erinaceus europaeus. The sequence goes on along the minus strand of NC_080173.1, from coordinate 62,249,217 downwards.
AAATTGAGAAGGAATGGGGAAATACGTGCAGCACTGCTCCTTCACTCATAAAGCTTTCTCCTTGCAGGAAGAGACCAGGAGCTTAAACCTGGGTCCTGTGTATACTACTAACATGTGTATACTACTGGGTGTATACTAACTACTAACTACTGGGTGTATACTAACATGTGTATACTACTGGGTGTATACTAACTACTGGGTGTATACTAACATGTGTATACTACTGGGTGTGCCACCATCTGTCCCCAACCAGAAGAAAGGGGCCACAGCACTGAAGCTCAAACCTGGGCTCTTTATATGGCAGGTGAGCTATTTCACCAGCCCAGGGATACATTACTGTTGAGTTTAATGGGCCCCCTTTTCCTATTTTTTCTTCTTTTTTCTCTTCTTGCCACGAGGGTTATCGCTGGGTCTTAGCACTATGAACTCACCAATCCGATCCAGGTGGCCACTTTTTTTCCCTTTCTCTATTATACTTGACAGGACAAAGAGAAATTGAGAGGGGAGGAGAGATAGAGAGGGGGAAAAACACATGCAGACCTCTGTTTCACTGCTTGTGAAGTTTCCCCTGCAAGTGGGGGGTGAGGGCTCAAACCCAGGTCCTTGTGCATGGTAATAACCGGGTGTGCCACCACCTAGGCCCCTTTTCTTTTTTATATTTTATTTACTTTATTTTTGAGAGACATGCAGAGAGAGAGAAACACCAGAGCACTGCCCAGCTCTAGCTTAAAGTGGTGCAGGGGATTGAACCCGGGACTTCGGAGTCTCAGGCATGAGAGACTCTTTGCATAACCATTATGCCATCTATTCCTACCTGCTTCTTTTTTTGCTTCTTTTTAAAATTTTTTAAGCCACATTTAAAAAAAAAAATTTATTTATTTTCCCTTTTGTTGCCCTTGTTGTTTTATTGTTGTAGTCATTGTTGGATAGGGTAGAGAGAAATGGAGAGAGGTGGGGAAGACAGAGAGGGGGAGAGAAAGACACCTGCAGACCTGCTTCAACATCTGTGAAGCGACTCCCCTGCAGGTGGGGAGCCGGGCGTTCGAACCGGGATCTTTACACTGGTCAGTGTGCTTTGCGCCACGTGCACTTAACCTGCTGTGCTACTGCCCGACTCCCCTCCTTTTCTTTTTTACACCCAAAATGAAACTACTTTTAAAGCTTACCTCGACTTTTTTATTCAAATCTTTACATTCTTGTACTAAACAATCTTTGGTTCCATAGAATAGGTAAACAGCCTGTGAGAAACAGACAGAAAACGTTATTAAAGTAATCCAATATGGTTTTAAACATTAAGAAAAATACACTGATAAACAAACAAACAAACAAAAACCTCCTTGACCGACTATTAAAAAAAAAAGGCAACATTAAAAATTATTTTAATTGAGAAGGGGATGGTAGAGAGGGGAGCAAGAGATATTTCTTTCCAGTTTATATAAAAATGCATTTTATAAAGAAATACTATGAGTTAGAAAACTCTATCAATTTCTTTTTGCCTCTGGGGCTTCATTGCTCCAGGCTGACTTTTTCCCTTGACTTTAAACAAAACAAAACAAGAGCACTGCTCAGCTCATGGTGATGCAGGGGACTGAACCTGGGACTCTGGAGCCTAAGGCATGAGAGTCTGTTTGCATAACCATTATGCTATCTACCCTGTCCCCCAAGCTGATTTTTTCATACAGAGGCAGTGACTGGGAATATAGAGACAGAAAAAAACAGCACAGCATCAAAGCTTCCTTTAGTACGGTGGGGTCTGGGCTTGAACCTGTGTCATGCACATGACAAACCAAGCACAATAACCAAGTGGGCTATCTTGCTGACCAAGTGAATATTTTAAAACGACTTCTGAATACAGAAAGGATAATGAAGAGGTTAATTACGAACTGCAATATTTACTGCTTTAGTGATTATGTTAATAAAAAGAAACTATTTTCACATTTAAAATATGTGTAAAGAGAACCAGAAATAAAACTGCTGTGCAATCATTTTTCACATAATATTGCTCCATCATCAGAATCATTAAAAAAAAATTCACAACATAATTTCCATCACAGAAACATTATTGTACCAGAAACCTGAGCAATGATGTTAGTTAGAAACCATGGTAGAAGGTCCAGGAGGTATTGGTACATTGGTACATTGTTGAATTTTGAAGCACAATATTCTGACCCCTGGCATAGTAAATGCCATAGTGATATTTTGATTCATTCTCCTTACTCTCCTCCCAGTCCTGTTAAATCTTGTTTTGTATTTTTTTTTTTTGTTCATTTGTTTTTAAGCCACAATAAACAAGCTACTCCTTTCCTTACTTCATCTGTCTTTCAGAGTTTTTTCAAGGCAGTGGAATCTATTTTTGGCAACACAAGTCACCATTAATGACCTTTCCAAAATTAATCCTGCATAAAATTTCTTTTCAGGGAGTCAGGCGGTAGGTAGCTCAGCGAGTTAAAGCGCACGTGGTGCAAAGCGCAAGGACCGGCATCAGGAGTCGGTTTTAGTCCCCGGCTCCCCACCTGCAGGGGAGTCTCTTCACAGGCGGTGAAGCAGGTCTGCAGGTGTGTACTTTCTCTTCCCCTCTGTCTTCCCCTCCTCTCTCCATTTCTCTCTGTCCTATCCAACAACGACAACATCAACAACAACAATAATAACTACAACAATAAAAAACAACAAGGGCAACAAAAGGGAATAAATATAAAAAAATGCTAAAAAATTTCTTTTCAATTTTAGCTGACAATAAAGTAAGATTAAAATTAAATGGAACATTTACTAGCTTATCTAAGCAAAATGGGGGCCAGGTGGCGGTGCACCTGGTTAAGAGCACACATTATAGTGAGCGAGGACCTAGGTTCAAGCTCCTGTTCCCAACTATAGGAGGAGTGGTGAAGCAGATCTGCAGGCGTCTCTCTGTCCCCATCTGCCCCTCCCTTCTCAATTTCTCTCTGCCTCTATCCAGTCAAAAATAAATGTTAATCTGTAATTAAAAAAAGAAAAATATAATGTAAAATATTTCAACTTAAAAAAAAATCTGTCATGATTTTAAGTATTTTAATAAAGTACATTTAAGGATCTACCTTGATAGTCTTACACAAAATTAGAGCAGGCAAATATATCCAAACTAGCTCCATCTGAATTTAGTTGAAAGAATTCTAGATAAAATTGAACTATTGATTTTTACTGTACCTTTGGTGATAAGCAGGAAATGTTATTTTATCCAACACACCTTATTAAGAATTCTGTTAGAAAACAGAGATGGCGCCTTCTCACGATGAGCATGGAAATTGAGAGCCATGAGAGCATCAGGTCCAACAGAAAAATAGTTGTTCATTGTGAATTCCTGTGGAAAAAGTTAAGAACAAGTGACAGATGATGTCTCAGTCCCAGGTTTTGTCGTGTTCAATCTTAGTCTGTATGCTATTTGTAAAAACTTCACACTTCTCTTGGCACCACTTTTAACAGAGGTATTTTGTACTCTTCAGTGACGTCTCCCAAAATAAAGCTAAGAACTACTGATGTGAACTTTATCTTCTATTTCATCTAGTATAATGTACCTCCAATTTTATATAGAATGGCTTTAATTTGCATCTGGCAATTCCACCTCTGTGTTACCCTTATATAATCTTTATATTTCCATTTAAAATCTCAGGCTATTAGCTTCTTTTAATCTTAACCCAGGATACTGCCCTTCCCCACTTATTTAACTGCCCCATGTAGGGTGGATTTCTTAGTCTACACCTCCAGCTCTTTTTCCTGAATGCAAACCTAAACTTTCAACTTTTTTTTCCTCTACCAGAGCACTACCTAGGCTCAGGCTTATAGTGGTATGGAGAACTGAACCTGGGACTAGGGGGCTTCAGATATGAGAGTATCTTTGCATAACCATTATGCTATCTCTCTTGCCCAACTTTCAACTTCTTGTTAAATGTGTCATAGTCTACAGGTTGCTGACCAAACTTTAACTTATTTTTTTGACTCAAACTACTTTTCTTGTGTTGATTAATCTTATTTTTTTTAAAATGTATATTTTTAAGAGAACTTTATTTGCTTGGATAGAGAGAAATTGAGAGGGAAGGGGGGCAGACAGGGGGAGAGACACCGGATGCACTGCTTCATAGCTCATGAAGTTTCCCCCTTGCAGGTGGGGACCAGGGGCTTGAACCTGGGTCACCCTGCACATGGGGACACATCACTGCTTCACTACTTGTGAAGTTTCTCCCTTGCAACTGGGGATTAGGAGCTTGAACACTAGTCCTTGCACATGGTAATATGTGTTCAACCGGGTAAGCCACCACCTGGCTTCACTCTATATTATTATTACTATTAGTAACACTGACTCCAGGGTTATCACTGGGGCCTGGCACTGGCACTACAAATCCACAGCTCATGGCAGCCATTTTTTCCTTTTTTTTTTTTTTGACAGGACAGAAAGAAATTGAGAGGGGACGGGGAAACTGAGAGGGAAAGAGAAAGACACCTGCAGAGCTGCTTCACAGCTTGTGAAGTGTCCCCAATGCAGGTGGGGAGCGAGGGCTTGAATCTGGGTCCTTGTGCATAGTACTACGTGTGCTTAACCTGGTGTGCAACTGTGCGGCTCCCTCTATATTGTTTCCTAACCAAATTTTGTAACCTTTAATCTCTACTCCTTTAGCTTGAAAAAGTTCTCTTTTTTTCCTCTTTTTTTCTGTTGATCTAAATTGTATTTATCTCTAAAGGACTAATTCATAGGTCATTTCCTCTGGAACCTTTCAGCCTGATCTAAAAGGGAAGAAGCAAGCACACTTCTGATCCATTCTCTCCCACAGCACTTTGTACAGGCCAACCTGTGAGCTTAGCCCATGGGTTTTTCTGTGGCATAATAAGTTCTAGAGAAAAGCATCATGTCTATACTTCACACTTGTATAGTGAAGGTACACTGTCACATTTGTTGAAACTAATCACAACGGAAATCCTAGAAACATACCTTGGGCTTTCTTAAGTTATAGTATCCTTTATTTGTTACTTGAACTTTCCATCTAAAAAGTGAAAGTTAAAAAAAATAGCAATTATTACCAAATCAACTTACTTAACCATAATTATTACCAATTAACTCTGGATGCCCTGTAGATGAGGTTCTTCTATTAAAACATATGAAAAAATATCTATGTGAGTGTGCAGATTTTAAGATAAGTACTTAGTTTTTTAAAAAATATTTATTTACTTCCTTTTTGTTCCCCTTGTTTTTATTGTTGTTGTAATTGATGTCATCATTGTTGGATAGGACAGAGAGAAATGGAGAGAGGAAGGGAAGACAGACAGGGGGAGAGAGACACCAGCAGACCTGCTTCACTGCCTGTGAAGCGATTCCTCGGCAGGTGGGGAGCCAGGGGCTCGAACTGGTATCCTTATGCCAGCCCTTGCACTTTGCACCATGTGTGTTTAACCTGCTGCGCTATCACCCAACTCCGAAGTACTCAGTTTTAACTTATGACTCCAACTTTTTTTTCTTCTTCTTCTTTTCCTCCTCCAGGGTTATTGCTGGGCTCGGTTATTGCCTGCACCATGAATCCACCGCTCCTGGAGGCCATTCCCCCCCCCCTTTTGTTGCCCTTGTTGTAGCTTCGTTGTGGTTATTATTATTGCCCTTGTTGACACAATTCGTTGTTGGATAGGACAGAGAGGAATGGAGAGATAGGGGAAGACAGAGAAGGGGAGAGAAAGATGGACACCTGCAGACCTGCTTCACCGCCTGTGAAGCGATTCCCCTGCAGGTGGGGAGCCGGGGGCTCGAACCGGGATCCTTAACGCCGGTCCCTGCGCTTTGCACCACATGCGCTTAACCCACTGCACCACATGCGCTTAACCCACTGCACCACCGCCCGACCCCCATGACTCCAACTTTTAAATAACAAAACATATAGCAACAAAAGAAAAAAACAAGCATCTGGGTGTACTGCACCAAAGTAAAGACTCTGGGGTCGGGGGAGGGTTCAGATCCTGGACATTATGGCAAAGGAGGACCTAGTGGGGGTTGTACTGTTACATGGAAAACAGAAATGTTACACATGTACAAACTATTTTACTGTCAAATGTAAACCATTAATCTCCAATAAAGAAGTAAAAAACAAAACAAAAAACAGCATCTATGTATACTAATGTTCCAAAGCTAACCTTGTCAGACAAAGTAAGGACTACAAAAGCTGAATAAGGGCCCTTATAATGGCCTAAGTTTTCATTTATAAGCCGAACAATATTCTTAATGCTCAAGAGATCTATTCTGGGGGGAAAGCGTAACTTACCTATCTAGTGTAATTCCATCTGCTTCCATTACATTTCGTAAGACCTGTGCAACTGGGATTTCTCCAGCATAACCTGCACCCCAACCCAAGGTATTGGACAGATCATTGCCTGTTCCCAAAGGCAGGACAGCAACCTGTGGAATGTATTTTTCCTGTCCCTAGAAAAATGGAAGATATATTTTAGATTCTTCTCTTTTGACTACTGCAGAGTAATATAATGGGTAAAACTTAAAAAAGATCAAAGCAATAAAGATACTAATGTTCCAAAGCTAACGTTGTCAGACAAAGTAAGGACTATAAAACCTGAATAAGGGCAAGAGACTGGCATACTTTAATGACTCATCAGTCACTACCAGGCCACCCCATCAACTGGGGCCCTAGTCAGGGAGTCCTGGGATTCCTACACAGACATGATGGGCCTAGACCTCTAACAGATCCCTCTCACCACTGTCACTGGTCATCTTCATCAGCAACTACATAATGGACTCCTCTGTGGGTCCCTATAGGACCTGGCCCTCAATGTGGATCAACAAGGGTGGGAAGTGTTCCATTCTCTGAAGGGAGGTTGGATAGCATACTCTGCCTATCACCAGAGGATGATAGGTTCTGAAATTGGCACAGCCTAGAATGTTCCTAGCAGTGACCAAGGAATGAGAGCTCAGATCTACAGGGATGCAGAGGTTACATAGGCTCCTGTGCTGAATATGGGCCCTAAATCAGATTGATGGGGTTTACAGTTAACAATACTTAAATACTTTCCCCATATTTGGATGCTACTCTCTTCCCTGAGCCAGCTTTCTGGTCTTTTTTCCAACTATGACACCATCCCCCCAGACAATAACTCAGGTCACCTGCATATGCGATGTCAGGCTCAGGCAGAAACTAGTAAAGTTACGGATCCCTTGGGATACACCTAAAATAAAACTACTAGCTTTTTCCAAAATGGAGACCCCAAAATCTCCATCCACAATATTCTTGCCTTTAGGCTCATGATTAGTCAACAATTTGTTCTGCTTTATATCTTACCTCTTTTTCAGCCACCAGGTTCCAGATGCTACCATGATGCCAACCTGACTTTGCTGGGCAGACAACCCCACCAATGTGTCCTGAAGCCCCACATCCCATTTCTATATCCCACTAGGGAAAGAGAAAGAGAGGCTGGGGGTGGAGGGGAGATAGCATAATGGTTATGCAAAGAGATTCTCATGCCTGAGGCTCCAGAGTCCCAGGTTCAATATCCTGTACCACCATAAGCCAGAGCTGAACAGTGCTCTGGTAAAAAAACAAAAACAAAAACAAAATCTTAAAAAAGAAAGAGAGAGAGAAAGGCTGGGAGTGTGGATCAACTTGCCAATGTCCATGTTCAGCAGGGAAACAATTACAGAAGCCAGACATCCCCATAATGATACTGGGTCCATACTCCCAGAGGGATAAAGAGTGGGAAAGCTGTGGTCCGGGAGGTGGCGCAGTGGCTAAGGCACTAGACTGTCAAGCATGAGGTCCTGAGTTCAATCCCTGGCAGCACATGTACCAGAGTGATGTCTGGTTCTTTCTCTCCTCCTTTCTCATTAATAAATTAAATCTTAAAAAGAATGGGAAAGCTATCAAGGGAGGGGATGGGATAGAGAGTTCTAGTGGTGGGAAATGTGGAGTGCCCCTCTTAGCCTATGGTATTGTCAATATTTCCTTTTTACAAATAAAAAAGATACTAATGTAATAAGTATATGTTATTTTGGTAAAAAAAATGTGCAATTGCTTAATTATAGCATCTCATTCCTAGTTTTTCAAATTGGTAGTCTTCTAATATTGATGCATAATAAAATATGTAGTAAGTAGTGTACAGTTTTCTTGGGACTACTGGGAAAGGGAAGCAGGTCTGCAGACTGATACCTTAAATTTCATTTCATCCACTGCATCCAGGACCCAGCCCACAGTACCGTCCCCTCCACAAACAAGTACTCGAGCTGAGCAGTAGGGAAGCAGAGTACAAAGTTGCAAGGCTTTAGCAGGGGGAGTTTTTGTTACATCAAAAACCTAGAAATGAAAGAAAAAAATTATCAAATACTTTCCACCCAGGAGGGTGATTTTCCTTTAGGTAAGCATAGACATAATGAACAATAATTATGGTGTGTTTATCTTTAAAAATATGCCAAGCATTATGCACTCTATATTGTGACTGATCCTGGAACTGATTCTACTGACCTGAAAGTTGGAACACAGAAAGATTTAACAGCCTGCCTATGACTCCCTAGACAACTATGTGCTGAAACACAAAATTCTATTGTCTATCCATTTTATAATACTGTCTCTTTATAGTCCAAATGGGGGCTGGGTGGTGGCATACCTGAGTGAATGCACATAACATATTGCACAAGGGCTCAGGTTTAAGCTCTTGGTCCCCACCTGCAGGGGGAAATCTTCATGAGTGGTGAAGCAGTGCTGCAAGTCTCTCTCCCTCTCTATCAATCCCCTTCCTTCTTAATTACTAGTACAAATTACTATTCATTTTTATAAAAACAATTTTGTGCCTAAAAATAACAGAAACATGTATGGATCCTTCATGTGTATTATTTTATAACTGATCCTAGAAAATGTTTCAAAAGAGGGGCTGGGTGGTGGCGCACCTGGTTGAGCGCACATGTTACAATGTGCAAGGACACAGGTTAGAGCCCCCAGTCCCCACCTTCAGGGGGAAAGCTTTGCGAGTGGTGAAGCAGGGCTTCAGGTGTCTCTCTGTCTCTCTCCCTCTTTCCCACTCCCTTCCCTCTTGATTTCTGATCGTCTCTATCAAATAAATAAAGATAATAATAGTAAAAAAGAAAATGTCTCACAAGACAAAAAGGCCTCAATATAAAAGTATTCACTTGGCATTATTTAATTTTTTATATATTTTATATATCATGGGAAATCATGAGAAGAGGAGATAGAGATACAGATACCTACGACATTGCTTCACCACTTGTGAAGTTTCCCACCTGTAGGTGGGGACCAGTGGCTTGAACTTGGGCTTTGCACATTTTAACATGTCCGCAAATGCATAGTGCCAAATGAATACTTCTATAATGAGGCTTTTTTTTTTAAAAAAAGATTTTGTTTATTTATTAATGAGAAAGACAGGAGGAGAGAGAAAGAGCCAGACATCACCCTGGTACATATGCTGCTGGGGCTTGAACTCAGGACCACATGCTTGAGAGTTCAGTGCTTTCTTTATTCACTGAGTCATGTCTCAGACCACTTTTTTTTTTTCTTTTGAAACATATCTGCTTTACCAAGTGTGCTACTGCCTGGCCCTTCTTTAGCATTAATTACTCATCATTTTTAACCAGAACACTGCTCTGCTTTGACTTATGGCAGTGGAAGGGATTGAATGTAGGACTTCAGAGCCTCAGGCATGAAAATCTTTTTGCATAACGATTACACTGTCTCCCTTGCCCTTGACATTATTTATAAATGTACTTTTTTTTCTTCCTCTCCCTTGACTGGAAAAAAATCTGACATATTCATTTAACTATCTTAATTGTGAGCTGGGGAGATAGCATAACAGTTATGCAACAACAACAACAAAAATGTTTCAAGCCTTGAGGTCTCAAAAGCCACGTTCAAGCTCCAGTACCACCATGAGCCAGAGCTGAGTAGTGTTCTGGTTAAAAATAAAAATAAATCATCTTGTGGTCCGGGAGGTGGCGCAGTGGCTAAGGCACTGGACTCTCGAGCGTGAGGTCCTGAGTTCAATCCCCGGCAGCACATGTACCAGAGTGATGTCTGGTTCTTTCTCTCTCTCCTGTCTTTCAAATAAATAAATAAATAAATAAAATCTTAAAAAAAAATCATCTTAGCCATTACACTGAATTGCAAGGATTAGTTGAAGAACATTTAGTGGAAATATGAAATAATATTAAGGACAGAAAACAGAACTTACCTCTGTATCTAAATTATTATTCTGAAATACTGACATGTGACTGAATAGATAATTTAAAGAACACATAGGACAAAAGAAAATTAATGTATTGGCATGAGGAAACAGCAGGTGATTTTCTTGCTTCTTTATTGTTTCTAGGATTGCCTTAAGTTATGCAATGTTGAAAGAGAAAGACACAAATTAGAAGGAAAAAATTATTGCACTCTGATTGTTCCACAACAGGCTGTATAATGTTAGCTTTTTCGAAGTAGAAGCTGCAAGCATGTAAACTCATTTTATGGTGTAATCCTTTTATTCTCAATTTTTAAATTAAGGTATATTTCGCATATAAAAATGTTACTACGTGAACAATTCAATTATTTTTAGTAACTGTGCTGAGTTGAGCAACCACCAGGATCCAGTCTAGAATATTTCCATGACTCCAGTAAACCACTTCCCATTTCTAGCCCTAGTCTTAGGCAACCCACTCATCTATTCCGTCTCTGTAGATTCACCACTTCTAGATAGGGCATAAAAATGGAATAAGACAACATAGACCTCTTGCATTTGATTTCTTTCACTGAGCTTATTTTTGAGGTTCTTTCCCTCAAAATAAGCTATAATAAAATGTGTGACAGTAATTTGTATCTTTGTATCACGAAAACCACCATTAGTATGAGCACACCACCTTTTTTTTTTTTTAGCTTTAAAAACTAATGTTTAGTTTATTAGTTAGACATCAAAGGAAAAAACTTTATTCATCTTTAAGCTTTTAATTTCAGCTTAAACAACTTATTTTAACTGTCACTGAAATAGATTTCAGCAATTGTTTTTTTATCTCTTCTGTAATTCTTTTTTTTTTCTTTTTTTATTGTACTATATTTTTATTGGGGAATTAATGTTTTACATTCAACAGTAAGTACAATAGTTTGTACATGCATAACATTCCCCAGATATTCCCATATAACAATACAACCCCCACTAGGTCCTCTGAATCCTTCTTGGACCTGTATTCTCCACACCCAACCACACCCATCCCAGAGGCACACCACCTTTTTATTTCATTTATGCACCAATTCATCAACAGGTGAGTTGTTTCCACTTTTGGGCTACTTAGAATAATATTGCTATACACATTTGCGTGATAATCTTTAGGGGAATCTATACTTTCATTTCCCTGGAAATGGGGTTAATAGCTTTGTGTTTAACTTCAGAAACTTCCAAACTTTTCTTAAGTGGCTGTGTCATTTTATATCCTCACTATCTTTCTCCATATATATGGCTTGATCCTTTTATACTCATTACCTTTACTGTATGCAAGTAATAAAAATACAATGATTACAATTTAAGGAAAATGAGAAACTGAAAAACAGAGATGAATACAGAAAGGAAGGCTTTCTCTACCTGAACTGGATTTAGGAGGATCCTAAATTCTCCCAACAGTCCTTCTCCCATGTTAGTACCACTACGAGAGTTGGCCAGGACTATTAATGGAGTCCAATTCTTTCCAAGTGTTGAGGCTAGCTAAAAAAAAAAAAAAAAAATTAATTAATATTATAATAGTAGCAGTAATAATAATAATGTCAAGAGGGTAACTACTTAGTAGAGAAAGTTGGTGAGAACTAATTTTGAGTGCTGAAGCAATCAGAAATAATTTCAGGGAGGGTTCAGGTCCTGGAACATGATGGCAGAGGAGGAGCTAGTGGGAGCTGAATTGTTATGTGCAAAACAGAAATGTTACACATGTACAAACTACTGTATTTTACTGTTGACTGTAAACCATTAATTCCCCAATAAAGAATTTTAAAAAAGAAATAACTGCAAATGCTCTTCCATGTAAATGTTGTTCTCAAACAACTGAAGCATCCCATCTTTTTTTTTTTTTTATTTAAGAAAGTATTAATTAACAAAACCATAGGGTAGGAGGGGTACAATTCCACACAATTCCCACCACCCAATCTCCATATCCCACCCCCTCCCCTGATAGCTTTCCCATTCTCTATCCCTCTGGGAGCATGGACCCAGGGTCATTGTGGGTTGCAGAAGGTAGAAGGTCTGGCTTCTGTAGTTGCTTCCCCGCTGAACATGGGCATTGACTGGTCGGTCCATACTCCCAGTCTGCCTCTCTCTTTCCCATCTTTTTTTTTTTTTTTTTTTCCTCCTCTAGGGTTATTGCTGGGCTCGGTGCCTGCACCATGAATCCACCGCTCCTGGAGGCCATTTTTTTCCCCCCTTTTGTTGCCCTTGTCGTAGCTTCGTTGTGGTTATTATTATTATTGCCCTTGTTGACGCAATTCGTTGTTGGATAGGACAGAGAGAAATGGAGAGAGGAGGGGAAGACAGAGAAGGGGAGAGAAAGATAGACACCTGCAGACCTGCTTCACCGCCTGTGAAGCGACTCCCCTGCAGGTGGGGAGCCGGGGGCTCGAACCGGGATCCTTATGCCGGTCCCTGCGCTTTGTGCCACATGCGCTTAACCCACTGCGCCACCGCCCGACCCCCTCTTTCCCATCTTTTATCAAACTAATCTCCTATCTACCACAAGTTCTTTCAGTCATTGAATGAACTGGCCTCTTCCCTTGACTGCTTGTTTCTGAATGTATTCTAGTGTAATTTTAGTTGGTAAACTTAAAAAAAAAAATGTGGTACTCAGAAATAGATTCAATATCCAGATTTGTACATAGCCCAAAGTCAAATGAAAATGTAATGATTTTTTAATCTAATTGTTTCTTTATGGATTTGTGTGAGCACTCATGAGGTTGCTCTTGATTTTACTTAGTGATTATTCTTGTTTGGATCTCTATAAATAATATGTGCACTCTAGTTGATGTGTCACCCCTTTGCTGTTAAGTCTTAATGCTTCATATTATTTGTGGGATAATATGAGTTATAAGCACTTACCTCTATATACCTTTTGTAAAGTTCCAAATGGAAACTATATTTTTAACAATGTGAGGGAAAATTTGTGTTTTCTTCCTGCCATTGACAATAATGATGAATCCTAAGTGGGTTATTTATCAGAAATTCTAAAGACCTAAAATATTTATATATGAACCCCTGGGACCTAATTTAGACCTACCACATCAAACATGGTGATAGATACTGACTAAAAACCTTCCCTAACAATTTAGACATGAGCAGTGATTTAGAAGTCATTAACATTTCTAATTTTCCTTTAGATATCAAAAAACTCAGGATCTCAAACTTGTGACACTTATAGGGTCATATGACATACCACAAAAGTATTTCATTCTCCATCATTCTTAGGTTATGATATTTTATTTCTATTTGTTTTATTCCAAATATTCTGCAATCGAGAAAGGCAATAAATACTGTGTCCTTTGGGATAAAATGGATAGAACTGGAGGTGATTATGCTTATTGAAAAAGCAAAGAGATGAAAGATGACCACAGGATAATTTCACTCATATGTGGAATCTAGAGAAGTGATACACATGAATTTAAGAACAAAACAGGAACAGAAGCAAGCAGTTTCTAAGACTTTGTGAGAACTATGGTGATTATCTTCGAGAGATGGGAGGGTGGGGACAGAACTTTGGTGGTGAATACAGTATGGAACTATGCCCTGTAATCTTACACTCTTATAACCCACTATTAATCACAAATAAAAAATGAAAAAAAATTCTAAGCCCTGACTGTTTTTGCCTCACTCTCCTACACATAAATATAATAATCTTACACACTGACTTAAACAACTTTTTGGAAATCAATTATGTAAGAAAAAAATGAACCCTAGTTACCATTGCATAATCTGTTTTTCTGTCTTTACGCATCTGGTTAATAGACGTCAGATAACTTGGTGGAATGATGAGATTTTTGAATTCTCCAAAATTGCACTTTTCACTCCTTAAGCCATTTTTCATGCACTCATCATGAACTGTTTTCTGACACCAAATGCACCTGATGGAAAAAACAAAGATAAGAATTATTTTTAAACAGCTCTGCAAATAATTTTTCTCAGAAAACTAAAACAGCAATTTCATCACTTCATTGTTGGATATAAGTCTGGCAAATGAAAGGTATAAAGCCATGTCTGTATATGGAAGAAAGATCCTTTCAGGTTTCTTGTGAAGTTAAAATAATTTTTTAAAAAATACTTATTTATTTTCCCTTTTGTTGCGCTTGTTGCTTTATTGTTGTAGTTATTATTGTTGTTATTGCTGTCGTTGTTGGATAGGACAGAGAGAAATGGAGAGAGGTGGGGAAGACAGAGAGGGGCTGAGAAAGATAGACACCTGTAGACTTGCTTCACCGCCTGTGAAGTGACTCTCAAGCAGGTGGGAAGCCAGGGGTTCGAACCGGGATCCTTAAGCCAGTCCTTGCGCTTTGTGCCACGTGCACTTAACCTGCTGCACCACTGCCTAACTCCCTAAAATAATTTTTTAACAACACTAAAATGTTGCTTCACCTTCATTATCTCAAAAGCACACAGGAGAGTTTTCTAGACGCTATGTATGTCTTATAACTACAGACTAAATGCAAAAGCAAGTAAGAGAATCTAGCTGACTTTTACATCAAAGAAATCCACCAAGAATGTATAACAATGTCACTGAGCTTTTATTGTCATCTAAACCTTTACTTACATTAGCATTATTGTCATTTCAGAAATCTTTAGCTAACAATTTGTTTAATTTATAACATGGTACAAATATCAGCAGATTTAATACACATGATGAAAGCTGGTCTAGAATAATGGTTCTGTGTATTATATATTTTTGCTGTGATTGAAACATTCCTGAGGCTTAAATTAGTTCTTGCATTTTAATGTCCCACTGGCTGGAATCTTTGAAGCACTCCTCAGGGTCAGTTACAAAATTTCTTAAATTGTGAGCAATACTTTAAGAAACTTAAGTAAAATAGTTAATTTCTTGTTGGCAGTTAACAAAAAAAAACTGTTTACATTTGGAATACAGACAAAAGAACATTTGTATTCAGAATAATGGTAATAAAGGATGACAGGTTCCTATTATTAATCTGCTAAGTATTTAATCCACTCACAGATAAGGCAGATTCAAATGTATAAACAAGAGAAGACTGGGAGGAAAAAAATAGTTACAATTTAAGGGGTATGAGTAGAATAAAAATTCTCTCACCCAAGGTCAGATCTCTTGGGCTTCTGTTTTAAGGTTGATTTTACAGTTCAAAGTTCTGTCAAGTAACTGTTATTTACTCAAGAGTCCTATTTACTGCTACAAGAATCTGTAAAATGATTTGCACAATAACCTGTATTAATACTTGCAGACTGGTTATATAGCCAAAGTCTACTACTTCCACTGACTGCTCTGCTCATTTTATTACTATCTTTAAAATTTTAATTATGCCAGTACTTCATATAATTCTTTTTTTTTTTTTTTTTCCCTCCAGGGTTATTGCTGGGCTCGGTGCCTGCACCATGAATCCACCGCTCCTGGAGGCCATTTTCCCCCCTTTTTGTTGCCCTAGTTGTTGCAGCCTCGTTGCAGTTATTATTGCCATTGTTGATGTTGCTTTGTTGTTGGATAGGACAGAGAGAAATGGAGAGAGTAGGGGAAGACAGAGAGAGAGGGGGAGAGAAAGATAGACACCTGCATACCTGCTTCACCGCCCGTGAAGCGACTCCACTGCAGGTGGGGAGCTGGGGCTCGAACCGGGATCCTTACACTGGTCCCGGTGCTTTGCGCTACGTGCGCTTAACCCACTGCGCCACCGCCCGACCCCCACTTCATATAAAATTCTACATAGTTTCAAGCCAATTTTTTCATTCCTATTTATAGAGACAGCTTCTTCTGTACACCACTTCCATGTAGTATACATGGTAAAGCAGTTGCTTTACCAGGTGAGCTACCTCTCTGGCCTCATTAACTTTAGCTAGTATATTATTATTAAAAATGATTTGAAGGCTCCGTAGGGATAGCCTATTCCTTGTATAAGGTACCAGGTTCGTGGTCTGGAAAGTGGCACAGTGAACAAAGTGTTGGATCTCTCTCCTCCTATCCTTCTCATAAATAGATAAATAAATAAAAGATTTTAAAAATATTTAAAAAAAAATAAGGTACCAGGTTCAATCCTCATCACCTAAGATGATGGAGCCAATCTCTGGCCTCTCTTTTTCTCATAAGTAAACACATCTTTAAAAAAATTTTTAAAAAATATTTATTTTTCCTTTTTGTTGCCCTTGTTTTTTTTTTTTTTTTTTTTTTACTGTTGTTGTAGTTGTTGTTGCTGATGTCATCACTGCTGGATAGGACAGAGAGAAATGGAGAGAGGAGGGGAAGACAGAGAGGGGGAGAGAAAGATAGACATCTGCAGATCTGCTTCACCGCCTGTGAAGTGACACCCCTGCAGACGAGGAGCCTGGGGCTCGAACCAAGATCCTTAAGCTGGTCCTTGTGCTTTGCGCCACGTGTGCTTAACTCGCTGCATTACCGCCCAACTCCCAAGTAAACATATCTTAAAGAAAAATAATTTGGAAGGATAGCCATGCAATTATTTCCCAGAGGTTTCCTTTGAAAATAAAAGGTGGGGCTGAAAAGATCTTTCTTTCATCTTACTTATTTTTAAGATTTATTTATGAGAGAGAACCAGAGTATCACTCTGACATAACCAATGCGGGTGGCTGAACTCTCAGGTCCAATACTTTAGCCACTGCACCGCCTCACAGGCTGCAACCTTTCATGTTTAACTTTATACAAACAAACAAAACTTGCTGATGAGGTTTTTCTGCTTCAGGTTGGCTTCTTTCAATAGAGACAGAGGGAGAAAGCCACTACAGCACTGAAGTTATTTCCAATGTAGTGGAGACTGAGAGGAAACCTGGATTGCATAAATAGCAGAGCAGGTGCACAATCCAGGCGAGCAATTTTGTTGGCCCATTGTATAATTTTTTTAGGCTATATTCAAAAAGGATAATATTAACTTATGCTTAAGAATTAAGAAATACAGAAAGATGAAATAAAAATCCTCCAGGGATAGTTACTTTTCATTTTTTGATGCTCTTACTCTTTTATATGTATCTGTTTTTCAGGTTACAGATATGATATACATCGTCTCACATTGTATTATGAATACTGCCCCATGGCATTAAATGTTAAGAGACAATTTTCAAGAAATGTACATCATTCTGAATATATCATAGTTCACTTAATATTTAAAAAGTTCATTTTTGATCTCACTCATAGACAGAAGTTGA
The DNA here is from genome assembly GCF_950295315.1 of Erinaceus europaeus. Classification (NCBI taxonomy): domain Eukaryota; kingdom Metazoa; phylum Chordata; class Mammalia; order Eulipotyphla; family Erinaceidae; genus Erinaceus; species Erinaceus europaeus. The sequence goes on along the minus strand of NC_080173.1, from coordinate 62,231,859 downwards.
AAAACAAAATCAGAAAGGAAAACACTATGCAGAACTTGGACTGAGTTGGTGTATTGCACCAAAGTAAAAGACTCTGGGGTGGTGGTGGTGGTTTGGGTCCTGGAACCCAGGAGGCAGAGGAGGACCTAGGAGGCGAACTGCTGTGTAGGAAACTGGGAAATGTTAAGCATATATGAACTACTGTATTTTACTGTCAACTGTAAACAATCTATTCTCCAATAAAGAGATAAAGAAGTTTTTTTTTTTTTTTTTTTTTTGGAGCTGGGGCCATCTACCACTCCCAGGCTCCTTTTTCATTCTGATAGAGAGTGCCTCTGGTATTGTGACACTCCCAGAGTGTCAGGGCTTGAATCAGGACAGTGTTCCTGGCAAGGAACAACCCTTACCTAGGGAGTTATCTTTCTGGCCCCGCTGTAGTTATTTATTAGTATTTTCACTTTTTGTGATTAATAGTGGGTTGCAAGATTGTAAAATCCCAGGTGTAGTTGAACATCTAGTCCCTATAGAAATGCTTTTTTAAAAAAACATTTATTTATTCCCTTTTGTTGCCCTTGTTTTAATTGTTGTAGTTATTATTATTGTTATTGATGTCATTGTTGTTAGATAGGACAGAGAGAAACGGAGAGAGGAGGGGAAGACAGGGAGGGGGAGAGAACTGCAAACCTGCTTCACCGCTTGTGAAGCGACTCCCCTGCAGGTGGGGAGCTGGGGGGTCGAACTGGGATCCTTACATTGGTCCTTGCGCTTTGTACCACATGCAATTAACCTGCTGAACTACTGCCCGACTCCCAGAAATGCTTTTTATATTCTGAAATTCTTTCCCAATTCCCAGTTAAGTGAAGTATTCACCCATTTTACTTCACCCAACAAATTCAGTTTTCAGTTATGCCTTTAATTCAACCCTTCTTAGTCTCTGGGGCTAAAGAGGATGCAAGCATTAGCCATTTGAAACCACTGATTCGTGACATCTTTTATTTACTTTTCAAATGAAAGAGATACAGAGAGAACTACCAGAGCACTGCTCAGCTTTTGCTTATTGAACCTGGGAACAATCAGAGCCTCAGGCATGAAGTTCTTCTGCAATAACTTTCTCCCCAGCCCACATCCTTCTTAAGTACTAAATCCCCATAAATATCCAAAAGAGGTTTTCTAAAGGCTAATATAATGGGTAATATTAACTGTTATCCTATAAACATAAAAATAAGCCAAACATATTTACTATTTATCAGAATTTTTTCCCCCTTAGAAAACATCACACTTGGGAGTCAGACGGTAGCATAGCAGGTTAAGTGCACGTGGCACAAAGTGCAAGGACTGGCATAAGGATCCCAGTTCGAGCCCCTGGCTCCCCACCTGCAGGGGAGTTGCTTCACAGGCGGTGAAAGCAGGTCTACAGGTGTCTGTCTCTATCTCCCCCTCTCTGTCTTCCCCATCTCTCTCCATTTCTCTCTGTCCTATCCAACGACGACAACAACATCAATAATAACTACAACAATAAAACAACAGGGGCAACAAAAAGAAAATAAATATATATAAAAAAATAAAAAAACCACACTCAAAAATTCCAACTTATTCTTTTTTTTTGATCTTTTAAAAAATATTTATTTTATTTATTTATTCCCTTTTGTTGCCCTTGTTGTTTTATTGTTGTAGTTATTATTGTTGTTGTCGTCATTGTTGGATAGGACAGAGAGAAATGGAGAGAGGAGGGGAAGACAGAGAGGGGGAGAGAAAGATAGACACCTGCAGACCTGCTTCACCACCTGTAAAGCAACTCCCCTGCAGGTGGGGAGCCAGGGCTCGAACCGGGATCCTTATGCCAGTCCTTGTGCTTTGTGCCACCTGCACTTAACCCGCTGAGCTACAGCCCGACTCCCTATTTCTAAAATTTTTATTTTGAAAAATTTTAAATACAAAAGTTGAAAGTAGAGCAAAATAAGTAAACTCTCACTGGTTCTTTATTAACATTTTCCTCACTTTTTTCTTAGCAGAGTACTGCTAATCTATGGCTTTTGGTGTTGTTGGGGATTGAACCTGGAACCTCTGATGCCTCAGGCATGAAGGCCTTTCTGCATAACCACTATGTTCTCCCTCTCTCTCTCCATGTTTTCTGAATCATTTGAAATGTTTGTTGAATCATTTGAAAAGAAACTGAAAATAGATGAGATTTACCATTTAACATTTAATGCTTCATATGTAGGTGATGGAGGCAGAGCATGACGGAGAATTCATTATCTGTTTACAGTTTTTTCTTTTGATGTGAAATTTATACAATTAAATCAAGCCCCCCCCATATATTTTGCTGGGTCATGACAAAGGAACATATTCATTCAACTAAAACTATTGCCAAGACATAAAACTAGGGAACTGGGCAGTGACACAACTGGTTGAGCATACATGGTACTAAGTGCAAGAACTCAGGTTTCAGCCCCACTTGCAGTTGGTAAGCAATACAACAGGCCAAAAAAAAAAAAGGGGGGGGTCATTGGATTTGTAGAGCTGGCACTGAGCCCCTGGTGGCAATTAAAAAAAAAAGACATAAGACTGTTATGCTAGAAAATGCCCTCATATGAAGGCACAGACAGCTTATAAGTTTATGTGAAGGAGAGTCGGGCGGTAGTGCAGTGGGTTCAGCGCAGGTGACGCTAAGTGCAAAGACCGGTGTAAGGATCCCGGTTTGAGCCTCCGGCTCCCCACCTGCAGGGGAGTCGCTTCACAGGCGGTGAAGCAAGTCTGCAGGTGTTTGTCTTTCTCTCCCCCTCTCTCCATTTCTCTCTGTCCTATCCAACAATGATGACATCAATAACAACAACAATAACTATAACAATAAAAAACAACAAGGGCAACAAAAGGGAAAATAAATACAAAAAATTTTTTTAAAAGTTTATGTGACATTCTTGTTCAGGAATATAATTGTTTTATTGACTTGTTTTAATTTTATTTTTTATTATATTTATTGGATAGAGATAGCCAGAAATCAAGAGGATGGTGGGGAGATAAAGATATATATAGAGAGAGAGACAGAAAGAGAGAGAAAGAGAGAGAGAGAGATACCTGTGGCACTGCTTCACCACTCGCAGAGCTTTCCTCCTGCAGGTGGGCACTGCGGGCTCAGACCTGGGTCCTTGTGTATTGTAACATGTGCATTCAAACAAGTGTGCCATAACCCAGGCCTTATTTACTTATTTTTTGAATAAGTTCAAAAGAAAAATAACTCCTAGCAACAATGATTATTACTTTTTCTAAAAATAGTTATCTGTTTCCAATAACTTCCTTCTTCAGTGTACTGGAAGAGGCAACAGAGTTATGTGGAACTGAGATGGCCATTTCTGAAATTCCTATTAGGAATTGGCAAACCACAAATATGTCGGCCACTTGACTTTATGAATATAGTTTTAGTTTTACACTGTCCCCCCATTCATTTATGTACCATCTATGATGAACAACAGAATTAATCAATTATGACAAATCATATGGTCTGCAAAGGCTAAAATATTTTAGATTTCTACAGAAACTATTTATCCATTGTAGTCTAAAGGATTTTGTTTCAGATAGTGAAATAAATATAGAGCAATAGGATACACAAAAAGAATTAAATTTAAGATCAAAGTCAAGACTCAAGTGGCCAATGTAACTACCTATCCCAAATCAGATGTTTTGGAGCAAGGTGACAGTTCACCTGGTAAAGCAGGCACCCTACCATGAATACCTTACCAGAGGAACTCCAAGGATGGTGGAGCAGTGCTGTGGTATCACTCCCTTTCTCTGTTCCTCTCTCCCCATTCCAAGAATCAAAATAGTAATAATAAAAATAGTAATAAATTCATGTGGTTTGGGAGGTGGTGCCCAGATACAGTGTTATACTCTCAAGCATGAGGTCCTGAGTTTGATCCTTGCCACTGCCATGTGCCAGAGTGATGCTCTGGTTCTCTCTTGAGATTCCTCTTATAAATTAATACATCTAAAAAAAAAAACTTAAAAATTCATTTACCCGGGAGTTGGGTGGTAGCATAGCTGGCTAAGCGTATGTGGCGCAAAGCACAAGGACCGGCATTAAGGATCCGGGTTCAAGCCCCCAGCTCCCCACCTGCAGGGGAGTCGCTTCACAGGCGGTGAAGCAGGTCTGCAGGTGTCTGTCTTTCTCTCCCCCCTCTTCATTTCTCTCTGTCCTATCCAACAATGACATCAATAACTACAACAATGAAACAACAAGGGCAACAAAAGGGAATAAACAAATATTAAAAAAAAGAAAAAAAATTCATTTACTAACAACAGAAAGAAGCAGAGTACCACTCTGTCATATGCAATGCTGGGGACTGAACAAAACAAAACAAAAAAAAATCTTTATGGATTGCAGATTCTGCTTGGCACAAAATTGATGTTATACGTGGAAACTTTGTCATACTTTGAAATCATGTACTGTGTTGTGAGTAAAAGCTGAAGGGGGAATAGAGATTTTTAAAGAATTTACCACCAGTTATCATTACTAGTTTTTTCCTCTGCAGGGCTTTGTGCCTATACCACTCCTCCACTCCCAGCACTTCCCTCACTCTTATTTCTTCCAGACAGACTGAAGAACAGGAGAGGGAGGGAGTAGAGGAAGGAGGGACAGAGAGAAAGGCAGAGGAGAGATATGGAAGTACTGTTTCATCACACAGTGCTGGTGGCCTGAACTCCCCCCATGATAAAGTATGCGGTCTACTGTGTGAGCTATCCTCAGGAACCCTCCTGAACACTCTGACATGCTAACCTGTTGACCAGTCTTCACAGATCACTTTTGTTTTAAGCTTCTGAGAATATGATGCAGGCATGAAGGATCCTTGCCAGAGCTGGATCAAATCCAGACAGCAGTGGTCCACATTTAAACATTCTAAGTAGGTATTTGTTTCTCATACCAAAATATCTCATTCTTACATAAGGTCACAACAGACTAGTTCTGCATGAAATTACCAGAACACTGCAGAATACACACTGCTCAGGGACACTGTGCTCTTTTCTCCTGGGAATAATAAACACTTCCTAAATGATACAAAGACGATTTCTGCCATGGGTTGAGGAGTACAGTGTGCAGGGAACAGACTGCTTAGGAACTAGAACAAACTAATGAGGAAAAAGGAGATACAGCATCACAAATGTTCTGTGTTTAGTGAGGAAGGAATAAAATTAAGGTAGGGTTCATACTTTATTTAAAAAAAAGACAACTCATTTCATAAGAGAGTGATCAGAGTACTGCTCTCCAGTATATGTAGTGACAGGGATCAAATGCAAGGCCTTATACATGAAAGTCCTGTGCTCTAACTACTGAACACTTCCTAGGCCAAAGAGCCATGCTTTAGAAGACACACACACACACACACACACACACACACACACACACACACACACACACCAGTGCTGCAGGTGTGTGTGTGTGTCTATTTCTCCCCCTCACTATCTCTCCTTTCCTTCCTGATTTCTGCCACTGTCCAAACTAAGTTAAATAATCTTTAAAAAAAGAACCACTGAGTTATAGGCTATCATCCCATCATCAGGAAAGAAAAACTTGTCAGCTGGAGTGAATAAATCAAGCAAGGATTCTTGGATCAAAAGATACAATAAACCTTAAGGATTCATTGCCTAGAAGCTAGTCAGGAGAAGGACACTTATGACACTGAAAGCTTTGAGGAAAAGAAAGGCTGGGGGGTGGGGGTGGGTAGTGCACATAGTACTAAGTGCAAGGACTCACACAAGGATCCTGGTTCGAGCCACCTGCGGGGGGGGGGGGTCACTTCACAAACAGTTAAGCAGGTCTGCAGGTGTTTATTTTTCTCTCCTCCTATATTCCCCTCCTCTCTCAATTTCTCTCTGTCCTATGCAACAGCAACAACAGAAAAACAAACAACAACAACAAAAACAGCTGCCAGGAGCAGTGGATTCATAGTGCAGACACCGAGCCCCAGCGATAACCCTGGAGGCAAAAAGAAGGGCTGTAAGAAAACACCTCATTATTCAGCTGGTAGGGCATAAGACTTTTTACAATCACGTGAGAAGCCTTGGGTCTGAGTTCCTGTCCCACATGGCTGCATCGTGCACAGCACTGGGGGTGGGGGGTGCACAGATGGTGGAGCAATGTTGAGGTGCCTCTCCACTCTGTCTCTAAGAATGAAAAAAAAATCAGTTTTGGGAAGCCCCTCAGTGGTACTGTACATGTGTGAGGCTCTCAGTTGATTCCATGATGTCACATAAAAAAAAGTGAGGGGAGTTGGGCGGTAGCACAGCAGGGTAAGTGCAGGCGGTGCAAAGCACAAGGACCAGCATAAGGATCCTGGTTCCAGCCTCTGGCTCCCCATCTATAGGGGAGTCGTTTCACAGGAGGTGAAAACAGGTCTGCAGGTGTCTATCTTTCTCTCCCCCTCTCTGTCTTCCCCTCCTCTCTTCATTTCTCTCTGTGCTATCCAACATCACTAACAACAACAATAAAACAAGGGCAACAAAAGGGGATAAATATTTATTTTAAAAAAGTGAGAAGAAAAAGTGGTATTTTTAGTAAACCACAACTGCTCTGGTGTTGCTAGTGCATGAGACTTACTGCAGGCGGCAGATAAGCCCTGAAAGACAGGCAGGTGGGCAATGTCCAGAGTAGGTACGGTACTTGTAGTTTATACTCAAAGGCTACTAGTGTGAGTCAGTGGATTAATGAAGAAGTAAGCGGAGCAGAGACTCTTGTCACTTGGGTGGAGGATCAGAAGCTATGAGTATCTGACACAAAACAGTTAAGATTCTTACAAAGTCATTTTTGTGTTTTATTTTAATCACAAGGGTTTCACTGCTCTGGGATGATATTTTTCCCAGAGACAGAGATAAAGAGACCACAGAACTAAAGCTTCCTCCAATGCTATACAGGCTAGGCTTGAACCTAGGCTTTGTACACATGGCAAAGCAGCACATTATCCAAGAGAGCTATTTGGCTGACAGAAGTTATTTTTAGCTCATTATGCACAGGCTACAAAGAATGTCAGGAAATTGAACAATAACTAGTTACAAAGAGGACCCTGAAATTCATTTTAAAACACTGGTAACTTAGCTCTCATCGATGACAAAGGAACAACTAAACAGGGAAGGTATTAAATCTTTTTTTTTTTTTTTTTAATTTCATTAATGAGAAAGATAGGAGGAGACAGAGAAAGAGCCAGACATCACTCTGGTATATGTGCTGCCGGGGACTGAACTCAGGACCTGCTTGAGAGTCTAGTTCCTTAACCACTGTGTCAATTCCCGGACCACAGGTATTAAATCTTTCACAGAACTTTTCTCCTGTCAGAATTAAAAGCTATCACTATGAAGATACCATGCTTAATGCTAAGATAGAGGTAAGCTTTAGCATTGCTAGTCATTTCCTGTGGATTAGAAATTCTGATACTAGTAAGATAGAACTTTCTTAACTGTGAAATGAGTTAGAACAGATGATCTGTGGGCCTGGTAAGTGGCACACCTGGTTGAGAACACACATTACAGTGCACAAGGACCCAGGTTCAAGCCCCTGGTCCCCACCTTCAGGGGGGACGTTTTGAGAGTGGTGAAGCAGGGCTGCAGGTGTCTCCCTCTTCTCTCAATTTCTGTCTCTATCAAGGATATATATATATATGTACATATATATATAAATATATAAATAGACGACCTGAAGAGCAACTTTTTTTTTACCCATTTTTTAAAAATTTATTTCTTTATTGGGGAATTAATGTTTTACATTCAACAGTAAATACAATAGTTTGTACATGCATAACATTCCCCAGTTTCCCATTTAACAATACAACCCCCACTACCAATCTTTAACATTAGCAAGGACAGCTTCACCTGTTTTCAAATAGTACTTAGAAATAAAAGCATGTTGTCCAGTGCATACTTAAAAGACAATAAAACATTCTTGACTTGGGGGCCGGGCGGTAGCAGGTTAAGCGCACATGGCACGGGCAAGGACCGGCATAAAGATCCTGTCCGAGCCCCTGACTACCCACCTGTAGCGGGGGTGGCTTCACAAGCGGTGAAACAGGTCTGCAGGTGTTTATCTGTTCCCGGCCCCCCTCCCTGTCTGACCTTCCTCTCTCCATTTCTCTCTGTCCTAACCAACAACGACAGCAATAACAATAAACAAGGGCAACAAAAGGGAAAAAATGGCCTCCAGGAGCAGTGGATTCGCATGGAGCCCCAGCAATAACCCTGAAGGCAAAAACAAACAAACAAAAAAACAAACCCCAACTTGACTTAAAGTTACTTGTCTAAGATGTTACAAACCTCATAAATGGCTACTGACACTGACAAAAGGAGTAGACATTTAAGCAAAATATATATTTAATTATCTTTATTTATTGGATAGATAAAGCCAGAAATGGAGAGGGAAGGGGGTGGGGGAGAGAGAGAGAGAGAGAGAGACCGTGCAGCCCTGTTTCACCACTCATAAACCCTTCCTCCTGCAGGTGGGGTCGGGGGCTCGAATCCGGGTTCTTGCACTGTAACACGTGCCCTCAACGCAGTGCCCACTTAAGCAACATCTTTAATATGCTTCAGTCTATAGAATCAATACCTTAGAGTGCTGGCTCACAAGACACGTGTTTTCACAGCACACCAAAGACAACGCACAGAAGACGAGTCAGCTTTGCAACTCTAGAGAAAAGCTAATCTGTCCCCACCACCCTTTTCCTTATGCAAAAAAATGTTGATAATCAACCGCACAAGAAACATCACACACCCTAGCCATTAAGAGACAGCACTTCAGAGACCAAAGACAAAATCCTATCCACCCAAGCGGCTGGCTGGGTGAGGAGCAGGAGGCTCGTCATCTCTGCTAATGACTACCCTAATGACTACCCGACAACGGCTGCTTGCTGTGTACAATACCAGGCGTGTCTGTCGGCTTGTTTCCCTCAAGCAGGTCATTTGCAGAGATCAAAAGCAGACCCAACGCTATGAAACCCCGATTCCCAGCGTGCTTTCTGGGGCGATCGTCCCCTACCCCCCACCCCCGTCCCCCGCAAAAAAAAAAAAAAAGGCTTTACCTGTAATCACAGAGCTTGGGCTGACTGCCGCACTGCTGCTTGCAAACCGCACAGTAGCTGCACAGGGGGACGTTGCCCCGGATCCAGTGGTGGGGCATGGGGCTCGGGGCCCTGCCGTCACTCTTGAGCATGATCTCCTTGCACTGGAAGCGCTTGTCGGCCTTCTTGAGGCAGCCCTCGTCCACGCGCAGGCCGCAGCAGTCGCAGAAGGCGCCCTGCAGGATGTGCTGCGCGCACACGCAGCAGTAGGTGGGCTGGCTGAACAGGTCCGTGTCGCGCCACCCGTGCTTGCTCTTGCGGAAGATGTCCCTGCGGTGCAGCTGGCGGCGCGACCGCTGGAAGCTGCACCAGCAGGTGATGAGCACGGGCAGCAGCACCGAGCACAGCGTCCACAGCACCAGGTGCCCGTCCGCAAACAGGCCCCGGTAGGGCGCCGGCCGCTGCTCCCCGTCCATCTTCTCCGAGGACTGTGCCTGGCGGGGAGAGAGAGAGCCAGCGGGTGGCCGCGGGCTCGCCGCCTCCGCACGCACCTCCCGCCGGCCGTCGCGGAGCCTCGTGTTTGCCGGCCCGGGGCCCCGCCGCGCCCGGCTCAAGGCCACCCCCAGGCCCGGGCCCCCGCGGCCGCCGGCTCACCTCGCGCAGTCAGATTTCCCAGGCTGCCCTCCGCCCCGGGGGCGCGCGGGGCTCGCGACGCGATGGCGCACGTGGGCGCGCGGCGCCCGGAACCGTTAGCGAAGGCTCCGCACGGCGTCCGCACGCAAACGGATGCGCCCCGCAGCTCCCGGCCGTCGCGGCCTCCCGCAGGCCCCCGCTCACCTCGCGCCCCTCTCTCGCCAGGCCCGGCCCCTCCTGGCCTCCGCCTCGCCTGCTCCAGAGGTCCTTACCTCGAGCGGGGGTTGGAGGCGCGGCTCCTCTAGTCAGGCTTCGGGCTGACCCGCCGCTGCGCTGGGGGCCGGCTTCCTGGCCTGTCAGGAGCGCCGAGCCTGCTGGGCCGCGGGCTGGAGGCGGGGCTGCGGCGAGCGGCCGGGGCGGGGCGGAGGTGTGAGGAGCGACCACAGGCCGTAGTGGGCGGGGATTTGGTCAGAGGGGCGGGGCTTCGCAGACGGACTGGGCGGGGCAACAGTTGGTGCGGGGAGTCTGAGGCCGTTGAGCCCTGGGATTCCATGTCCTTAGTTTTCTTTCTTCTTTCCTTCCTTCCTCCTTCCCTCCCTCCCTCCCTTCCTTCCTTTCCTTATTTCTTCCTTCCTTCCTTCCTTTCTCTCTCTCTCTCTCTCTCTCTCTCTTCCTTCCTTCCTTTCTTTCTTCCTCTCTCTCTTCCTTTCATCTGAGCACTGCTCAGCTGTGGCATATAGTGGTGTGGGGGATTGAACTTGGGGCTTTGGAGCCTCGAGGGTGAGTCTCTTTGCATAAACATGCTACCTACTCCAGTAAAATATTTACTCAGTATAGATAGAGAGACTTTCAGTCTCCCCATTCCTCTCGATTTCTGGCTGTCTGTGTCAAATAAAGATAAAAAAAAAAAAAAAATCTGGGCCCGGTGGTGGCGCACCTGGTTGAGTGCACATGTTACAATGCTCAAGGACCCAGGTTCGAGCCCTCCGTCCCCACCTGCACGGGGAAAGCTTTGCCAGGGGCGAAGCAGAGTTGCAGGTGTCTCTCTGTCTCTTTCCCTTTCAATCTTTCCCTTCCTCTTTATTTCTGGCTGTCTCTATCTAATAAATAAAGATAATAAATTTTTTAAAAGATAGATAGAAATTGAGAGGGGAGGGGGAGATAGAAAGGGAGAGAGACACCTGCAGCCCCACTTGCAAAGGCTTCTCTCTGCAGGTGGGGATCAGGGCCTTGAACCCCGGTCCTTGCTGGGTGCACCACCGCCTGTTCCCTGGGTTCCACATCCTGAAAGCTCAGGCATGAACGTACTTACTAGGCTTGAGGTAAATTTATGACCTTTTCATCCAGCCTCCTTGTCTGAAGAAGATGGGAGCTGTCAGGCTTTAAACACTGAAAAGCAAATAATGTTAAGTGTTACATGCTAGTAGAATAGAATAGAACAATTTGGGCTGGGGTAGATAGCATAATGGTTATGCAGAGAGACAAGCCTGAGGCTCCAAAGTCCCAGGTTCAAACCACCCCCAACCCCACCGTAAGCCAGAGCTGAGTGGTGCTCTGGTAAAACAAAAAAAGAATATAACAATTTAAATGAGTTGACATTCTCCCACCGTCCCATTTTGACCACTGTAGAAATCGCAGCTGGCTCAGAGCAGAGTCTGCTGAAAGAAGCTGTTATTTGCTCTTTAAAGGCTTGCGCACCCCAGCTTCTGACTCTGCTTATTAGGCACCCTGGTGAATATATCTATCGTCCACATCTTACAGATGAGGAATGTAAAGGCTCAGAGAAACATGCTTGCAAATAGCAAAAGCCAATGTCAGGACTGAAACCAGTTTAATTTAAATCATTCAAATTAGCTTCATTCTAAATTAAACCACTAAAGAAGACCATTAGAAGAGCTTTTCATTTTGTCATTTCCACAAGAACCTTAGCCAGGGATCCTTGCTCTTTCTTTTTAAAATTATTATTGTTGTTTATTTAACCAGAGCAATGTTCAAGCTTATGGTGGTGGTGGGGATTGAACCTGAGAGATTGGAGTCTCCGTTTTGGAAGTCTTTTTGCATAACTGGCATGCTATCTCCCCAACCCATACTTATTTATATTAGTGAGAAAGAGACACCGGTCAGCTCTGATGGTGGCGGTGGGTTGAATCTGGGAGCTCTGGGGCCTCAGAGGCATTAAATTTTGATGCCCTAATGCTGGCGCTGTATCTCTGACCCAGAGTCAGCCATCTTAAGTTCTTCAGGCAGCTTATTCAAAGAACAAATTCACCAGGAAATTTATTCAGATCTTTTTTGTTATTGTTAAAATTGAGAAATGTGTCACATATACTTTTCTTTTCTTTTTTTTTTTACAGACCATATATGCACAGTTGAGAAATAATCGATTGGCAGGGAAATAGCTCATCTGGTAGAATGCAGGACTTGCATGCCTGAGACTCCAGGTTTGATCCATGATCCCACCACTAGAGTTGTATGTCCCCAGTCCCTCCACTGGAAACTGCATAGGTTCTCCCGAGTTCAGATACAGGTTGACTCATTTCTTTTAAAAAATTTTTTTTTGTATTTATTTATTTATTCCCTTTTGTTGTCCTTGTTGTTTTATTGTTATAGTTATTATTGATGCTGTTGTTGGATAGGACAGAGAGAAATGGAGAGAGGAAGGGAAGACAGAGAAGGGGAGAGAAAGACAGACACCTGCAGACCTGCTTCACTGCCTGTGACTCCCCTGCAGGTGGGGAGCCGGGGGCTCAAACCGGGATCCTTAACGCCGGTCCTTATGCTTTGCGCCACATGCGATTAACCCGCTGTGCTACCGCCTGACTCCCAACTATTATTTCTATATCATATATCTATCAGTCTATCTATCATCTTTTTTGTTTTTTCCTATGATCCTGCCTTCTCTTCCTTTCTAAGTCACACCTAAACCTATTACTACTTCCAAATGTCTTTCCTTTTTTTTTTTTTTCTCCTCTCTCTCTCTGTGTCCTGATAGAATTGGGTTTAAGAGCCCTCTAGTCATCTTCCTCTAACATTTCTCCCCCCCCCCTCCACTGCCCCTGGGAGCATGGACCAGCATTCTTTTGGGGTTGCAGAAGGTGGGAGTTCTGGCTTCTGTAACTGCTTCTCTGTTGGACATGGGCATTGGCAGGTTGATTCATACCTGTAGCCTGTTCTTATCTTTTCTTAGTGGGACAGGGCTCTTGTCGTTATTTTAAAATAATTCCTTGGAGGCTGGATGGTGGCACAGCCTGCTCAGTGTGCATGGATCCTAGTTTGAGTCCTTGCTCCCCACCTGCAATGGGGAAACTTCACGAGTGGTGAAGGCAAGTCGGCAGGTATTTCTCTTTCTCTCTCTTTATTTCCCCATCTCTTCTCAATTTCCCTCTGTCATATAAAATAGAATAGAAAGAAAATAATAAACTAGCAAAAATAGCAAAAAAAAAAAAAAGGGGGGGCCACTGGGAGTGGTGGATTGGTAGGACAAACTCTAGCAATAACTTTGGTGGCAATCAAAAATAAAAAACTCTTTTTTTCTGCTCAGCCTTTTGCATGATTTCACCACTCTTGGTGTTTTTTTTTTTTGGGGGGGAAGGGGGGATTAATGGTTTACAGTCAACAATAAAACACAGTAACAAAAACCAAAATACAGTAGTTTGTAGATGTATAACATCTCTTAGTTTTTCACATGACAATTAAACCCACTCTAGGTCGTCTGGCATCATTCTCGGGCCTGATTTCTCACGCCCTCCCACCACCCAGAGTCCTTTACTTTGGTGCAATACACAAAACTCAGTCCAAGTTCTGCTTTGTGCTTTCTTGTTTTTCAACTTATTTCTTTTATTTATTATTGGTGATTTAATAATGATCGACAAGATTGTGGGGTAAGAGGGGTACAGTTCATACAGTTCCCACCACCAGAGTGCCGTATCCTGTCCCCTCCATTGGAAGGTTCCCTATTCTTTATCTTTCTGGGAATATGGACCAAAGATCTCTAAGGGGTGCAAAAACTTGGAGGTCTGGCTTCAGTAGTTGCTTTTCTGCTGGACATGGGTATTGGCAGGTAGATCCAGATTTTTTTTTTTTTTTTTTGATCAGAGTACTACTTAGCTCTGGATGATGGTGGTATAGGGGATTGAACCTGGGACTTTAGAGCTCCAGACAAGAGAGTCTCTTTGCATGATCATTATGCTATATCCCCACCCTCAGATTTTTTTTTAAGCTAGAATGCTAGAATGTAGGGCTGGGGTAGATAGCATAATGCCTGAGGACTCTTTAAGTCCCAAGTTCAATCCTCTGCACCACCATCAGCCAGAGCTAAGTAGTGCTCTGGTTAAAATAAAAAATATATTGGGGGCCGGGCAGTAGCGCAGCTGGTCAAGCGCATGGCGCAAAGGCAAGGACCTGCGTAAGGATCCTGGTTCAAGCCCCCGGCTCCCCATCTGTAGGAGAGTCGTTTCACAGGCGGTAAAGCAGGTATGCAGATGTCTATCTTTCTCTCCCCCTCTCTGTCTTCCTTTTCCATCTCAATTTCTCTCTGTCCTATCCAACAACAATGACAACAATAATAGTAACAACAACACCGATAAACAACAAGGCCATCAAAAGGGAAAAAAATGGCCTCCAGGAGTGGTGGATTCATGGTGCAGGTACTGAGCCCCAGCGATAACCCTGGAGGCAATAAAAATAAAATAAAATAAAATAAAATATAAATTTTAAAAAAGCTAGAATGTGAGAGGCAGAGAAAGGAGAGACAGACACCTCAGCACTGCTCCGCTGCTCAAGCTTCTTGTTTAGCATGATGTTCCCAAGTGGTGACTAAGGGCTTACATTCGAGTCCTCAAGCATGGTAAAGTGTGCCTTCTTTTTTTTTTTTTTTTTTTTCCTCCAGGGTTATTGCTGGGCTCGGTGCCTGCACCATGAATACACCGCTCCTGGAGGCCATTTTGCCCCCTTTTTGTTGCCCTTGTTGTTGCAGCCTCGTTGCGTTTATTATTGCCATTGTTGACGTTGCTTTGTTGTTGGATAGGACAGAGAGAAATGGAGAAAGGAGGGGAAGACAGAGAGAGAGAGGGGGAGAGAAAGATAGACACCTACAGACCTGCTTCACCGCCCGTGAAGCGACTCCCCTGCAGGTGGGGAGCCGGGGCTCGAACCGGGATCCTTACGCCGGTCCCTGCGCTTAGCGCCATGTGCGCTTAACCCACTGCGCCACCGCCCGACCCCCTCAAGTGTGCCTTCTATCAGATAAACTATTTCCTGGTCCCCAACTTCTAACTTTTGCTCTTATTTTTCTAAAAATATTTCCATAGATTTATCTTAAAATTTTTTATCCTTTCCCTGTTCACACTTGATGGAAACGTTTTTTTTTTCTTTCTTTCCACGCTTCATGCTCTTTCTTTCCTTTCTTTCTTCCTTTCTTTTTCCACCTTGGCTTTTTTGTCTCGGTCTTTCATGGCACAAGTATTCTCAACTGCTTGGTGAATCTCTTGGTGAGTCTTACGTGCCTTAAGATTTGAGAACTGGGGGTCGGGAGGTAGCACAGTGAGTTAAGCGCACATGACACGAAGCACAAAGATTGGCGTAAGGATCCTGGTTCGAGCCCCTGGCTCCCCATCTGCAGGGGGTTCGCTTCACAAGCGGTGAGCAGGTCTGCAAGTGTCTGTCTATCTCTCCCTCCCTGTCTTCCCCTCCTCTCTCCATTTCTCTCTGTCTTATCCAACAACAACAATAATAACCACAACAACGATAAACGACAACAAAAGGGAAAAAAAAAGCCTCCAGGAGCAGTGGATTCATGGTGCAGGCACAGAGCCCTAGCAATAATCCCAGAGGCAAAATAAATAAATAAATAAAATAAAAAAATTGAGAACCACTATTAAAACACCTCTTAACCTCTCATGTTTTGATCATCCCCACTTAGACCTTACAGAGTAAATAACATATATCAGTCATTTTCCCCAGCCACTGACCCCCACTCAAGGAATGAGGGGTTTTCGTTTCTAGTTAAAGGCCTAGCACTTTTCCTGATCTACAGGAAATTTAATTTGACAGTAGCCTTGGTTGTGCTTTCACAAACTATTCAGTCTTTTCTTCATCTCCTCCTAAGTTTATTTGTACCCTCTGACATTCCTAGAACATTGCCAATGCCCCTGTCATTCCTGTTTAGATTGGAGAGAAGTCTGGCACTGGATAGGGACCCAGCACTGACCTTGGATGTCCTTACCTGTTGGGCAGCTGGGAGTTGAGGCCAGTGTTCTGGACTCAAGTAGAAATTATAGCCCCCTTGGGGAAGCGTGCAGCAGGCCGGAAAGGCTGTTGTCCAAGGCCAGGCATGGTACCATTGTATTACTGCTCCAAACAGGAAGGTGTATGCTTGTTTAGCTGTGCTGAGGATGCCACAGGGCAGCCGAGGGCAGGGGCTGTGGAGACACAGGAAAACTGGCTCAGATATAAAAGGAGTTGTATTTGCTTTGTGAATAAATATATTTTTTTATTTCAAAAGCATATAAAATTACATAATTAAAACTGTGCTTGAATAATCTATATCTTTTAGTCATTCAAAACTTTGAGAACTTGCTGTCATTTGTCTCAGAATGGAGTGGGTATTCAAATAGAAATAAGGGATAGTGTGCTGCTGCTTTGCCATGTGTGCCACCCAGGCTCGAGTCCAGTCTCCACCACGTTGAAGGTAGGTTTGGTGCTGTGGTCTCTTTCACTCTCTTTGTGCCTTCTAGTCTCTATAACACACACACACACACACACACACACACACACACACACACACACACACCATACACCTAAGGACACTTTCACTAAAAGGAGGATAACATATCAGCAATGGTCTGCAATTGTCCCGTCCTTACTATAGTTGTCAAGCACTTTACATATTTTCTTGTGTAAGTCTCAAAATACCATGAATTTTATTTATTTACTTATTTATTTATTTGTGTGTGTGAGAGAGGGAGGAGATTAGATAGATAGATAGAGAGACAGACAGACAGACAAGTCAAGGCCTTGAATAGGAGTTGTTTTACCACCCTGGGCCAATTTTTCATTTAGGTAGACTGGTCGCAACATGGAAACTTCCTCTCATGCTGTATTACCTCCTATGCAGAGGCTTGAACCTGGACTCTGAAAATGAAAAGGCGTGAACTCTACCCAGTGAGCTATTCCTTCTGCTCCATTGTGTTTTTTTTTTTTTATTTTTAAAAAATTTTATTTATAAAAAGGAAACATTGACTAAATCATAAGATAAGAGGTGTACAACTCCACACAATTTCCACCACCAGAACTCTGTTATCCCATCCCCTCCCCTGATAGCTTTCCTATTCTTCAACTCTCTGGGATGGACCCAAGGTCATTGTGGGATGCAGAAGGTGGAAGGTCTGGCTTCTGTAATTGCTTCCCCGCTGAACATGGGTGTTGACTGGTCGATCCGTACTCCCAGTCTGCCTCTCTCTTTCCCTAGTGGGAAAGGGCTCTGGGGAAGCAGAGCTCCAGGACACATTGGTGGGGTTATTTGTCCAGGGAAGTCTGGTTGGCATCCTGTTAGCATCTGGAACCTGGTGGCTGAAAAGTTAACATACAAAGCCAAACAAATTGTTGACCAATCATGGACCTAAAGTCTGGAATAGTGCAGATAAAGAGTTGGGGGTCCTCCATTTTGTAGATAGCTAGTAGGCATATTTTAGTTATATTCCAAAGGGCCTGTGGCTATACTAGTTTTTTTTCTTCTTCTTTTTCTTTTTTCCCCTGAGCCTGAAATCTGATATGCAGGTGGATCCAAGTTATTGTCTGGGGAGATGATATCATGGCTGGAAAAAGGACCAGAAAGCTGGATCAGGGAAGAGAGTAGCTCCCTAATATGGGAAAGTTGTGTAAATATTGTTGACTGTAACCCCTATCGATTTGATGTGATCTGGGGCCCATATTCAGCTTAGGAGCCTGTGTGACCTCTGCTTCCCTCTAGATCTGACCTCACATTCTGTGGTCATGAGTAGGAACATTCCAAGCTGCTCCAATATTAGGACCCATCTTCCTCAGGTGTAGTATAGAGTATGTTGTCTATCTTCCCTTTGGAGGATGGAACACTCTCTACCATTGCTGATCCAAGTTGAGGGCAAGGTCATATAGGGGCCCACAAAGGGGTCTATTATGTTGTTCCTGATAGAAATGACCGGTAACAGTGGAGAGGATTTATTCGAGGTCTAGGCCCATCATGTCTGGGACTCTCTGGACTCCCCGATTAGGGCCCCAGCTGATGGGGTGGCCTGATAGTGACTATAGAGTGTCATTGTTAAAGTATGCGAGTCTCTTGCCCTTATTCAGCTTTTACAGTCCTTGCTTTGATAAGGTTAGCTTTGGAGTGAGTGAGAGAACTGTAATAGGAAATAGGTGAGGAGGGTATCTAAGTCTGAGTAGACAATATGAACTTGATACTGACTCACTACAGACTATTGTGTATTTTTTGCTTTCAGGTATATATTTTGCCCTAATTTATGGATACATGTGAACATATACTCTATCTCACAGGACCTGGTCTATATCTAGGTTTTGGGACTTTGTTAGGAAGTGAACCTCCTGGAATGGAATTAGAGAATACTATGAAAGGAAAGGTCTCACCCGAGTAATGAGGGCGAAGGGTTGACAATCCATGCCTGATGTGTCTGGACACAGTCTGAAGTGAAGCATGCTGAGGTGGTATTTGTTGCATTGATCCCACTGTGTTTTTTTCAGTACATGAGAAAACAGTGGTTTTGATAGTAGTGAGCTTTGCCCAAATGTGACACAGCTTTGGTACAACTCAGACAAAAAGTTTCAGAGCCAGATGCACATGCCTCTCCCCCAAACCCTGTGGTAGATATTTAAAAGTTGGTATTCACTTTTAAATATTTGTAGATAATTCAACTTTTTTTCATGCAGTGCCAGAGGTTGTACCCAGGATGTCAAGAATGCACTCTACTGCTGAGCTACATCCCTGATCCATTGTGTGTGTGTGTGTGTGTTTTATGAGAGTGAGCAAGTGAGTGAGAGAGATCAAAGCACTATTCCACTATCCATAGAGCTGCACTTGTCCCTGTTACTGGTTTTCTTACGTTGTACTGGGGATCAAACTCAGGCTCTCACATATGGAAAGAATGAGCTCTACTTACTGGAATATCTCCTAGACCTCAGTCCCACCTGGCAACTTCTACAACAGTTGGAGCCTTGAGCTCCTTTCCCTTGACCTTGGTTGTTGTTAGTTTGCTTTCTACTCTGCCATCTTGTGGACATTTTGGGAGTTATGTCTTCTGTGATTTCATTTTACCCACCTAATTGATCTGGCTGCTACTCTCTGCTGGGATTGGGGTGAAGGAGGTGTGGGTTAGAAGAGAATTCTCCCCACCAAAGTGACACTTACCCCAAGGTGACCACGGATCCCACAATTTAACTGCCTTGCCATTCTTATACCTGATGGGTCCTGTCTACCTGAGGCTTTGAACAGGTTCCCAACTTTCTCCAATATCACTTCTCCAGTGCATCAGAAGTTCTTGTTCATTGTTTTTAATCAATCAAGTGACACAAGCTTACTTAGAACTTATCACCCAATAGAAGAGACAGACTGAACAAAGTAAACAAATGCATTATCTATACATTTCTAGTGAACACTCTGAGATGGAGAGTAATGGTGGGGGCAGTGGTGGTTGGGTTGTAGTGCAGCGGGTTAAGCACACGTGGCCAAAAGCGCAAGGACCAACATAAGGCACCCAGTTTGAGCCCCTGGCTCCCCACCTGCAGGGGAGTCACTTCAAGAGCAGTGAAGCAGGTCTGCAGGTGTCTTTCTTTCCCCCTCTCTGTCTTCCCTTCCTCTCTCGATTTCTCTCTGTCTTGTCCAAGAACGACATCAATAACAACAACAATAATAACCACAACAATGATATAACAACCAGGGCAACAAAAGGGAAAAAATAGCCTCCAGGAGCAATGGATTCATGGTGCAGGCACCAAACTCCAATAATAACCTTGGAGGCAGAGAGAGAGAGAGAGAGAGAGAGAGAGAGAGAGAGAGAGAGAAATGGTGGTGGATTAAGCAGGCTGCTAATGACAGGTTTGCTGGACTCACAGAGAGTTTGAGTTGAAACCAAAAAGATGAGAAGGATTCTGCCACTAGGAGACCAAAGAAGCTGATATGCAAAAGGTCCCCAGTTGAGAAAGGACTTATGTTGAAAGTAACAGTGTGCTGTGCAAGGGAAAGCCATGCTAAATCAAAGTCCTCTCAGAAATGCTATCACAGATCTCAGCAAATGCAACAAAATGGAAGAGGAGTTAAACCAGAGATCAGGCAAAATAAATTAATAAAATAAATGAGTGAGATAAAAAGAAAAGTAGAAAAGAGAAACAAAAATAAACAAAATATCCCAGCTAGACCCATTCAAATTTGTAGTGAGCTGGAGGAAGAGGTTGAGCTGGAGTTGGAAAGGGATGCAGCGGTAGGTAACACAGAACCCTGTTTTGCCCGCAGAACAGTCTGATTTTGTTCCGAGCTCAGTGGGATGATGTGGAAGGATTGTTTACTCATTTTAAAAAATTTATTTATTCGCACAAGATTGAGAGGGAGAGAGCGAGAGAAATAAAACACATGGGATGTTGAGGGTCAAACTCAGGACCTCCTCTTTTCAAGTTCAGTACCCTCCCTACTCACTGCACTGCCCCACCTTGCAACCCATTTAGGACTATTAAGCAGGTAAGTGATGAAATGTGGTTACTATGGCATATTCCTACTTTTGGAAGACTTTCATTGATGCTACATGGAGAAGGGGTTGAAGAAAACAGGGAGATTGGGAGACCAGTTAGGAACCTGGTGTAGGTGAAAAGTTCCAGTATCCTTGACTTAGGTTATGGCAATAGAGAAGGATGTAGACCCCATTTTCCAGTATGGTTGCCACTGGTCGTAGCTGGCTACTGAGTACTTGAGATGTATAAAATCCACACCTTACTTTGAAGGCTTGGTATGAAATTTGTTTACTTGCGTGCTGACATATGTTGGCTATTTCATGTTTAAGAAAATAAAATGATTTCACCTGATTTTAACTTTAAAGAAGTGTGTGTGTGTGTGTGTGTGTGTGTGTGTGTGTGTGTGTGGCGGGGGTGGGCTGGGTGGTGGTGCACCTGGTTAAGTGCTCATACTTTCATGCACAGGGACCTGGGTTTGAGCCCTTGCTCTCCACCTGTAGGTAGAGGGGAGGACACTTCACAAGTGGTGAAGCAGGTCTGCAAGCGTCTGTCTTTCTCTCGTCATCTCTATCTCCCCCTCCCCTCTCAATTTCTCTCTGTCCTATCAAAAAAATAGAAAGAAAGGAAAAAATAAAGAAGGAAAGAGAGAAAGAAGGAAGGAAAGAAAGAAAGAAGGAAAGATGACCACCAGGACCAGTGGATCAGTAGTGACAGTAAGGGACATGGAGGTGGATTGGTAGTATTGCAATGACCTGGCATGTGTGAAACCCTGGGTTTGATCCCCATATGCCTGCAATAAAGCCCAGATTATAGAGCTCCACGGATGGTGGAACAATACTTCGTCTTCTATGTGTCTATAGCTCATTCTTTAAAAAAAAAAAAATTCAAAAATTGGTCCAGGAAGTGACTTAGCACATGCCTGAGACCCCAAGTTAGATCTCTGGCACCACATTTAAAAAAGAAAAAGAAAGAAATGCAACTTCTAGAAAAAAATTACAATTATAATTGTGACTTGTATCAGTGACTCACATTATGTTTTTATTGTATATTACTGATATAGCTAAAAATCATTGAGTTAAAACATACTTTTATAATAAACTCAGAAATGTCTGGCTAGGTATACAATTTTTTTCTGACCCATGCAGGATGTTTATTTTACAAAAAGTAACATTCCATTTTGTGTTCTATCTACCCACAAGGAGGAAAATGAATGAATAATTTGCTAATACATCACAAAATGCAAGCTATTTAACGTGACAAATATGTAGTCTTAAAAAATAATGCTCCTAAAATAGCTGTTATTGAAACTGTATAAAAAACAGAGAGATTTTAATAGCAACTGAATGCCTAAAAGCAACCATCTAATTTTGAGCAACTCTAACAAGATTGCAAGATAGTTTCTCCTTGTTTATAGTCTGTTCAAACTATCTTTATACCAAGAGAGTGGGCAGAACATTTAGACTCAGTATCAGTTATGCAAATTAGCATAGACTTGGACAACTACTGATGGGCTATTGTTTTCTTCTGAGCTGGCAGTGACCACAAAAACATCAGATCATTTCTCTGCATCAGAATTTTTACCCTAATAAATGCTACTTGCTTTCCAGACATAACTTAACACTACTTAATAATTATTGTGGTGTGATATATGTAATAGCTTGAATTTAGTGAGTTTTTTCTCTTTAGCTTTAATAAGTAATAGTAAGTTTTAACTTACTGAGATTTTATGGTTTTTATAAAAAGCTTTATTTTGAAGTAAGGCTGCTTATAATCTTATTCATAGCCTATCACACAAGGACCTTTTGGGGCATAATAGGAAGACCCCTAGACTTTTTTTTTTTTAAAGATTTTATTTATGAGAAAGATAGAAGGAGAGAGAAAGAACCGGACATCACTCTGGCACATGTACTGCCGGGGACTGAACATGGGACCTCATGCTTGAGAGTCCAAAGCTTTACCACTGCACCACCTCCCGGACCAGACCCCTAGATTTTTTTTTAAAAATAATTTATTTCTTTATTGGGGAATTAATGTTTTACATTCAATAGTAAATACAATAGTTTGTACATGCATAACATTCCCCAGATTCCCATTTAACAATACAACCCCCACTATGTCATTCATCATCTTTCATGGACCTGTATTCTCCCCATCCACCCACCCACCCCAGAGTCTTTTACTTTGGTGTAATACTCCAATTAGACCCCTAGATTTTAAAGACAAAAAGTATTTGGTTCTGCTTCTGCATCCAAATTATGACTTCAGGTATCTAAACATCATTCCTCACTCCTTTACTTGTAAAATGGGGCAGTACTTGTTGCCAATTACCACATCTTGCTTCTTATCCATCACACCCTACACAGGAAGTACTGCTACCTCCTTTTCTGTAGGGGAGGAAACTGAAATTCGTAGAGTGATTTGTCAAAGGTGACCTCGCTAGAAAGAGATGAAGCTAGGATATGATGGTAAAAGACTTTCTAGCTCATAAGCCAGATGAAAATTTGCTCTCCCCCACCCCCACATTATGCCCTGTACTAATTTTCCTGTCGATGTCTCACATTACTGGGGAAGACAAATTAGATTGACAGATGGGCTTTGGAAGGAGTATGTAACGTTAATGTAAAACGATGATTAAGTCTCAGTGCAACAGCAGGCACATAAACTGAAGCTACAGGTAAAAACACTCAAGCTACTCTCCGATGCTTGTGTATATCAGTGCCAATGAATTGAATAACACATGTTGCTTTCTCACATTCAAGTTCTGAAAGGCAGGTTGGGGAGGGGAATGTTTTCTTCTCCAGAATGAAAATTTATAAGGCTTCAGAAGAAAACATTTCAGCAGTTACACCAGAAACTCAGTCAGATGCGCTTAGCATCACATGGTAAGTGCCCTAGTCAGAGCATAAACAACCGGAAGTGGCTTCCTTCAAGTAGGCTGGCTCATTGGAGGGACTTCATTCTGCACCCAGTGGAGAGAAGAATCAGGCAGGATGAAGACATTGTTTGTATTCCTGCTCTCTCTCACCTTACTGACTTCCTTCTCAGGTGAGCACTGATCTTGAAAACACAGCTTGCTTCTGTGCCAATCTGATAAATGGAAATAAGTCCACTTTACATTTTGGCTCTTTTTTCATTTCAAATACTATATGCTATATCATAATTCTATGGTTCTTTTAAAAGAGCAGGTTCCCAGAATTGCTTTCAGCAGAGTGAAGATAATAATAAAAAAAAAATCTTTAAATGTATTTGATCATTAATTCTCAAAAGTGCTGCCATAGAGCCAATTATATCTTCTTTGAGAGGTCATATGAGGTTATCAAAATTCAATATACTTTTATTATGATATCTTCCAGTGTTTGTGTGTGATTTTTTTCTTCTGAACTGAATATAATTTTATTATGACATCTTCTTTGAAAAAGCCTATATGATTTTCAAGTTTAATGAAGTATTATTGTCCTGGGAATTTTCCAGTGGCAACTTGATTTGGTATATTGGGGATTTAAAAACAAAACAAGACGAAACGAAACAAAACAAAACATACTAAAGCAACCCGAAGGGACAAGAAAGACATTGACCAGAGGAACTGAAGACAATATGCTTTAAAAACCACATTTGTGCTCAAAGACCCAGGTTCAAGGCTCAGTCTCCACATGCAGGAAGGGAAGCATCCTAAGCTGTAGGTGTCTCTTTTTCTTTCCCTGTCTCTTTCCATCTTTCTCTCTGCTTCTATCATAATAATAAACAACAATATAAAAAACCAAAATTTCAGCAGCCCAGAGGTGGCACAGTGGCTGCTAGGTCAGTGGACTTAAAGGCATAAAGTTCTGAATTCGATTCCTGGAATTTCATGTGCCAGAGTGATGGTCTAGTGTTCTTTCTCTCTGTCTCTTTTTCCTCTCTCCCTCTCTCTCTATCCTGGGTTACTAAATAAATAGATCTTAAAAACAAAACATATGGGGCTGGTTGGTGGCACACCTGGTTGAGCAAACTTATTGCAATGCACAAGGACCCGGATTTGAGCCCCCAGTCCCCACCTGCAGGGGGAAAGCTTTGCAAGTGGTGAAGCAGTGCTGCAGGTGTCTCTCTGTCTCTCTCCCTCTCTATCACCCTCTTCCCACTTGATTTCTGGATGTCTCTATCCAATGAATAAAGATAATAAAAAAATGTGTTGTTAAAAAAAGGAAGAAAGAGAGACAGAAAGAAAGGAAGGAAGGAAGAAAGAAAAGTCACTTGTCTACTGACTGCTTTGCCATATATGGGACTCAGTTTCAAGCCTAGCCCCTAGCCCATTGAAGGATTAATTTCCCTTTTTCTCTCTCTGTTTCTCTTCTTTAATTTGTCTGTCTGGAATATTTTCCCCCATTAAATTAAACTGACTTTTTAATATTTATTTTCCCTTTTTGTTGTCCTTGCTGTTTTTCATTGTTGTAGTTATTGTTGTTGATGATGTCGTTGTTGTTGGATAGGACAGAGAGAAATGGAGAGAGGAGGGGAAGACAGAGAAGAGGAGAGAAAGATAGACACCTGCAAACCTGCTTCACCGCCTGTGAAGCGACTTCCCTGCAGGTGGGGAGCCGGAGGCTTGAACCGGGATCCTTACACCGGTCCTTGCGCTTTGCTCCACGTGTGCTTAACCCGCTGTGCTACTGCCCGACTCCCTAAACTGACTTTTAAAGGAATAAGCCATTGCAATCAGTAAACATGTTTAAGTTGTGTTGCTTTTGCTCTGCATCAGTCATGTGAGAAGCAATGTAGAATTTCTCCATGAGCCTCTGAAATAAATGCTGTGTTCTCAGGGTCACGTCACCACAGAGGCACTTTGTGTCTCTACTGAGATTGAATTTGTAAATCCTTTTCTTGCTCTGTGAGGCGGATGGGAACTTGTGAGTCTGGGAATCCACCTCAAGTCTTCTAATTTTTCCAGGGGCCTCGCCAATTCTGTCGGAAAAGCAGGCCAAACAGCTTCTGAGATCCCGGCGCCAGGACCGGCCAAGCAAACCAGGCTTTCCTGATGAGCCCATGAGGGTGAGTGCTGGCCTCCTGTTATCTGAAGGGAAAGTGTGACCACTTGAAAGTTCCTTATTAAGAAGTCAAGTTCAGCTTGGGTCCCAATCTAGCCAGGTTACTAAACTCCATTTCTGTTAGAACTTCAAATATGAGCTACAAGCCACCTTCTCTGGCTGAGGTGTCTACTCCACTTACCCACAGAAACAATGCACGTAGGTGTGTACCTGACTTTACTCATGGGTTCTTGGAAACTTTGGCTTTCAGTGAAATAATGTATAATGAAATTTGATCATGGCCTAATTGGGAGAAACAAGAATCAAATCCCTATGATTTGTTTCTCATCCCAAGAGACATCACCAAACCTCTAGCTAAAGACTCAGGCTGGACCTGACTTTGTTTCACGTCAATATTATGACCACATCAGCTCAAGTAGTCTAGTCAGAAGCACAAAAAGCTACCAGTGCAAAATCCTTAGAACATTTAAATGTTGAGCCGAAGAGGGCAGAGACCAAGTGTAGTTGTTTAGACAGTTTGGAAGGAAAGAGTGATGGAGATCAAGTGATGCGTGCAGAAAACACTTGTCACTGACTCAATTTCACATATTTTTAAATACTTAGAAGACAAAACTTTAAAAAAAAAAAAACATCTGTGGGGCCCCGCAGTAGTGCAGCGGGTTAAGCGCACATGGGTCAAAGCACAAGGATCAGCACAAGGATCCTGGTTCAAGCCCCCAGCTCCCTACCTCCAGGGGGCTTATGTCACAGGCGGTGAAGCAGGTCTCCCCCTCTCTGTCTTCCCCTCCCCTCTTGATTTTTCTCTGTCCTATACAACAATAATGACAACAACAACAACAATAGTAACAACAACAACAATGATGGGCAATAAAAGGGAAGAAATGGCCTCCAGGAGCAGTGGATTGGTAGTGCAGGCACCAAGCCCCAGTGATAAGCCTGGAGCCAAAAAAAAAAACAACCAACCAACCTCTTGATTTTATTGGAAATCAAGAGGTGCCGGGCTAGCTTCGTGAGCGGGAGAGAGATGACCAGGGACTCATAGCTGAGCTGGGAAGCAGTGCAATGCTGGCTTTATTCATCTGCATTTATACTCTCCAGGAAGGAAGTGGTAGGGTGTAAAAACAGGGTGTGACTGGGAGAGGGGGCGGAGCAAAAAGAGAATGCAAACCAGTGTGATTAAACCAGTGTCCTGCAGGCAGGGCGGATCTCAGGTAAAACAGTGATTATGTAAATAGACCACAGCATTAAGCAATGCAAGTGAAACTAACATGATGATCAAAACAGAAGGGGTCTTAGAAGCAGAATTAGAAGTAGACCAACAGAGAGGGAAGGGGGAGATATTGAGGGAGAAAGAGAGGCACCTGTAACACTGCTTCACTGTTAGTGAGCCTTTCCCTTTGCAGGTGGAGACTGGGGGTTTGAACCTGGGTCCTTGTGCATGGTAACATGTGCAATCAACCAGGTGCACCACCGCCCAGTCCTCTGGCAGTTACATTTGATACTGACAAGATGCTTTCCAGCACCAGGCTTTCCTGAGGACACGCAGGCTCTGTAGGATAACTTGGGAATGCATCTTCCACTCCAGTGTCCATGAAAAAATCGAGTATCCCAGCCTGATTCATGTCTCTCCTGAGGTTATCTGATATAAGGGGCCTGAGAGAAAGTCAGGGAGGTGTGTGTGTGTGTGTGTGTGTGTGTGTGTGTGTGTGTGTGTGGTTGAGTGTATGTGTGGTCATGTATAAGGATTTGTGTATGGGTATGAATATAACTGTGTGTGTGAGACAGAGAGAAATTGAGAGGGAAGGGGGACATGATAGATAGACAGACAGACAGACAGGCAGGCAGGCAGGTAGGCAGACAGACAGGCAGACAGAGACACCTGTGGTCCTGCTTTACTGCATTGGATCGACCTTCCCGTGGTGCATCCCGTGAGTACCCATTCACTGGGGAAACTGACGATCCTTCCTAGCCGACTGAATCCACATGGATCCCAGTCACTTTCAAAGCCATTAACTGGCTACAGAAGAAGGGCAAACGCTAGAAGAAGAAGACTGCTTGTGAAGCTTTCCCCTGCAGGTGGGATCTGGGGGGCTTGAGCCCCGGTCTTTGTGCATGATAATGAGTATGCTCAACCAGGTGCACCACAGTCTGACCCCCATAATTAAAAAAAAAATTATTGCCACCAGGGTTATTGCTGGAGTTTGGTGCCTGTACCATGAATCTGTAGATTGCTCCAAGCAGATTTATTTATTTATTTATTTATTTATTTATTTATTTATTTATTTAATAGGGACAGAGAGAAACTGAGAGGGAAAGGGGACACAGAGTGTGTGAGAGAGACACCTACAGCACTGCTTCATCTCTTTTGCTTTTCCCCTACAGGTAGGAATAGGGCCTTGAACATGGGCCCTTGGTAATGTGTATGTTTTACCACGTACACAACTGCCCAGGGCCTGTTTTAATATATATTTTTTCTAGTGATTTAATAGTGGTTTACAGGAGTAGAAGACAGCAGGGGGCACAGCACCATACTTCCCCCACCACCGAAGTTCGATGACCTCACTTCCATGGCCTACCCTTACCCCAACGATACCCACTATAATTATTATTTTTTAAAATATCTTTATTGAGAGATTAATGGTTTACAGTTGATAGTAAACTACAATAGTTTGTAAATACATAGTATTTCCTAGTTTTCCACATAATAATTCAACCCCCACTAGGTCCTCCTCTGCCATCTTGATCCAGGACCAGAACCCTCTCTCCACCACCATAATTCTTAAAGAGAAAAAAAATTACTGGCGTGAGGATCCTAGTCTCATGTGCTAACCACTAACTCAAGAATTATGGAGAAATGACTGACTGGGTTATTTTATTTTGTTTCTCCATGTGAGGGACTGTGGGAAAGAAAACTCAGTGAGGGAGGGTGAATGGTCGATGAATGGTGCTTTGGGGAGGTATTAACAATTCAAAATGAAAACAAGTATGAAGGTTTGCAGGAGTTTCTCCCCATGAGCATCTATGAACTTGGCTTAAATATTGGCAGATGTTGGCTTCTGTGGAATCATAGGATTGTGGAAAGAACTTCAGACTGTCCCAACAGTTTCCAGCCTGCTGATTCACTACAACTGTTTTTTTTTTTCTTTTACTTGTTTGCTGGGAATACTGTGAGAACCAGGTTAAGCAGGTTAAGCATGGCTTTTCCCACTGGGTCTTGGACCGGAAGCTGATGCTGACCCTTGTGGTTTGTGCCACGTGGCTCAACCAGGTGTGCTACCACCTGACTCTGGGGTGTTCAGATGAATAAAGATTTGAATGGCCTCACTGCCATGAGCTTGGTTCCTGGGTCATCTCTCTCTCTCTCTCGTGTCGATAGCCCGACACTTGCTCAATATTCTTTTTTCTCAATATTATTTTTTCTTTTCTTTTTTAAATTGTTTTTTATTTATTATGATCTTTATTTATTGGATAGAGACAGCCATAAATCAAGAGAGAGGGGGGTGATAGACAGAGAGACACCTGCCACCCTGCTTCACCACTTGTTTATCTTTTCTTTTTATTGGATAAGATAGAAACTGAGAGGAGAGGGGGAAATAGAAAGGGAGAGAGGCAGAGAGATACCTGCAGGTCTGTTTCACTGCTTGTGAAGTAATACCCCTGCAGGTGGGGAGCTGAGGGGTTGAGCTGGGATCCTTGCATTGGTCCTTGTGCTTCATACGATGTGTACTTAACCTGGTGTGCCGCTCCCCGGCCCTTCATTTCCAAACTGTATGGTAGGAAGGACAAAATGTTGTTGAAGAGCTCACTGGCCTGTCCTGCATTGTATGTGGAAAGCTTCCACCTCCTGGAGCCCATAAGAGAGGGAAACACCCACAGAGGTGGGAGAAGAAACCAAGGGGAATCAGGTAGTTCTGGCTAAGAAAGAAGGAGGTTTTTTGATTATATGGAGACAGCTGAAGAGGAGGAGGCAGAAAGGCCCTGTGCTGGTTGATGTAAAGAGGGCTCACAGTGGGGGGCATGTGGAAGGGGAAGGTCTAAGGTGGACACACAGTGGACAGCAAATAGTTGATGAACTGATTTTAAAAATATATTGTGAGTGAAACCATCAGTTTTTCTTTACACTTTTTAGTTATTATTATTATTTAAAATATTTATTTATTTATTTATTTATTCCTTTTTGTTTCCCTTGATGTTTTATTGTTGTAGTTATTATTGTTGTTATTGATGTCATCATTGTTGGACAGGACAGAGAGAAATGGAGAGAGGAGGGGAAGACAGAGAGGGGAAGAGAAAGATAGACACCCGCAGACCTGCTTCACTGCCTGTGAAGCAACTCCCCTCCAGGTGGGGAGCCAAGGGCTCGAACTGGGATCCTTATACCCGTGCTTGCGCTTTGCGCCACCTGTGCTTAACCTGCTATGCTACCGAATGACTCCCACTCTCTTTAATTATTTTACTTAGCATAATCATCCCCATTGTCCCAAATGACATGATCTTATCTTTTTTGATTGCACAGTAGTATTACAGCAAATATACACCCTATAACTTCTTTATCCAGTCATTGTCCTTGGGCATTGAAGTTGCTTTCATATTTTGGCAGTTCTGAATAGTACAACTGTGAGCATAGGGTTGTATCCTTTCGTGCCATGTGTGCTTAACCCGTTGCACTACCACCTGACTCCCTAGGGGTGTATCCTTTTGAATTAGTGCTTTCATGTCCTTTAGACATATACCGAAGAAGACTCCAGTCTTGACATAGTCTAATGTAAGAAATAATATCTACTTTCCTGTCTGTAGCTGTGTACAGAGATGTGTTACCAAACAATAATGACAGTGTTTTCTTGATGAGAAGATTTGGGGAGAACTTTACTTTCACCTTTCTATTCTTTTTTGCTGTTACTCTGTGCATTAGTTTCCAGTGTATCTGGGTGACTATAACAAAGTCACACAATTGGGGTTGGGGGGATTGTGATTACAGAAATTGATTTTCTCATTCTAGATGCTAAAAGCTCTAATTCAAAGCACTGGCAAAGTTAGGTTACCTTAAATAATGCCTATTTTGAAACTTCTTCCTGCTACTCCTACCTTCCTACTGGGTATGAGAGCTTTCAACTAGCTTAGTACTCACTGCACAAGAGTGCTAATTTTTTTTTTTTTTTTTTTTTTCCTCCTCCAGGGTTATTGCTGGGCTCGGTGCCTGCACCATGAATCCACCGCTCCTGGAGGCCATTTTTTCCCCCTTTTGTTGCCCTTGTTGTAGCTTCGTTGTGGTTATTATTATTGCCCTTGTTGACACAATTCGTTGTTGGATAGGACAGAGAGAAATGGAGAGAGGAGGGGAAGACAGAGAGGGGGAGAGAAAGATAGACACCTGCAGACCTGCTTCACCGCCTGTGAAGCGACTCCCCTGCAGGTGGGGAGCCGAGGCTCGAACCGGGATTCTTACGCCGGTCCCTGCGCTTTGCGCCACATGCTCTTAACCCGCTGCGCCGCCGCCCGACCACCTTTTTTTTTTTTTTTTTTTTTTTTTTTTTTTTAAGGAGATGCCTGGGATCATACCCAGGGCCTCACGCATTCAAGGCACTGAGCTCTACCACAGAGTTACAGCTACTGCCCAAGATTGCTATTTTTGTCTTAAGTCTGTCTTTCCTACCAGACTTCTCTAAACTGCTTGGGTTGGGGGACTATTTATTTTCCTCCTTTCTGAGTCTTCAGCACCAAGCAATATTTGGCATTTATCAAAATACACATTATGCTTATTTCCATTCCTTTGCTTTGCTTTTCTCCAGGGGAGAAATGTTGTAGGACATAACTCTACCATGAAACCTGGAGGTTATTCCAAAAAAAATCTTCTCTATTACCTCACTCAAGTTCATTCAATTTCTCTTAATCATCTCAAAATTTAGGGAAGAAATTATTTGCCAACTGCTGGGGTGAACTATGGAAATTCTTTAAAACAATGTCACCCCAGCTAAAATTATGTCTTTTATGATTGTATTCATTAAGTGCTTGCAACCCTGGGAATATACTTTCCATTTTGGCCTGTGTCCCTTTAAAGAAAGTTCTTGTTGGGTAAGTATAAATCATATTAGCTTTATTGTAAGTAGTCTTCACAAACTGTGCTTTCAAGTTTAGTCCCTTGACAAATGTATGTAGTAATTCCATTACCCTTTTGTTCCCAGCCTTCTCAAAGACCTCTTGAGAGTGGCAGAGATGTAAATTGTATATATCACAGATCTGCCTTCTTTTAGGTTAAGCCTTCAAGTGTCCCAGTCTGAGCCATTCTTCTGCTGCTGTGATTACCTAGCTTTTACTAATACACAAAAGAACCATCCAAATGTTGATGGACTTTTAATTCCATGCAAACGTCACAGGAAGGATTCTTGAAAAAGTCTTCTCTTTGCTAGATTGACTGTCCCCTTTGAGATTCTCAGTTTAGATATGATTTCCATGGACATTTCTTTCTTTTCTTTCTTTCTTTCTTTCTTTTTTTTTTTTTAAATCACTTTCTTCTACCCCAAAAGACTACATTTGTTTTCTACTCTAATTATTGAGAAGTTATTTATTTGCATCATCTAATTGGCATTGGATAAGGAGCACAGATCTTGTTTTTTGTTTTGCTTTAATTTTTCCCCCTTGTAGAAAAGAATCTAAAAAAAAAATATTAAACTTAGTTTTTCCATCTACCCCTTCTTTCTTGATCCAGGAACATTTGAGATTATCATTAATGCTGGGTCATGTCTAACTCGGCCAACACAATTGTTGAATTTGTGGTTTTCAGCAGATTTGCAGTTTGGCTTTTCATCTTTGACTAATGATCATTTTTAGGCCTTTGTGGCATATTCATTTTCCCAACATTTTAAATAAATAGTGAAATGCCATGGAAACCAGTTCTCCTTTCTTCCTCTCTCTACATGTGTGTCTGTTTCGGTTGTTTTTCTCCAGTGATGATTTCAGCTGCTATTTAGGAGTGTGAAATATATATTATCCTTTGATGCTTTTGATGTACATTTGGCTTGAGCCATTATAATGAGCAGTTTGACACATGCTGTGGAACCTTCCAAGGAAGATTGGGTAAGATTACTGAATAAAAGCACCCGGTTCATTAATTCGTTCCCATTTCCCAGCTGAGGAAATTTTATTAAGGTCCTTTTATGTGTCAAGCACTAAGCTATATATTAGGTAGATCTGATGGTTGGATGTGTGGCAAAGAGGAACAAGTATTGCATGAATAAAGATGCAAGTGAGGGCCAATGAAATAGTTCAGTTGGGTAGTGTGCTGCTTTGCTATATGGGTGACCCAAGTTAGAATCCAGTCCCTACTGCATTGAAAGAAGCTTTGCTGTGGTGGTCTCTTTCACTCTCTCTTTATTCCTCTGCCTCTCTTTTTAATAAACACACACACACACACACACACACACACACACACACACACACACACAGACACACACACAGACACACAGACACACAAAAAGAAATTGAAATTATAAAAATATATCAACATATCAACATATCAGAAGACAAGGTGGTGATGCACCTGGTTAAGTACACACACTACTAGGTGCGCAAGGACCTAGGTTCAAGCCCCTGGTCCCCACTTGCAGGGGGAAATTTCACAAGTGGTGAATCTAAAGGTGTCTCTCTGTCTCCTTCCCCACTTCTCCCTTCCCTCCTTCTCAATTTCTCTATCTCTATCCACTAATAAATACAATTAAAAAAAAGTTTTTTGAGGCCAGGTAGTGGTGCACCTGGTTGAACACATATTACCATCCTCAAGGACCTGGGTTCAAGCCCCCAGTCCCCACTTGCAGAGGAAAGCTTTGTTAGTGGTGAAGCAGTGCAGCAGGTGTCTCTCTGTTTCTTTTTCCTTTCTATCTCCTCCTCCTTCCTCTTGATTTCTGGCTGTCTCTATTCAATAGACAAAGATAAAAGAAAAAAAACCCCACTTTATCAGTTGTGACATTCATTAATATACAGTACCACAGTTGCATCTGAGAAGTCTTGAAATGTTGGCTTATGAGGGCAGACACAAATTTTCCAAAATTTCAGTTGTACTGTCAGTTGTTTTCCTTGTAGTGACAGAGTCACTTTATTAATTTTTGAGATGAGAACTACTAAACATGCACATAAAACACAGCTAGTTTAGTCCTTGACATCAGTAATTGCCCAGCTGCTGTTCTTTGAGAAAACCTCTGTCTTTTGTTCTGTGACAGGTGTGCTATGTGCATGTTCCCTGTTTTGTCACTTTCTACTGTTTCACCAGGGCATTCATTAGTGAAACTGACATCTATTTTAAATAATTTTATTTTATTTATTTATTTATTTTCTTCTTACTGGAAGGGACTAGTGGTTTATAGTCAACAGGAAAATACAATAGTTTGTACATGTATAACATTTCTCAGTTTTCCCACATAACAATCTAACCCCCTCTAGGTCCTCCTCCGCCATCATGTTTCAGGACCTGAACCCCCCCTCCCCCAGAGTCTTTTACTTTGGTGCAATACATGAAACGGACATTTTAAAGGCTGTTATTTTAGATCAGGTGGTGGTGTACCCCACTGAGCTGACAGCTACCATGCATACAGACCTGAATTCAAGCCCCTGGTTCCCATCTGCAGGGGAAAAGCTTCATGATTGGTGAAGTAAGGCTGAAGGTGTCTCTTTCTCTCTCTACCTCTCCTTCCCCTCTCCATTTCTCTCTGTCTCTATGTAATAAAAACAAATAAATAAAAGGAAATAATGATAAAATAAATATTGTTATTTTCACTTTGAAAAATTTTGTTTATTTAGGGTGCTGGGGAGACAACATAATGGCGATGCAAGATTCTCATTCCTGAGGCTCCAAAGTCCCAGGTTCAGCACTCAACACTACCATAAGCCAGAGCTGAGCCATGCTCTGGGGAAAAAAAAAATAGCATAGAAATGGAGAGAAATTGAAAGAGAATTGGGAGATAGAAAGGGAGAGAAAAAGAGAGAAACCTGCAGCACTGCTTCACTACTTGTGAAGCTCCCTACCCCGTAGATGAGAATTAAAAAACACTTTTTAAAATTATCTTCATTTACTGGATAGAGACAACCAGAAATTGAGAGGAAGGGGGAGATAGAGAGGGAAAGGGACTGAGAGACACCTGCAACATTACTTCACCACTTGTGAAGCTTTCCCCCTGCGGTTGGGGACTGGGAACTTGAACCTGGGTCCTTGCTCATTGTAACATGATTGCTCAACCAGGTGGACCACCATCTGGCCCCAAAGGTGAGAATTTTTACTTTAAAAAAAATACATATTTAGGGAGTCGGGTGGTAGCGCAGCGTGTTAAGCACAGGTGACACAAAGTGCAAGGACCAGTATATGGATCCTGGTTCGAGCCCCTGGCTCCCCACCTGTAGGGGAGTCATTTCACAGGCAGTGAAGCAGGTCTGCAGATGTCTGTCTTTCTCTCCCCCTCTGTGTCTTCCCCATCTCTCTACATTTCTCTCTGTCCTATACAACAACAACAACAATAATAACTGCAACAACAATGGAAAAGAACAAGGGCAACAAAAGGGAAAATAAATAAATTAAAAAAATTTAAATAAATATATACATATTTATTTATTTGTAGGATAGAGACAGAAAGATGGTTTGCAATGGAGGGACTTAGGATTTGGAACTCTGGTGGGGGGATTGGTGATATGTAATTTTGTAAATCAATATAGAATCGCTAATAAAAAAAAAGAAAAAAAGAAAAGAAAACTGACAACTAGACACCAAATTACAGATGCTACCATGGCTCCATCCTGACATCTCTGGGCAGATGACCTCACCAATGTGTCCTGGACCCTTGCATCTCCAGAGGTCTGGTCCACTAGGGAAAGAGAGAAACAGGCTGGGGGTATGGATAGACCTGTACGACGCCCATGCTCAGCGGTGAAGCATCTATAGAAGCCAGAACTCCTATCTTCTGCTCCCCATAAACAACCTTGATCCATACTCCCAGTGGGGGAGAAGTGATAGGATGAAGATAAGGGAACTCTGCACTCCAGCTCCATCAGCACCCAGAGAGAGAAGGAAAAGGAGAGGGACATAGGGAGGTAGCTAAGATATCATGAGTGACTTAGAGGGGAAGAGAGTATTGAATCAGAAAAAGAAGGGGCAACTATGTATAAATGTGGACAGATAGTTGTACAGATAGTTCTACTACATTAGGGGAACTGTGGTGGATTGCAGTGGGGAGAGTGAAGATTCAGAACTCAGGTGGTGGGAATGGTGTGGATTCAAACCCCTGTCGACATGTAATTCTGTAATATATATATAAAAAATAATAAAGAAAACTGACAGCCCAAACTGGTTTTGCTGAAGACCAAGGCACGTCTACCCTAAACCTGAAAGTGACACTCATCTTGATCAAGAGCAGGACACAAGCAAATGTAGAAAGAAGAGGAAGAGAAACTGTATTAAAAATTCCATAATGTAGCTCAAAAGCAACCAAAGAACGGGACCTGAGGCCACATGGAGGGCAGGGAGTTAGGTTTATTTTACATTAACGGGTTGCACAGGCCGATTCCTACCAGACCTGCACATGCTTGTCCTGCAGCACCCAGCTTTTATCAGTTTCAAACTTGCCATGGCACAAGCTGATTGGTTGGAAATAGTGTCCATCAAGGTGCTGACAATAAAGGTGAGTGCAAGTGCAAGGTGGCTACCACCAGAGCCCGCCATTGGAGGATGCTGGAATGTAGAAGTGTGTGTCCACCAGGAACCTGTGGATTTTTCATTTCAAAACAGTTAGAGGAAACCACATTTCACTCCTGCAGGACCAGCATTCATTTGTCCAATGTACTTAGTATCTACTTCTCTGAAGCAAACATCCTTCCTGCCCTTTTTTGCTTTTTTTTCTACCAGAGTAGCTCTGGTTTATGGTGATACAGGGGATTGAATTTGGGACTTCAGAGCCTCAGACATGAGAGTCTCTTTGCATAACCATTAGGCTATTTACCGTGCCCTGAAACAAACATCAATAACATGGATTGCACATACTCTCTGTTCTTTTCTTTGGGCAACAGCACATCCTTGGTGTCCCCTCCTCCAGGTATGGCTGCTGGTTTTCTTTAGCCTATCCCATATCCGTCTTTCATGCTGCTCTGCCCTGCCCTGCCCTGACCCTTGTGCTCCAGATCTTATGCTGCTTTGTTGGCTGACTGACTTTAGCTTGGCTCCAGAAGTGAGATGGAGGTCAAGGAAAGAGAAGAGAGAGGAGAAGAGAGGGAAAGAGAAACGGAGGGAGAGAGAGAGAGAGAGAGAGAGAGAGAGAGAGAGATGCCTTCCAGCTCTGCAGGGGGTTCCCTGACCTTGGCAGTTTCTTATCCATGGCCCTGCAGGTCTGAGTATTGAAATGCTCTTTGGTGACTCTCTTAGCTCTGTTTACACACCTGTGCATAACCCTTGCATTATCACCCCTATGTGAACCCTTTGAGGTAGAAATTGAGGTTGTCCAGAAGTGCAGACATCAACAAAGGTTGTCAGTTACAACCACAGACAGGGCCAGAGGGCAGGGTCTCTTTCTCTGTAGTGACAAGTGGGGGACGGTACTGCGAAGGGTTTTTCTCAGAATCATCCAGAGCCACAGAGCAGAGCAGCTGCAGGTGGGCAGTTAGTCTTCAGCTCCTACCTCTTTCCAGGCAGGAAGTGTTGGGAAAGGCCTGCAGAGGGCAGTGGCCCTTTTAGACTGCAATGTGGGTTCACTCTGTGAGGTGGAACAGACCTGGGAATGGGAGGTGGGTATCCCAGGAAGTAGAAGGTATAGGTGGAGTGACGACAGATGGGTGGAGGGGTGAGGAGGCTGAATGTGGGGTAGGGTGGTAGGGTAGAGTGTGGTGGGGGAGGCCAATTATGAAGACACAGCCTGTGGAAGGGACAGAGATGGAGGAAGTATACCTGAGGGCACTTTGGAAGACAAAATCAAATCCTGAAGCTCAGTAGTAGGCAATGATGCTCCAGTTTGGACAGGACACCCAGCTTTTTTCCTTATGCAGCTCAAGGCCCCAATCCAGCTACTTCCTGCTATGGACACAATAATGTGTAAGGCTGGCTGCCCTCCAAGAAAAGTGGGATCATGTTCTTTGCCTGGACCTTGTTGACATGCCTCTTTCATTAATGTTTTCTTGTTTTGTTTTGTTTAGATTGAAAGAGAGAGGGAGAGAGATAGAGAGAGGGAGAGAGAGACACCACAGCACCAAAGCTTTCTTAAATGCTGTGGGGAGTTGGGCTCAAATGTGGGGCACACACATGGCAGTGCACTATCCCAGTAAGTTATTCTGCCAGCGTTCGCACAACATTTTCAAGGTTCATTGCTGTTGTACCCCACTCCTCTGCTTCTTTTTATTGCCAAATCATAGTCCATTGCGTGGGAAGACTATACTTTGTTATTTTCATGTACACTTGGGTTCTTCCTAATTTTCATCCACAATGAAGAATGCCACTATGGACATTTTTTTAAAATAAAGATTTTATTTGTTTATTAATGAGAAAGATAGGAGAGAGGGAAATAACCAGACATCACTCTGGTACATGTGCTGCCAGATATTGAACTCAAGGGACCCCATGCTTAAGAGTCCAATGCTTTAATCCACTCCGCCAATTACCGGACCACACTATGAACATCTTTATACAAGGTTGTGTGTCTTCATTTTCTTGGTTATGAAACTAGGAGTTTAACTGTGGGGTCTTATGGTTTAACATTTAGAGTGACTGCAAGATTTTTTTTTTTAAGCTAAATATCCTTTAACACATAGGAACACTTGTTTGATAGCCGTCAGTATAACACACCCAGCTTTCTGACAATTATCCTTAAAAAAGGTGACTTGATCACAAATTCATGTCGCCATAAGTAATGTCATTTTGTGTTGAACTTAAAAAAATGGTCTTTTCTTTCTCTCTGTCTGTGCCAGCAGTTGGATTTGGGACCTTAGAAATTCAGACATTAAAATTGTTTTGAATAACTATCATAACCATTGTACTATCAATATCTCCCTGGTCCCAAAATGGTCACATTTTATATCATAACATTTAATGTCACAACATGTGAACGTCATCTCTTTAGACTTATACTGTCCACTCAACATGTTATTTCTGGGGGATGAACCTGAGGTTTTTGCTGCCTCAACTATGAATTAAAAAAACATTTCTTTGTTGGGTGTTGGATAGTATGCCAGCTCCCCCTGGCTTCTGCTTAACCATATGCCTATATAGGGATAGATTTAATCCCATTCAAAGCTTTGGCCTATTTACATAAATCACTTTTACATTTACATAAAGCACCACACTCCCTCCAGGGCATTGGTGGTTTAGTGGTAGAATTCTCACCTGCTCCACCCCCTCTCCTTGTCACACCCTGATCTTCCACCAGTCACTTTTCGCTCCACCCTCTCTATGTCACATCCTGTTTCCACCCTACTTGGAGAGTATAAAAACAGCTGCTCTTCTGATTAAAGACACTTGGAAGTTGCTTTCCAGCTCCGAGAGTTCCAGAGTGTATCTCCTGCGAAGTTAGTGCGGCACAAGTTCCTGATCCCTCTCCCACTCAGCAGCCTAGATCGGCTCCAGTTGAGTTCTCTCCAACCCAGAGAGCACTAGCTCGGGAAGAAGCACCATCAGGCTATCCCGGCAATTGGGGGTTAGTGTTTTACAGTTGACAGTAAATACAATAGTTTGTACATACATAACATTTCTCAGTTTTCCACATAACAATACAACCCCCACTAGGACCTCTGTAATCCTTTTCCATGACCTGTACTCTCCCCACCACCCACTTCAGAGTCTTTTACTTTGGTGCTATACACCGACTGAAATTTTTATTTTGTTTCATATTATTATTATTATTATCATTATTATTATTATTTTTCCTCCAGGGTTATTGCTGGGCTCAGAATCCACCACTCCCGGAGGCCATTTTTTCCCCCTTTTGTTGCCCTTGTTGTAGCCTCGTTGTGGTTATTATTATTGCCATCGTTGATGTCATTCGTTGTTGGATAGGACAGAGAGAAATGGAGAGAGGAGGGGAAGACAGAGAAGGAGAGAGAAAGATAGACACCTGCAGACCTGCTTCACCGCCTATGAAGCGACTCCCCTGCAGGTGGGGAGCCGGGGGCTTGAACCGGGATCCTTATGCCGGTCCTTGCGCTTTGCGCCACATGTGCTTAACCCACTGTGCCACCTCCGGGCCCCCTATTATTATTATTTTTAACCAGAGCACTGATCAGCTCTGGCTTATGGTGGTGCGGGGGATTCAACCTGGGACTTTGGAACTTCAATTTATTTATTCCCTTTGGTTGCCCTTGTTGTTTTCCATTGCTGTTGTACTTATTATTGTCATCATTGTTGGATAGGACAGAGAGAAATGGGGAGAGGAGGGGGAAGACAGAGAGGTGGAGAGAAAGACAGACACCTGCAGACCTGCTTCACCACCTGTGAAGCAACTCCCCTGCTGGTGGGGAGCCAGGAGATCAAACCGGGATCTTTCTGCCTGTCCTTGTGCTTTTTGCCACCTGTGCTTAACCCGCTGCACTATTGCCCGACTCCCCCCAACTTGCTATTTTTAAAAAATTTAAATTATTTTTAATTGCCACCAGGGTTATCACTGGGGATTGGTGTCTAAATGATGAACTCACTGCTCCTGGCAGCCATTTTTTATTTTTTCTTTCTTTTTTTCTTTTTTTTAAATTTCCTTGTTGGGGGATTAATGGTTTATAGTCAACAGTAAAATACAATACTTTGTACATGTGCAACATTTCCCAGTTTTCCACATAACAATTCAGCCCCCACTAAGTCCTCCTCTGCCAACATGTTCCAAGACCTGAACCCTCTCCCCCAACTCCAGAGTCTTTTACTTTGGTGCAATATACCAACTCCAGTCCAAGTTCTGCTTAATGTTTTCCCTTCTAATCTTGTTTTTCAACTTCTATGAGTGAGATCATCCCATACTCATCCTTCTGCTTCTCACTTATCTCACTTAACATGATTTCTTCAAGCTCCATCCAAGAGTTGAAGTAAGTGAAGTCACCATTTTTGATAGCTGAGTAGTATTCCATTGTGTATATATACCACAACTTGCTCAGCCACTCATTTGTTATTGGACACTTGGGTTGCTTTCACAAGCTATTACACATTGTATTGCTATGAACATAGGTATACACAGATCTTTTTGGATGTGTGTGTTGGGTTCCTTAGGATATATTCCCAGGAGAAGAATTTCAGAGTGCCCTGGCCTGCGGGGTTATCGACGGAAACCTAGGGTAGGGGGCGTGAGAATGGAAAGGACAAGAGACACGAAGAACGAGAGCAAGACAGGAGGTCTGATCAAGCTCTGAAAATTTTATTTTGCAGCCACAATTTATGCACAAACAAGGAGGAAGTTCTGCTAAGGTAGTGGGGGAGGGAGGTGAGTGAGCAACTTTCTAAACAGCTAGATGGTAATCTCAGTTCCAATGGTTGGAATGTCCTCTCACTGGCTATATGAGAGTCTTAGCTAAGGCCTTGGCTCCCAGCATCTCCTCCCCTTTTACAATTTAAGTGAGGCGGGCAAATGAGGGCAAAAGCTAGGAATCTTATCAAGAGATAAGCGGGCATTAACCAGAGGGAAGGAAGTATTGACCTGATTTCTCCCGCGGGGTAAATACTGATCTTCCCGCATCTCATACGGCTCTTGGTGTCTTTTGGGGAGGGGAGGGAGAGCCACTATTTCTAAGGTGAGGAAAACTCATGGCGAAGAGTTCTGATGACCGACACCAACCTCCATGCAAATCAGGTTTGCTCATGGGGGACTCAGAGGCGGACTATAGGGTCCTCCCCCTGCAGTGCTTAGCCCTGCACCCCTTACTGGTGCCCACTCCATGCCAAGGCTGGCGTGCATAAATCTGAGTTTTATGCAGCTCCTAAAAGAGGTCTGTCACCCTCAGGTTCAGCCAAGCCTCTGTCAGCCAAATCAAGTCTGTGGTAATATATTTGTAAGGGTTTCAATGCCAAGGAGTCAATTTGTTGTTTTATAAAGCCAGTAATCTTACTAAAAATAAAAGGTTCCAAGGTAATCATTAACAAAAAACTAATCAAGGGTCCCATAAGGGGCTCTGTAGTGACTCAAGACTATTTGTGGTGGAGTCTATAACTTGTTGTACTTTGTCAGAAAATTCATGGGAGGAATATATAGAGTGTCCTAATGCACCACCAGCAAGTCTAAGGGAAGCAGTCAGTGGATGTGATGTCCAAGGGAAGAAACACAGCACGTCTGGTTCTCTGGTGGTCGTCAGCACCAACTGATGAAATTTTTCTTCTTCATAGAGGGTCAGCTGTGGAACAAGCAAAACTAGGAGGCAAGGACCAGGTAGAGAAGAATTGACATGAAAATATAGGGTGGTGTTGTACCAAAACACAAACAGAGGAGGTGCATACACATTAGGTGAGGTTCCTTGAACATGAGGAATATTGGGAGAAAAGTGATTGGTCAATAAACATGCAAGGATGAAGTCAGCAGTGGTAGGTCAGCAGAAAGAGAAGACTTGGATAGGGTGGTGAGGTTAGCTGGAGTATATACTGCCATGGCGTCCTTTGTGGTAAGGACTTGCCAACAGGGACTCTGTGGATTTTGCAAGAGCAGTAATGTCATCCACCATAATAAAAGGAAAACAAACATGGACATCCAGTGTTGAAAAAGAGAAAAAGGAAATATGTCTCTAACTGGAAAAGTGGGTGGCTTTGTCAATGAGATATAATAAATGGACAATTCAAATTTTTGTAAATATTAAGGTTTAGTATAGTTACTTCATTGACACTTTAGCCAACTGAATACTGGGGGGTGCATTCCCCTTCTTTTTTTTTTTATTTATTGAGCTTTTAATGTTTTAAAGGAAACAAAAATACATGGATTGGATGTCTATTGAAGCAAAACAGAGCATATGGCTCCTAAGGTTTTTGAGCTTTTTCTTGTTTGAGCTGTAGCCCACATAAATTTGGAAAAAATACCAACTGAGAAAAAAAAAGTTTTTGTTTACTAAACATGGGCAGGCGAATTACATCAATCTGTCAGAGAGCATTGGCTTTTATCAATGGAGATTAATCTTAAAAGTTGAATAGCAGGATCTTAATTAAGCAATGCAGGAGCCAGTAAAGTGCTCTCACTATGGCAGGTCAAGCGTTAAAATATTAAGAGGCTTCTAAAGAAATGAGAAAAATTTTAGGATATGAGTGACTTTAGGAGTCATCACACACCCATAAATAAAAAATGAAAAATGTTTAGTTTTAAATCTTACCATATAAGCAGTCAGTTCTTCATGTGCAGATGTACCTATAATTATTTACTTAGGGAGAGAACTTGTACCAAGTTAATTGATGATCTAATGGTTAGAATTGGCTTGAGTTTTTAAAATATGATTTTAGAAGGCACTTTACTAAAATATACCAATATATTATAGAAAGTCAATAACTAATGTGTTGACATGATAAAATGTTTACCATTTTTTTTAGCATTATTTTAAACTGATTAGACAGTTTAAGCACACTACTATAACTTAGGTTACTAAGATCTTTACTCATCACAAGGCTATCATGAGTAAGCATAGATATAAAACTCTTAATAGATTTTGCTCCTTACAACTCTAATATGGCAACTTAAAAGGCTAAAATAAAACCTCATAGCTTAATTGTTCAAAATACTAATTTTCTTAAATCAGGATTTGCCAAAACAAATAAGACCAGAAGCACCATGTATTACCTTAATTTATCAAGAATAAACCTCTGACAGTGTCTTAAAACAAGCCAGATAATTTTTTACTCTCTAAAAGAACTAATTAAAGTTTGACATGTAGAATCTGTACTCTCAAAAGCCAATTATTTGATAATAATTTTTGTAGTCTTTCTAAATAGGGGAGTTATCTCAGTAACAACTTTATCAGAAGGAGTAAGTCACTGTAAAAGCACAAGTAACTAACTCATGAGTAAGATAAAAAAATCTCTTACCAAGTTTTAAAATAAAAGTTTTAACCAGAACGTTTTTATCTATATTAGACATAAAACTCTCTTAACTTTTTACCTAGTCTCTCTTATGTTTTAATATCTAGTGTTTTTTCTCAGGGAAACCAGGGGCATACTTCTTGAATAAAATGTAAAAAGGTTAGCTAAAACATCTATGCGGCTCTACATTAGGCCGCCCCATATTTATTTGATAAGTTTTATTTGGAAAAAATTTTTTTCTACATATCTTATTTAAATTAAACCTCATTTATCAGAGCAAAAGCCTCTGGCATGTAAATAATTAACATAACCATTGTGTTATCTTTTACTAACCCAAGCCAGTTTTGCCTGTTTAGTTGAGAAGGTATTTTTAAAACTTTTTTTTTTTTTTTTTTACCTATCACAGTCAAGATCTAGACACATCTTCAGTGTGTGATATCCAATTTTAAGATGCTCTGTTTGAATTTTAAAGAACATAAATTTAAAAGTTATCTTTTTAACCTCCTGTAGCGATTCCCATAACCAGGATCTCTAAACCCAATTCAGTTTAACAAAATTTTTCTTTAAACTTTAAACAAACTTAAGTTACTTAAAGAGTTAACACACATTAGTGACATTGCTTCTCAAAAACATTTCTAGTGTCAGACAAATGCCAAATCTGCTGTGGATCAATATCCACAAAACAGTTTACAG
Organism: Erinaceus europaeus; assembly: GCF_950295315.1. Taxonomy (NCBI): domain Eukaryota; kingdom Metazoa; phylum Chordata; class Mammalia; order Eulipotyphla; family Erinaceidae; genus Erinaceus; species Erinaceus europaeus. Next base: position 62,187,808 of record NC_080173.1, on the reverse strand, counting down.
GACATTTTGGAGGCCCTCCAGAATGTGCTGGAACTTTTTCAGTTAAATACATAGATAATTTGCATATTAATTTGGAGAAGAAGAATTTTCACGTTCAATACTTAAGACTTTTACTTTAAATCTTTAGCTTTCTTAGCAAATGAATTTTTACCTTTATGTTACCACATAATAACTGTGTTGGAAAACCTTTTTTTTTTTTGATTGACTTAAACAATTTTAAGTAAAATGTTAAACTTTGTTTGTTAGGATCTTTGCTTATCACAAAGCTATCACACCCTTAGGACAGCTATGAACAAGGGTGGGTACACAACTTAATTGATCTTTCACTTTGATTTGGATAGGTAACTTAAAAAGCTAAGATAAACCTCATAGCTGAAATGTTCAAAATCAATTTTTACTGTTAACATTTCTTTTAGATGACCATTTTACACTAAATAATTTTGTTGAATCACATCTGCCAAATGAAAATTTTTTATCAGGCCAGGAATATCATGTTTAACCCGTTTTTCCTGGCAAGGCCACTGCTCTACACTGACTGGGTTACTAGAAATCCAGTTCAAGCATGTAATTTGTTACAAATAGTGGCAGTTGGTATTGGGGTGCTGGTAAGGTTTAGAATTTTCACAAGAGTGAGAGAGACTGCAGGGGTGTCTTACCACATCTTGAGATCTCATAAAATTTCTAACTAATGAATTGATGTTGATATTAGCTATCAGAAGGACGAAACTGTCCTATATTTTACTCTGGTAAAGGTGTGCCAACTCTATGAGTCGGGATCTTTAAAACCACATTTAGCTTAACTAAATCTTATTTAAAACTTAAAACAAACTTTAGTTACTTAGGGGTTAACACACATTAATGAAAACAAGGTTAGCACATAGACTTAAAACAGACATTCTTGGTGAAAAGAAAAATTTTCCCTTTGAAAAGCGCCTTTTGGATTTCTAACTCACAGCCTATCCACCCCCCCCCCCCCCAGGGGCGTTTGTGGCTTAGGGGATGATTGACTGAAGTTTTTGCCAATCTGTGGAGTAGGAGCTCTGTGCTGTGATTGGCTGTGTGGACGGAACAGGTGGGCTTAGTTTACCGCTCGGAGAAAAATCTTTGAAAGTTATTTTTCTGGGCTAAGGTACATTTTTAGAGTTTTAAAGAAACAAATCATTAAATTTCTATCAAAAGTGTCTGCTGGTTCTCTGATTAATAGCTTTTAAGTTAGAGAGAATGTCTTGTTCGATTGATTTCATTCTTTTCTTTTCAAAGAATAGCTTGCTGGAAAAAAGATCCAGAAAAAGCTGGATCTTTTTTGGCTGGATAGTTTTAAGATAATGCCAAATCAAGAGCCCACAGTTCTTTTAACTAATTGTAAATGCTTTCGTTTTTCTTCTATTAATTTTCTAAGGGAAGCTGTTTTTTGTGCTAGCTGAGTTTTAGCCTTGGTGGTATAGTCAGTAATATTGGCCAAGTCGAGGACCGGAGCACAAAACAGAGGGGCATAGGCGTAGGGAGGCAGTCTGGACAAAGAAGAGCATAGGGGTGGCCGGTCAGGATTATGATATTTGGCCGCCTCTTCATCAAGGGATAAGGCCTCTTCAGGAGAAAGACTATCAGGCCCATCTTTGGTGGGGGGGGGGTCTTAAGGTTGTCAAAGAGGGGTAAATCTTAACAGGAGGGAACTTAGCAGGCGGCCTCAGGGGCGGGGTCTCCTGAATCAGGCATGGGAATAGAGACAGAATCACAAACAGAATGTTATCTCTTAAACAGTTTCCTACTCTGGCCCATCTTTTTTCATCAATAGTCCCTTCTAAGGGAAACCACAGACAAACATCACTCACACACACACACACACACACACACACACACACACACACACACACACACACACACACACACAAAACACTTCTTGAGATCCTTTTTCTTAACCCTTACTCCTCGTGTCTTGAGGAACTCTTTGAGGCCCTTAAGCAACAAATCATGTTTACTCAATGCTTGTCCCATAATTGTGTCGCTCTTTCTTACCTCAAAACGGATCAATCTCAGAGATGAGCGAATCTGCGGAGATCACCATCCGGATCTTCACTCACTCTGGGCTAGAGCGGCAATCCTATGCGAACCTTCACTCACTCCTTCTCTGAAGTGGCGGTCCTATGCTTTGTGGTCAACCACTGGGAAGCGACGTTCTCTCGGACCCCAGACCCAAAAAGGTCCCACGTCGGGCGCCAGGTGCCCCGGCCTGCGGGGTTATCAATGGAAACCTAGGGTAGGGGGCAAGAGAATGGAAAGGACAAGAGACATGAAGAACAAGAGCAAGACAGGAGGTCTGATCAAGCTCTGAAAATTTTATTTTGCAGCCACAATTTATGCACAAACAAGGAGGAAGTTCTGCTAAGGTAGTGGGGGAGGGAGGTGGGTGAGTGACTTTCCAAACAGCTAGATGGTAATCTCAGTTCCAATGGTTGGAATGTCCTCTCACTGGCTATATGAGAGTCTTAGCTAAGGCCTTGGCTCTCGACATCAGGGTCATAGGGTCGGTCCATTTCTAGCCTTCTGAGAGTTCTCTAGACTGTTATCCACAGAGGTTGGACCAATTTACATTCCCGCTGGCAGTGCAGGAGGTTCCTTTGTCCCCACAACTTTTCTAGCATTTGTTGCTGCTACCTTTTCTGATGTATGACATTCTCACAGGAGTGAAGTTGTATCTCATTGTTGTCTTTATTTGCATTTCTCTGACAATCAGAGACTTGGAGCATTTTTTATATGTTTGCTTGCCTTTTGGGTCTCTCTTATAGTGAATATTCTGTTCATATCCTCTCCCCATTTTGGATGGGGTCAGTTTTGTTTTGTTGTTGTTGCTGAGTTTGGTGAGTTCTCTAAATGTTTTGGTTATTAGCCTCTTGTCTGCAATATGCAGTTTTTAAAGACTTTTCCATGCTGCTTTATGTAACTATAATTCCTTCACTATTACATAATATTCTGCAGTGTGACTCTATTGTAATTTATTGATATTTATCCTGGTTATCTGGCATGTTTTCAACGTTTTGCTATTACAGACTTGTTGCTTCCATAATTATTATAAACATATATATATATATATATTTATTTATTTTCTTTTGTTGCCCTTGTTTTATTGTTGTTGTCATTGTTGGATAGGACAGAGAGAAATGAAGAGAGGAGGGGAAGACAGAGAGGGAGAAAGATAGACACCTGCAGACCTGCTTCACCACTTGTGAAGCAAACTCCCTGCAGGTGGGGAGCTGGGGGCTTGAACTGGGATCCTTAACTGATCCGTGTGCTTTGTGCCATGTGCACTTAACCCACTGCGCTAGCGCCTGACTCCCAAACATATAGATATTATACACATTTTCTCATTTAAGAGTTTCACTTGGTTTCAAAAATGCCAGATGCATCACCGGGTACTGGGAACTTGTTAGATATGCAGATTCTAGGGAGTCAGGTGGTAGCACAGCGGGTTAAGAGCACATGGTGTGAACTGCAAGGACCAGCGGAAGGATCATGGTTCAAGCCCCTAGCTCCCCACCTGCAGGGGAGTCAGTTCACAGGTAGTGAAACAGGTCTGCAGGTATCTATCTTTCTCTCTCCCTCTCTGTTTTCCCCTCTTCTTTCCACTTCTCTCTGTTCTATCCAACAATGACAACATTAACAACAATAATAACTACAAAAAGAACAACAACAAAAAGACAACAGGGCAAAAAAGGGAAAATAAAAAAAAGACGTATTATTATAGAAATGCAAATTCTGCAACCCCACTTGAGACCCACTGAAGCAGAACCTTTGAGGTGGCGCTGAACAATCCGTGTTTCTGAAAGACCCCAGGTGATTCTGATAAAGTTTGAGGACCACTTTTGGGAGGTATTTAAGTGAGGAGCACAATTTCTGGATTGCAGACAACCACTTGTTTTCCAAAGTGGTTTCTCCATGTCACCACTGACCGGCTGTCGGGCTGAGCTTCACTGATGGGAGATAGAAGACCAGGGACTCATGGCTGAGTGGTACGCAGATCAGTCTTTATTCAAGTGGAACGCAGCACAATCTAATCCAAGCTAAACTAAAATAAAAACTAACAATCTTGTCCTTTTATATACTTGCCAAGTAGGGCGTAAACAGGATATGATGTAGAGAGGGTGGAGCAAAAAGAGATTGGTGAAAATCAGGGTGTGACAAGGAGAGGGGGCAGAGCAGGCGAGAATTCTACCACTGAACCACCAATGCCCTGGAGGGAGGGTGGTGCTTAGTTAACAGTGGTTTATGTAAATAGAATACAGTGTTAAGCATGGGGGATTAAACCAATGAAACAGAAGGGGTTTATAGAAGCAGAATTAGAAGCATACCAACAACTGGCAAGCTTGGAGATAACTTCTCTCAACACTTTGGGCTGGTGGATGATTCCATTTTGCCCTTCAAGTGGGCTGTCAGGTTGGCCTTTGCTTCCAAGGCACAGGTGTGGTAGTTTCTCCTCCCTGGATGCACCAGGCTCAGAGCCACCCCCACCCTGTACACACTTGCTTTCACTATGGGTAAAGGCCCTTCCCCTCTTCCTCCTCCTTCTCCTCCTCTTTCTCCCCAGAGCACTGCTCAACTCTGGCTTCAGGTGGTGCTGGGGATTGAACCTGAGACTTCTGAACCTCAGGCTTGAAAGTCTTTTGCATAACCACTATGATATCTCCCTAGTCCTCTACTTCTCCTCTTTCCTCCTCCTTCTCCCCCTTCCCCTTCTCCTTTCCTAGTGCTTGAGAGTCCAAAGCTTTAGCACTGCGCCACCTCCCGGACCTCCCCTTCTCCTTTCCTTTTCAATTCCAGTATCAGTTTATGGAGGACATTTTTGATTTACAAGTTTTTTGTTGTCACAAGGATACATTTCCTCATTCCTCCAAGGTAAGTATCAGTACATTTCACACTCAACCAAACCATCTTATTCTACCATAGTGACTTAGGTTCCCCAGCCTCTCCTTAGTAATCCTCCTTTTCCCTTCTGAGTCCCCAAATCTGCTGCAATAGACTATAGTTCATTGAGGATTCACCCTGTATTGTCCTCTGCTTTGTTCCTTAGGGCCCATCTGTGAGTGAGATCATCTGGTATTTGTCCTTCTCTTTCTGGCTTATCTCACTCAACACGATTCCCTCTAGTTCCTTCCATGCTGTAGTAAAGGGGAATGTGTACTTGTTTCTCACAGCTGTGTAGTATTCCACTATGTATATATTCTACAACTTGTTTAACCATCCTTCTGTGGTTTATCATTTGGGTTCCAATGTTGGCTATTACAAATCGTACAGCTAGGAACATAGGTGTGAATAGATTTTTTTAAAAAAGATTTATTATTATTATTTTTTTTTACTAATGAGAAAGATAGTAGGAGAGAAAAAGAACCAGACTTCACTCTGGTACATGTACTACTGGGGATTGAACTCAGGACCTCATGTTTGAGAGTATAGTTCTTTATCTACTGTGCCATCTCCTGGACCACTGACTAGATCTTTTTGAATAGCTGTTATTGTGTTCTTTGGGTGTATGCCTAGAAGAGGAATTGCTGGATCATATGGTAGGTTGATTATTTTGTTATTACAACAAATATATTTATTATGATGTTATTTTATTTTATGTTTTTACTAGTGATTTAATAATGATTGACTAGATTGTGGTATAAGAGGGGTACAATTCCATACAATTCCTACCACCAGAGCTCCATATCCCTTCCCCTCCATGGGAAGTTTCCCAATTCTTTGTCTCTGTGGGAATATGGACCAAAGGTCTTTATGGGATGCAGAAGGTAGAAGGTCTGGCATCTGTAATTGTTTCTCCACTAGACATGGGTGTTGGCAGATTAATTCATCCCCCCCCCCCTGCAGTCTGTTTCTATCTTTCCCTCATGGGGCAGGGCTCTGGAGAGGTGGGGTTCCATGACACATTGGTGATGTCATCTGCCCAGGGAAGTCAGGTTGACATCATGGTAGTATCTGAAACTTGGTTGAAAAGCATTAAGCATTAAACTTCACAAAAAGTTTTTAAAAAAGTTAAAAAAAAGCATTAAACTTTGGCTGAAAAGCATTAAGATATAAAGCAGAGGGGTCTGGGTGGTAGCACACTGGGTTATGGGCACATAGTGCTGAAGTGTAAGGACCAATGCAAGGATCCTGGTTCAAGCCCCTGGCTCCCCCACATGCCAGGGATAGTGGGGGTCACTTTGTAAGCAGTGAAGCAGATCTTTAGGTTTCTATCTTTTCCCCTCTCTGTCTCCCCTTCCTGTCTCCATTTCTCTCTGTTCTATCCAACAGCACAATAGCAGCAGCAACAAAAACATTGGAAGGAAAAAAAAAGATGGTTGCTAGGAGCAGTGGATTCATAGTGCAGCAATAACCCTGGAGGCAAAAAAAAAAAAAAAGGTATAAAGCAGAACAGATTGTTTAGTAATCAGAAACTTAGAGATAAAAGTATAGCAGATAAAATTTGTGGTCTTCAGGTTGGAAAGAGCTAGGAAGTCTATTTTAGGTATATTCCATGACTTTACTATTTAGGGCCTATTACTATTTAGTCTATTTAGGGGCCCATGACTTTACTGATTTTTTGACTGAGCCCAATTGCTAACATGTACCTTCATGGTCCAGAGGTATTGTCTGGGAAGATGGTGTCAGAGTTGATGCTAGGACTAGAAAGCTGGGTAAAGGCAGAGAGAAGCCAAATAGATACTCAGAACTGGGGTCTATACATCAAAAAGTTTGAGGCATTCAATCTATTTTCCCCCCTCATACTGATTAGATAGTGATTTATTATAAGACTATAAGTTAATAGGAGTGTATATTAACATCATTCCCACCACCAAAGGTCTGTGTCCCTTCCCCTCCCCTCCTACAGTGGAGCTGAAAATCTATATAAACTGAAAAGTATATAAATACCACTAACTGTAAACCCTATCGATCTGACCTAGGGCCCATGTCTATTCATATTTAGCACAGGAGCCTGTCTAGGTAGGTTGATTTTTAATGTTTTCAGGAACATCCTGTTTTTCCACAGGGTCTGCACTGACTTGCAACCCCACCAACAGCATAGGAGGGTTCCCTTCCTCCACATCTTTGAGATAAAGGCCCTTCTTGAGATATCACTGGGTTGTTTTCATAGGAGTACATGCACCATCTACTGCGTCTGGAGCACCATGCTGAGGAGCAATTCCTGGAGCACTGGCTGAATCCTCACTGCAAGCCTCACTGCGACAGGAACGTGGTCTATCCTGTATAAGGCGTGGTGGGGCAGCCTTTGGTGAGTCCCTTCTCCCAGGCCTTCTGCTTTAGGGAGTCAGCAGTGGACAGCACATTCGTGGGTGTGGAGGGCTCCAAGAGCACATTAGGAGAACCTGCTAGTTAGCAGAACTGAGTCACCAAGAGATCCCCAACAGCTAAGCCTTCTTTGACAACCAGAAAAAAGTCACTCTGGAGTACAAGTCTGGAGAAGTGTGATTTGTTGCAACTGGGATCTTTGCATGTGTGAACAGCCTCTGTGGGCTTGACTGGTGACTTCTCTCATTGCCTTCTTTTCATAGTCTCCTAGGCTGAGAATTTATCCAGCTTCCATCTCTGGCTCCTTTTTCTTCCTTCCTTCCTTCCTTCCTTCCTTCCTTCCTTCCTTCCTTCCTTCCTTCCTTCTTCCCTCTCTCCCTCCCTTCCTCTCTCCCTTCCTTCCTTCCTTCCTTCCTTCCTTCCTTCCTTCCTTCCTTCTTTCCTTCCTTCTTCCCTCTCTCCCTCCCTTCCTCTCTCCCTTCCTTCCTTTCTTTCTTTCTTTCTTTCTTTCTTTCTTTCTTCCTGTTTTCCTTTCTTCTTATTGATTTAATAATGATCGACAAGATCATAGGATAAGAGGGGTACAATTCCACACAATTCCCATCACCAGAGTTCTGCATCTCATCCCCTTCATTGGAAGCTTTCCTATTTTTTTTTTATCCCTCTGGGAGTATGGACCCAGGATCATTATGGGGTGCAGAATGTGGAAGGTCTGGCTTCTGTAATTGCTTCTCCACTGGACATGGGCATTGGCAGGTTGATCCATACTCGCAGCCTATTTCTATCTTCCTCTAGTGGGGGTAGGGCTCTGGAGAGGTGAGGCTCCAGGGTACATTGGTGAGGTCGTCTGCCCAGGGAAGTCAGGATGGCATCATGGTAGCATCTGCAGCTTGGTGGCAGAGTAATGGAACTGAAAGATTGACATCCCATGCCTAGAGTCTCTGGACAAAATCCAAAGTGAAACCTGTCAATGCGGTACTTGTTGCATTGATTTGGTTGAGCTCAGCAGAGTCAGTATCAAATGGTATGGATCGAGAGAAGCATGAAGGAAATCGAGCCATGCACCAGAAGTTCCAGGACTGGGAGAAATATGGGTTTTATAGAGAATGGAGAAGTTTCCTGGTGTCTTAAGAGTTTAAGAAGGCTATAGATAGTTACTGTTATAACCAAATCATTAGGAAATTTAGTTAGGATTTACTGTACTATACAATATCTTACCATGATTTGCGCCATTTAATGCTATTTACAAATAGCTGTATCTTACATACTGACAAGACCAGTTGCTTCTGGTCTCCTTAATCTAAGATTAAAAGTGATTTAATATTTCAAAAAAAAGCTCATAAAAAAGGTTATTATTGGAAATGTATTAACAATTTAAGTCCACTGTTAAACTTCAGTCAGGTTACCGATTTGAAACCTTAAGTGCTTAGATTGGAGGAATATATACTCAGAACTGGGGTCTATACATCAAAAAGTTTGAGACAGGGGAGTTGGGCGGTAGCTCACCGGGTTAAGCACATGTGGCGCAAAGTGCAAGGACCGCTGTAAGGATCCCGGTTCAAGCCCCCGGCTCCCCACCTCCAGGAAACTATATAATATTGATTATATAGTGATTTATTATAAGACTATAGGTCAATAGGAGTGTATATTAACATCATTCCCACTACCAAAGGCCTGTGTCCCTCCCCCACCCTCCTATAGTGGAGCTGAAAATCTACCCTTTCTCTCCCTCCAGAGTTTGGTTTTTTTTTTTTAATTTGGTAAAATACTCCAAATCATATCAGTCAATATCTGCTTTGTGTTTCCCTTTCCATTCTTCTTTCTCAACTTCTGTTTATGAGTGGGATTATCCCATACTCGTCTTTTTCTTTCTTACTTATCTCACTTCATGTAAATCCTTTTAGCTCCATCCAGGATGGGGCGGAGAAGGTGGGTTCCTTATTCTTAAAAGTTGAGTAGTATTCCATTATGTATATGTATACCTTAACTTTCTCAGCCATTCATCTGTTGTTGGGTACCTGTTTTGTTTCTATATTTTGGTTATTATGAATTGTACTGCTATGAACATAGTATACAGATATCTTTTTGGATGGTATGCTTGACTCCTTAGGATATATCCCTAGGAGAGGAATTATTTGGTCATAAGGAAGGTCCATTTCTAGCCTTGTGAGCGTTCTCCAGACTGTTCTCCACTGGGGTTGGATCAGTTTATGTTCCAACCAGCAGTTAGATCTATTGTCCCCACAACCTCTCCAGCATTTATTGTTGCTTTCCTTTTTGGTATATGACATTCTCACAGAAGTGAGGTGATATCTCATTATTGTTGGCTCCCTTTTTTTCTCTGGGTATACCCTCCCAGCCCACCTGAACTGGACTATTTGGAGTTTCTAGCCAAGTGCAAACCTACTTGTGTAAACTTGGGGCCTAGCCTACTTACCCACTTTTTTAAAGGTCCTATCTTCTCTTCCATTCCAAGTCACACATAGGCCCATTACTACATCCAAATGTCCCTCCCTTTTTCCTCTTCTCTCTCTGGGTCCTGATGGAATTGGAGTTCAGAGCCCTCTGGTCTGGTCATCTTCCCCCACTCATTTCTTCTCCATTGGGAATATGGATAAAAATTATTTTTGGGGTTCTTTGGTCTCTCTTAGTCATAAATAATAGAAATAGAAAGACTGCTCAGTGCTATTGTGCATGGATAATGCCCTAGGCTCATTCTTTAATGCATTAGAGAAAAACCAGTGCATGGAAAAATAGTAGCATCTTGTCAGACTATGGAAATGATCTTTGATGCCTTTCCTCCCTCTTCTCTAAATACCTCTCTCCCTCTTTCATTATCATCATCGTCATTGTCATTATCATCACCACCAGCATTCTGACATTATTTTCTTTGTCTTTTCTCCAGCAACCGTTTTGACAACATCTGGATAACATCAACACAAGATGAGGCTTCATTCATTAGCCTCTCAGCTGTGGAAATGGATACCTTCAATTCTGGTGGACTGTGGGCTTGGCATAGGTTGCCTTGGGGATTGATGGCAAACATATATGCTTCTTCATTATCTTAGCCTGTGTCACTCATCAAAACCAGCATATTACAGACTACCTCCCCAAATGGCCTTCCTACCAGTTTGAAAGGCTTGGCAGAAGTATCAGTGTACCCAGATCTGATGAAGTGGGGCCTTCAGAACAGGGCCTATGTCTGTCTGCTTGCCCTGAGGGCTTGGGGAAGCTGCAAAGAAACCCCCCACATGGGGCTATGGGGTCTTTTGCTTAGCTATTTTTCTTCTCTCTTTTTCTGCTTTAATAAACATTGGTATTAAAATTTGCTTTCTGTAGTGTTTTCTTTCTTTTCTCTACAAGAAGCAGAGATGTCTTTCTCTTGTCTGTGAAAATCCAGTTATCAGAAAACTTACTGTTCTTGGAATAAGTGAATGGGTGAAAATACAAGCATCAGTAGTTGTTCATTGTATGTGTGTCTCTGTGTGTGTAGAGATTATTTGCTCAAGTTCATTTCCAGATATAGAACCATAACTTAATAACAGGTGTACATCCTAGTCTTCTAGTTAAGGAGACATTTTTTTTTATGGAAAGCAGGTGGCAGTTTCAGTATCCAGTTCTCCTTAGCTGGCCCCAGCCTCAAAATCTACCAAATACCAGCAAAAGCAGAAGTACAGAGGGAAAAGGAAAGTGGGTTCAATTGTCCAAGTGGAAATAAATCATAGATGCTGCTCACATGGCTTTTGGGACACTCAACAGGACTGGGGGAAATAACAGTGATTTATGCTTTTTTCAACAGTGATATGATCAGCATCTGTCATTTATTTTAGCTGGATGATGTGTCAAATTCTGTAAGTTTTTAAAATTTTATTTACAGTACCTCATTTTGTCATCAAATCTGTTCTACACAGTAACAGTGTTTGCTATTCTATTCTAACTTTTGGATGAGGAAACTGTGTTTATAGAATGCAGATGGTCTTTTTCTGTCTTTCCTGTCAAATTACCAGAGACTTAGTGACTTAAAACAACACTGGGGGCTGAGTGGTGGTGCACTTGTGAGAACACACATGCTACCATGCTCAAGGACCTGGGTTCATGTCTCCATCCAGCTTCATGAGTAGTGGAACAGTGCTGCAGGCGTCTCTCTCTCTCTGTGTCTCTCCTTTATTTCTGTCTTTCACAGTCTCTCTCTCTGTCTCTCAAAAAGAAAAGGCCACTGGGAGCTGTAGAATTGACATGTAGGCACTAAGACCCAGTGATAACCCTGTTGTTAAAAAGAAATAAATAAAACAAAACCAAAAACAAAACACTGAACTAGGAATATCAAAGGAGACCACCTGGGATTGCAACAAGACAGGAATAGAACTACTTTGGGAACCCACCAAATCACCAGAGCATCCAGCTACCACACTCTGCCTAGACCTCCAGCTCTACCCAGTTGAGAAACTTCTCTAAAGAACAAGGAATATCAAAGCTCACCTGAGACTGCTACAAGACGAGACTGGGACTACTTTGTGAACCCACCAAGTCACCAGTGAGTGAAAACACGTGTGGCTTGTGGACAGAGAGGACCCTGAGGAGAGCCCATATCTACTCCCAAGTGGCTGGCAACAGTGGCAGTTTGCCATTGAGGAGCCACCTCCAGTCTGTTCCACCAACAAAAAGACAGCTGAAGGGAGGAGAGGACTCCTCTAAGACTCACCAAATGCAACTTTGACTCTCCAGTGCTACTGCCCTCAGAGGCTGGAGCAGCAGGAGGGGGCCCTGTGCTGACATCAGGGGGCAGAGAACTGACCAGGAAACTCAGGAGATCTATATCCTGGTGGTCTAGTGGTGGGGTTGTATAGTGGGAGAATTTCCACATTGTTCTCCTGATAAGAACATGGTGAATAATTGCCTCAGAACCTACAGACTGTAAGTGGGACTTGTTTAGAAACTCACAGGGCCCAGCAGTGCTGCCCGGCTTGGGTCTGGCTGCTGAGAGAAGCTGAATTGAGCCTGGAGCTTTGGATCATGGGGTGTAGGAGTCTCTTTGCATAACCACTGTGCTATCTCTCCCCCACCCTGATTTGTCTCTTGGCCAGGAGTGAGTGATTAAGCTATAAAACTTACTTGGGCTACCATAGAAAAAAGTGGCTTTAACAGCCACTGTGCTTCAACTCAGGGATTGCGATAATATTGAAACAACTGTTAATTTCCATAACTGCGAACTCTTTAAGTACCTTACTTAGACACAAGTCAATCCAGGCAAGAGTGATCAGTGGACTGAAAAGTACTGAGAGAAGGACTTCATAATACACTATAATAATGGTTACATTGGAAAAACACTGGAGAAATGAACCAGGACAAAAGTCCAGCTGAAAGTCCCCCAAAGGTAGAAGTACAGAAGAATGAGATCAACATACAAATGATAATTGAGGAATTAGTCACAGGACTAAGGAAAGAGCTTGAAAGAATTGTCATCAGATATGCAGAAACAACAAACAAGACTTTGAAAGAAAGCACTAACTATCCAGGTAACTAGAGAGCTGAAAGCTGAAATAGCTGAGCTAAGAGCACAACTAGCTGAACAAGCTAGTACAGGATCAGAACAGGGTAACAAAATAGCTGAGCTACAGAAAACAACAGAAGGGAGAGAGAATAGAATAAATGAGGCAGAAAGCAGAATTAGCAAGATTGAGGACAATTAGAAAAAACTAAGGAAGAAGTAAGAGATACCGAAAAGAGATTAAGAGATACTGAAAACAACAACAGAGACATATGGGATGACTTCAAAAGAAATAATATATTCATTATAGGCCTACCAGAGGAAGAAAGAGAGGGAGGGGAAGAAAGCATTCTACAGGACATACTAGATGAGAACTTCTCTAGTCTAGACAACATAAAAGACAAAAAGGTTCAAGAAGCCCAGAGGTTCCCAAACAGAATTAACCCAGAATTAAAGACACTAAGACATATCATAGTTAGAATGAAAAGGAATGAGGATAAATAAAGGATCCTGAAGGATGCAAGAGAAAAACAAAGAGTCACTTGCAGAGGAATTTCTCCACACAAACACTACAGGCTAGAAGAGAATGGCAATATATCTACTGAGTGCTCAATGAGAAAGGCTTTCGACCAAGACTACTGTATCCTGCTATCATTCAGATTAGACAGAGGCATAAAAACCTCAGACAAGCAACAGTTGAAGAAATCAACTATCACCAATCTTTCCCTGAAAGAAGTTCTGAAAGTTCTAGAAACAATTAGATATAATAGAACACTCTAAAACTCTACAATAATGGCATTAAAACATCTTCAATCTATAATATCAGTAAATTTCAGTGGCCTGAATTTACCTATTAAAAGGCACAGAGTAGGAAGATGGATCAGAAAACAACCCAAACATATGTTGTCTGTAGGAATCCCACCTAACTCAATAAGACAAACACAGACTCAAAGGGAAAGGATGGAAAATTACCATGTAAGTCAATGGAACACACACACACACACACACATACACACACACACACACACACACACACACACACACACACACACACACAAAGGGCAGGAACAGCTATGCTCATATCTGACATGATAGACCTTAAAATAAATACAAAAAAAATTGAGACAGCATGGATACAATGCCACACCTTTCCAACCACTAGAGTTCTGTGTCCCCATCCCCTTCATTGGGAATAGCAGTAGTTCTCCCAAGGTCACAGATATTTGTTGACTATTATTTCTGTAACTATCTATATTTATATATATTTGCCCGTTTTTATGGTCCTTCTTCCCTTCCTTTCTAAGTCACACCTACACCTATTTCTACTTACAAATATCCTTTTTTTTTTTTTTTTTTTCCTCTTCTCTCTCTAGGTCTTGGGGTCTTGATGGAATTGGAGTTTAGAGTCTCCTGGCCATCTTCCCCTAACATTGCTCCCCCTCTGGGGGTTTGAACCAGCATTCTTTTGGGGGCTGAGAGGGGTTGGAGTTCTGGCTTAGGTAATTGCTTCTTTGCTGAGCATGGGCACTGACAGGTTAATCCATATCCCCAGCAGGTTTCTGTCTTTCCCTAGTAGGGTAGGGCTCTGGAGAGCTTATATATCAATTCAGTGACAATTACTGTCCCTATGACAGCTTATTTTTATTTTTTATTTTTAAATTTACTATTATCTTTATTTATTGGATAGAGATAGACAGAAATCAAGAGAGAGGGGGTGATAGGGAGAGAGACAGAGAGACACCTGCAGCCCTGCTTTACTACTTATAAAGCTTTCCCCCTGCAGGTGGGGGCCAGGGGCTTGAACCCAGGTCCTTGTGCATTGTAATACACACGCTCAACCAGGTGCGCCACCACCCAGCCCCCCATGACAGCTTTTTTCATATATATAATTTATTTTAAATTAATTAAATAATTAATTAATTGGGGAATTAATGTTTTACATTCAACAGTAAGTACAATAGTTTGTACATGCATAACATAATTTTTAAAATTATCTTTATTTATTCAATAGAAACAGGCAGAAATGGAGAGGGAAGGAGGAGCTAGAGAGACACCTGCAGCCCTGCTTCACCACCTGCAAAGCTTTCCCCCTGCAGATGGGGTCAGGGGCTCAAACCCGGGTCCTTTCGCACTGTAACATGTCACACAACCAGGTACATCACCACCTGGCCTCCTATGACAGCTTTTATTAGAACCACTAAACAAGTAAATGCAGTTAAACTTACTGTTAACTTAGATCCCACTAAAATCCTAGGTTATTTCCTCCCTAACTTGAGGCCATATTGCACAAACCTAATACTGGTATGGATGCAACAAAAGACACTCAACACTTTAACAACTGGGAGAAAGTCCAGGACTAGGAGGTTGGGCGATAGCACATGGCATGAAGCCCAAAGACCAGTGCAAGGATCCTGGTTTGAGCCCCCGTGGGTGGGGAGAATACAGATCCAAGAAGGATGACAGAGGACCTAGTGGGGGTTGTATTGTTATATGGAAAACTGGGAAATGTTGTTATGCATGTACAAACTATTATATTAACTGTTGAATGTAAAACATTAATTCCCCAATAAAGAAATTAAAAAAAAATTAAAGTCATGGGCCTGTAGGAACATACCTAAAATAGACTTCCTACTTTCTTTCCACTCTATCATCCTTATTCTCATCTGCTCTATTCCTACTTTTTTGGTTCCTGTTTATTCAATTTTATTGTTTTGTCTCGCTTTGGATCTTGCTGCCTTTCAGCCAGCAGGTGCTACTATGATTCTGTCGTGAACTCCCTAGGCAGACAACCTCACCAATGTGCCCTGGAGCCTCATATTTTTGCATTTTTATATATGCATAAAGACTGGAGAGATAGCATAGTGGTTATGTAGAAAGACCTTTGAGGCACCAAAGGTACAAAGTTTAATCCCCAAGCAACAGCGGAGGCAGAGCTAAGCAGTGCTCTGATTAAAAAAAAAAAAAAAGGGAGTCAGGCGGTAGCGCAGCGGGTTAAGTGCACGTGGCACAAAGCACAAGGATCAGCATGAGGATCCCAGTTCAAGCCCCCGGCTCCCCACCTGCAGGGGAGTCACTTCACAAGTGGTGAAGCAGGTCTGCAGGTATCCATCTTTCTCTCCCCCCTCTGTCTTCCCCTCCTCTCTCTATTTCTCTCTGTACTATCCAACAATGACGACATCAATAACAATAATAACTACAACAATAAAACAACAAGGGCAACAAAAGGGAATTAATAAATAAATACTTAAAAAAATCTGTGTATCTATGTATGTATGAGACTCATCATACATACCACTGAAATTCTAGTGTTAAGGACTTTTTTTTTTCTGTCTTTTAAAAAATCTTTATTGGATAGAGACAGCCAGAAATTGAGAAGGTAGGGGGAGATTGAGAGGGAAAGAGAAAGAGAGATGCCTGTATCTCTGCTTCACCACTTGTGAAGCTTTCCCCCCTGTAGGTGGGGACTGGGAACTTGAACCTGGGTAGAACTTGGGTCCTCGTGAATTGTAATGTGAAGGTTATTCTCTTTTCTTGTGGTCTAATGGGTATCAGAGAGCAGGAATTCTCAGATTGGGCCCTGCAGGGGACATGTTGGCCATGTGAATTCTCAGGTCTGACTGAGTCCTTTTGAGTTAGAAACTCAGGGGCTGAAGTCCTCCAATCTTGATTTCGCAAGCTCCCCAGGTCATTTTAACGCATTGGAGAATTTGAGAACCTCTGAGTTAGAGCTTCCTGATATTGCGGAGTGAAGCCAGAGACAGAAGTGGCAGAACTGGGTTCTGATCCACTTTGCTCATTTCTGCAACAAATATATTCGTAGTGCCTCACACCGAGTGCCTCTAAGCTCCAGGAACCCAGAGATAAAGAAGGCAGATTCAATAGATATACACTTTTCATAATGCGATACACGCATGAGTATGTGGTACATATTTACATGATATATATGCATGTCTCACAGTTGAGTGACAATTAGTGCATTTGCAATGTTGTAGTACCTGTTCTAGAACATCCCTTTTCTTTTTGCCTCCAGAGTTATTGCTGGGGCTTGGTGCGTGCACTTCGAATCCACTGCTTCTGGTGGTCTTTTTTCTTCTTTTTTCTTTTCCGTTTGGATAGGACAGAGAGAAACTGAAAGGGGAGGGGAAGATAGAGAGGGGAGAGAAAGACAGACACTTGCAGACCTGCTTCACCGCCTGTGAAGTGATCCCCCTGCAGGTGGGGAGCTGGGGTTTGAACCCGGATCCTCGTGTGGGTCCTTGTGCTTCATATGTATTATGTGCACTTATCCTGGTGCGCCACCACCCGACCTCCTAGAACTTTTTTTTTCTTTTAACCATAAATGAAGATTAATCATTCCCCGTTTTTCTTTCCTTTCAGTCACTGGAAGCTGTGAGTCTGCTTACTGTCTCTATGAATTTGCCTGTTCTGAACATTTCTTATAAATTAAATGGATGTGGCCTTTTGTGTCTGGCTTTTTTTGCTTAGTACATTTTTTACAACCCATTTCTTTATAAAACACATTATTTTCATGCTCCCCTCTACAGAGAGAGAGAGAGACAGAGAGAGAGACAGGGAGAGACAGGGAGAGAGAGAGAAGGAGAGAGAGCAGTATATTGCTTGGGTCTGGCATTTGCTGTTTTCAGGAATTGAACTAGTGAGGTTTGGGGCCTCAGGCATGAAAGTTTGGTGTGACTTCAATGCTGTCTTCTAGGTCCTACTACATGGTTTCAAGAGTTATCCATGTGACAGCATGTATCAATACTGCAGTTCTTCTAATGGATGAATTCTATATTTCATTATATAACTAGACCACATTTTTGGGGGATTGGTTATACCTACTTCCTGGGTCTGCTCTGGATCTTGAATGAGATGAACTTCAAAGAAGGACACATATTTTAGACAACTGGTTCCACTTTTCAGCAATTGTGATTAGTGCTGCTATATAGTCATGCACATATTATTGTTTTGAGTTTTTATTTCTAGTTCCTTTGGCTGTTTTTACCCAAGAGAAGAATCGTAGGACCATCAAACTTCCCTTCAGTGGCTGCAACATTTTATATCTCCACTAGCAATGCATGGGTGTTAGATTTTTCCACATCCTTATAAACACTTATTATTTTTCATTTGTGGATTATAACTATATTAGTGGGTGTGGAGGACTATTTTACTGTGTGGTTTTAATGCATATCTCTTATGACTAATAATGTTGAGAATATTTCCATGTGCTTGTTGGCCATTTGTATATCTTGGGAGAAATATTTTAATCCTCTGCCCATTTAAATTTATTTATTTATTGTTATTATTATGATTACCAGAGCACTGCTCAGCTCTGGCTTACTGTAGTGCCAGTGATTGTACCTTGGACTTTTGGTGCCTCAGACATGAAAAGTTCTTTGAATAATCATTATGTTATCTCCTCAGCCCTACCCATTTAAAATTTTTTTGATAGTTTTTTTTTTAATTTTTGTTTTTACTTTTTTTGAAGGACTGATGTTTATACAAGGCCTAAGAAGAGAACTCACTAAAGCTGGAATTTGAACAAGTTGCTGAACCTCTCCTGCCTCCATTTCCTCTTCTGTGAATTGAGGATGATCATAGAATCTGTGATAAAAGGATGCCTGTGGAGATTAAATGACCCCATAAGTGTAAAGCTTTTGACGTTTTGTTGGGTATATGAAAGGTCTGTGCCATGTGACTGATAGTCCTTATTATAAATGAGATGAAACTAACAATAGTAACTCAACAAGAAATTACCAGGGATTAATAACTGCTGGGAAGCAAATAAAACTGTGATGCAACAGAGAGTAACTGGAAGGCTATTTTAGGTTGGGTGAACAAGGAAGGCTTTTCGGAGGAGGTGACACTTGAGCTGACACCGGAATGACAGGAAGGAGCCAACTGCATGAAGATCTATGTACAGGAAGAGCATTCCAGGCTAAGAGAACAGCCAGTGCAATGGTCTTAAGACAGGAGCAATCTTGGTCAGTTCAGGGAACAGCCTGAGAGAAGGACAGGGCTGCTGGCTGGGCTGGGCTTTTTCTGAGCAGGGGTCCTGGCTGGCAGCAACAACAGGAAGGGGCATCAGCTTGGGAGTCAGACACCTGAATGTTCAGGTCTCCATGTGTCAGCTGAGACACTTGAGATGATCTGGAAATGTTTTATTTTTTCCCCTATTAAGAGTGGGATTGAGGAGTCGGGTGGTAGCTCAGTGGGTTAAGCGCAGGTGGTGCAAAGCGCAAGGACCGGCATAAGGATCTCAGTTCGAACCCCCAGCTCCCCACCTGCAGGGGAGTCGCTTCACAGGTGGTGAAGCAGGTCTACAGGTGTCTATCTTTCTCTCCCCCTCTCTGCCTTCCCCTCCTCTCTCCATTTCTCTCTGTCCTAGCCAACAACAACATCAATAACAACAATAATAACTACAACAATAAAAAACCAAGGGCAACAAAAAGGGAACAAATGAATAAATAAATATTAAAAAAAGAGTGGGATTAGTTATACCTGCCTCAAGGGGCTGCTCTGAGGTCCAAATAAGGCAAATTACAGAAGGGAACACAATGTTTATCATATTAGGGGACTTTTTTGAATTTTATTTTATTTATTTTTCATTTTTTAAATATTTTTATTTATTATTAGATAGAGACAGAGAAATTGAGCGGGGAGAGGGAGGTAGGTAGAGAGAGACAGAGAAACACTTGGAGCATTGCTTCATCACTGAGAAGCTTTCCCCTTGCTGGTAAGGACCAGGGGGTTGAACATGGGCCTTTTGTTAAATTTATTGATTTAACAATGATTGACAGGACAGTAGGATAAGAGAGGTATAATTCCACACAATTTCCACCACCAGACTTCCACACCTTGCCCCCTCCACTGGAAGTTTTCCTGTTCTTTATCTTGGTGGGAGTATGGACCAAGGATCATTATGGGGCATAGAAGGTGGAAAGTCTGGCTTCTGCAATTGCTTCTCCACTGGACATGAGTGTTGACAGGTTGATCCATACTGTTTAGATAGCCTGTTTCTAGCTTTTTCTTTTCTTTTTTTCATTATCAGTGATTTTTAAAAAAAAATTCTTTATTGGGGAATTAATGTTTTACATTCAACAGTAAATACAATAGTTTTTATATGCATAACATTTCTCAGTTTTCCATATACAACCTCCACTAGATCCTCTGTCATCCTTTTTGGACCTGTATTCTCCCCCCACTCACCCATCCCAGAGTCTTTTACTTTGGTGCAATATGCTAATTCCAGTTCAGGTTCTACTTGTGTTTTCTCTTCTGATCTTGTTTTTCAACTTCTGCCTGAGAGTGAGATCATCCCATATTCATCCTTCTGTTTCTGACTTATTTCACTTAAAATGAATTTTTCAAGGTCCATCCAAGATTGGCTGAAAACGGTGAAGTCACCATTTTTTTATAGCTGAGTAGTATTCCATTGTGTATATATACCACAACTTGCTCAGCCACTCATCTGTTGCTGGACACCTGGGTTGCTTCCAGGTTTTCGGTATTACAATTTGTGCTGCTAAATGTTTCTATCTTTCAATAGACTACAGCGCAGTCAATCCCCTGGAATGCTAACTAAGAATGTGTGTGTGCCTTTCTATGTGGGTGGAAATGGAGACCATAATCTGGACTTTTCTACCTCAGACACGTAGTTCTCTGGGCATTTGAGTCTTCTTTCTACCTTTCTTGAATCTTCCTTCATGTTTCATTTCAATTTGGGTTTCACTGGGCTTCCCTCTGTGCCAGACACTGAAGGTAACGGACTCTGTGTGACTTCAAGGGGTTCAGTATCACCTCCTTTACAAAACTGCTTCCTTCAGAGGCAGTGGGCTAGGCACGTTCTTTCCAGCTGTGTTTCGTCCTCAAGAGAGAACAGATTTAGGGGAAGAGCTCTTGAGTGGAGACTTGTTAGTTTCCTGGGTCCAGGCACCCCCTTCTCCACAGATACTCTGCAGAAAGGGGATTTTATGGAGTCTGAACAGGCACTGGAGAGCAGAGGCTGCGAGGGTCCAGATGGCCACTAGGGGTCAGTGTGTCTCCGCTGTAGGCACAGAGGGCTGGTTACCTGATTGGGGCAGGCAACAGTTGCTGACGGTTTGCTTAACATTAAGGGAAAAAAATTAATATATCTTTCTCCGTAGCAGAGTAGGGTGCCTAGACAACCGAAATAACAAGCTGATTCTCTCTGCAGGGAGATGCAGAAGGTGGTTAAACCGTCCCGTCCTTGGCATTCCTGGGCTGAAGGAATAAGAATCCAATTGTGGTTTCTGCTCTGGTTATGTTGGTGCCATGAGGGTGCCACAAGGGAAATCTGCTGAATTCTTCCTTTTCTATTTTCTGCCTCAGCGAGGAGGAGGGCGTTAATGCAGGCTGGCAGTTACACGAAACTGAGATGAATGGTAATGGGTGTGCTAACAAACAAGAGCAGGAAATAAAGTGTCATATTTTTTTGGAGGGTGAACTTCTCCCAGGAGACTGGTCGGCAGGATTCTACTAAGGAGACACTTTGAAGAAAAAATAAAAAAGGAGAGAGAGAGAGAGAGAGAGAGAGAGAGAATAATAAGCAAATAACTGGGCACCAGAGAAGAGAAGAGAAGAGAAGAGAAGAGAGAGAAGAGAAGAGAAACTCAGATTCCTGCTAACATGTTTAGTTATGTCTTTGTCTCAGGCTGTGTCTGGAGCTAAAGACGACTTCAAGTTTTGGGGGATAAACTTTTCAACATCAGAGCTACTGGCCTGGAGCCCAGCCCCTGTTTCAGTGCTTTATATTCAAGCCACTGAGCCACAGACCAGTTACTTGGAAGCTATATCTGTCAGTGCTTTTGCATATGCAAGAAACACCCTTACTCTTTTTCCTGTATCCTTGTTGTCATCTTTCATGGCCCCTTTCTGATTCCCAAGACTCCTATTGCCTTGCTCCCCTCATACCATGCTGTCCCTTGTATAGACATAGATCACAGCCTCTGCAAGCAATGTGCACTTTGAAGGTCTGCATGCTAGCTCATTCTTTGTATGCCTGGCACCTGGGGTGCCTAGTACATTGATAGTAGGAGTTTGTGCATAAATAAATGATGTATTCTGCACCCCTTTGCCAGAGATCACAGTGTTTATTGAACAAATTCTTCGTCCTAAATGCTTTGCATGCTTTTGCTCATTTAATCTCTACATCATCTCTGAGAGATTGGAACTAGCATGCCATTATCACTACCATCTCATTTTACAGATTTGGCCAGTAAGTCTCAAACAAGGAAGCTGATTTTGCCCACAGCCATGGAACCTGGCAACTGTGAAGCATGGACTTTGCAACAGTGCTTGCTTAATCCACTCTCCAGGACCCCAACGCCCAGCATGGTATTTCACACTCTCTCATTCCTACTATTGTCAACCTTGTATGCTCCTTGAGGTCAGGGTTGTGCTTAGTTTCTCTGTAGCACCCAAAGGAAAAAAGGCTGAACTGGGGACAGGAGTCTTAAGACCTCTGGAAGTGGGGCCCCGGTTTTGGTGTTGGTTTGGATTGAATGAATCTCCACCAAGTCTGACTAGTTCTGTACACCGGAGCCAGGTTGCCTGGCTCCAACTCTGTCACTTACCAACTGGGCTTAGCACTTCACCTCTTAGGGCCTTGGTTTCCTCATCTGAAGCAGGGTGACTGTAGCACTACCCATTGCATGAGTTATTGTGAGGACTAAATGAGTTTGCATTGAATAGGGCAGGACACAAGTATCTACCAAATGTTTGTGGATCATGTTTGGAGAGTCTAGATAGAGAACTGCACTCTTAGCTGCCACTTTTGAATTGTATATTTGTCTCTATACAGATCATCAAATGTCTATGGGCTTCACAACTTCCTTTTTATCATCTTTAAAGTTGTTCTTCCATTAACGATAATCAGAATACCAAACCAACAAGTTTGCTCCTTTGAGATGACTCGGGAAGTTCCTACATGTGGCATTCTGCCTTAGCTATCTATTTCATGTCACTTATTCACAACATAAAAAGAAAATCAACAAGGGATGCCCATATAAGGCCTGGTATTCAATACATTTGGTGCATGGCTGCTTTGGGTGGACATACGCTCACAATTAATGAAGCCAGCCGGTTTCTCCGGATGGATATAAATACCCTAGGAAGAGAAACCCAAGACCCAGGCTCAGGACACCCCGGCCGTCGGCACCAGCTCACACTCTTCCTGTGCATGATGCAGCATGACTCGATACTTCTCCTTCCTGAGAGCTGGGTGAAGCCACTACGGCCACATTTTTGTCACTGTTCCCAGTGGTGTCACCAGATACCACATTCTCTAAGAGTAGAATGTTTGCTATTGAGTCTTCCTTGGGAGGTGCGCTGAGAGGAGTGTCTGGGGCACTCACACTTCTTGGGAGGGATTCTCACAGATACCACTCAGTCTCCAAGGACTCAGATGGCCCTAATTGTGTCTTTGGGCACTGTTCCAAGTGTGGGGCTATCAATGGGTCCCTCTCTCCATGGAGGGTGTAGACTAATGGGGGACAGCTAGTGGATGAGAAGGGCTGTCAGACTGAGCATTGAGGAGAAGAGTTCAAGGTGCTAGAGCATTTACGTGGGTTTGGGGTCCCAGATTTGGCCTGGGCACCAGGGGAGGTCTCCCTAGAGGGATGTGGCCTAAGCTGAGAGATGTGAGTGAGTAGAAGGTGGCTTGTTCAAATCTGCGCAAAGTCCATAGTGGAAGAGAACAGAAAGGAAGACCTAGAGGGCTGGGATGAAGAGAATGATAGGGCAGGGAGAGTGAAGAGGGTAGGTTACATAAAACCTTGATTCACTACAAGAACAGTGGGGGTACAGTACAGAGAATTGGGGGAATCATCCAGCACTCTACCATTTCCAATGATGCATATACATAAAATGCATACACACACACACACACACACACACTCTGAGGATCAAACCCAGACCCTCTCATATACAAGACTTCCATTTTACTCTATTTGCAGGATTTTAAACATGGAAAAAACGAGATAACAAGATTTACATAAAATCAATTGCTTATAGCTATAATGTGGATTGGCAAGGATTAGAGAAATGTATAGGTAAACCAGAGAGAACAATGAGGGGACTCTTTAAGAGACTGGGGAGAGATGTGGTGGCCTGGGAATAGATGGGAGTGGTAGATAAGTAGAAGGACCTTACAAATATTTAGGTGACAAAACTGATAGTCTAACGTCTGGCAAAATAACTCACTTGGATAGTGTGTTGAGTTGCCATGTGCACCACCTAGGTTTGAACCTGGCCCCCACCATGCTGAATGAAACTTCTGTGCTTTCTCTGTGCTTCTTTATCTCTCTGTCTCTATCTGAAAAAGTCAACTGGGAGACGTGAAGTATCAGAGATGACCAAAAAAAAAAAAAGGACAAGGGAAAAAGAGGACTCACTGAGGATCCCCCAGATTTTGAGTTTGTGGGAAAGAGTAGATGATGGAGAAGCAATGGGTTCAGGGCAAAACAGACTGTAAGTTCAGTTAATTCCAAGTTCTGGAGAGATTTCTTTCTTTTAAAAAAAATTTTATTATGTTTTTTAAATTTTTAAAAATATTTTTATTATTAGACATAGACAGAGAGAAATTGAGAAGGGAGGAGGGGTGAAAGAAGGGAAGAGACAGAGAGACACTTGCAGTCCTGTTTCACCACTTGTGAAGCTTTTCCCCCTGCAAGTGGGGACCAGGGGCTTGAACCTGGGTCCTTGCACATTGTAATATGAGCTCTTAACCAGGTGCACCACCCCCTGGCCCCTCATGTTTTTTAAAATTTAATTAATATTATAGAGACAGAGAGAAATTGCTAGGAGATGAAGAGAAGAGAGAGGGGAGAGACATCTGCATCACTACTTTACCACTCATGAAGCTCCTGCCCACCACAGGTGGGGACCAGAGGCTTGAACCCTGGTCCTTGCTCATGGTAACATCTGTGCACATCATTGCATGCCTGGCCCCTTTTGTTTGAAAGTCTATCGTGTCAGATACAAGAATAGCTGTTCTTGACCATTGGTTTGTATGATAGTTTTCCATCCTTTCACTTTGAGTCTGTGTTTGTCTTGTTGAGTTAGGTGGGATTTCTGCAGACAGCATATTGTTAGGTTGTGTTTTCTAATCCATCTTCCTACTCTGTGCCTTTTAATAGGTGAATTCAGGCCATTGACATTTATTGATATTATAGACTGAAGATATTTTTTTCCAGTGATAACTGATAGATTGAAGACATTTTAACGCCATTATTGTAGATTTTTAGTGTTCTGACACATGACATATTTATGGTGGT
This sequence comes from Erinaceus europaeus, assembly GCF_950295315.1. Lineage (NCBI taxonomy): Eukaryota > Metazoa > Chordata > Mammalia > Eulipotyphla > Erinaceidae > Erinaceus > Erinaceus europaeus. The sequence goes on along the minus strand of NC_080173.1, from coordinate 62,162,743 downwards.
CTGTTTATAGGAGAGCTTTCAGAACTTCTTTCAGGGCAGGCTTGGTGATAGTTGATTCTTTCAACTACTGCTTGTCTGAGAAGGTTTTTATGCCTCCATCTAGTCTGAATGACAGTCTAGTAGGATACAGTAGTCTTGGTTGAAAGCCTGGCCCCTTTTGGAGTGATTTCTAATACTGAGTAGTGTCTGGAATACACAAATAGGTTTGGCTGGTCTTACAAATTGGGAGTGTTTGAATACAGATGGCAGTAGAAGTGCTGGAGTGGACCAGGTAGCCCAATGAATGAGGAAACCCCTCCTGGAATGGGAGACATGAATGGGGTTGATGGCATTGTAGAGAAGACTACAGGTAGTAGGGATGGGCTTTGCAGCAGGATAAGCTGGTCTGTTTGGGTAAACAATCACTGATGGCAAAAATATTTTTTTTGCACAGCTAGGATTTTGAACAAGTCCCACAGTGCCTTTAAGTCAACCACACTATGACAATTTATAATTATTTCCTTCCTTTAATTCTTGCATACTCCCTCCTTCCCTTCCTTGTATCCTTTCTACCTTCATTCTTTTTCTTTCCCTGTTCCTCCTTTCTTCCCTCCCCCCTCCCTCACTTCCTTCCCTCACTCTCTTCCTCCCTCCCTCCCTTCCTTCTTTCCTTCCTTCCTTCCTTCCTTCCTTCCTTCCTTCCTTCCTTCCTTCGTCCCTCCCTCCCTCCCTTCCTTCCTTCCTTCCTTCCTTCCTTCCTTCCTTCCTTCCTTCCTTCTCTCTTTCTTTCTCTTAAGGCTCAGACTGCACACATGCAAAGTATGTGTTCTACAACTGAGCTACTTTCTCAGCCTACAGTTACTTCTTAGTTTGCTTTGAGCAGCTTGTTGAGCTCTAAAAGTCACAGGTCTTTTGCTGTTGCTATACTGAAATCCTTCCCACCTGATGTTGAAACAAGAACCGCTCTAGGATGTTCTTTCTGTCTCTTGTGCTCCTTAGACAAGAGAAGAAAGGCTGCTCCTGGTGGTGGTGGTGGTGGTGGTGGGGTTTCTGCTCTCAACTACTGGTCTGTCTGATTTGGTATTAACTTGCAGTGAGAGTGCTTTGGAGGTAGGAGCCCCTCTGAAAAAAAACGTGTGACCTGACCTTTGCCCTCTCACCTTTATGCTTTCTCCGCATCTGTCTTTCCCAACATGTGCCATGTGTTCTGTCTGTGGCATGGGAAATAATTTTAAATGATAACTAGACATGACATTAAATAGCATTAAGTAACAGAATGATAAAACTATGGAAAGGAGAGGAAAAGAAAAGAAAAGAAAAGAAAAGAAAAAAACAGACCTCAGGATGCTATTTGACTCATACTAACCTTTCCATTCAACCAAGAGTGAGAAGGCCCCTGGGGCCAGCACACTATCTCATGACAGTTGCTCTGTTTTCACCAAGTTTTACTTCTCCTTCTCTTTTCAGCATGTGATGCTGGCTGCTTTAGCCGTTGTAACAGTCTTCACATGTTTCTAGCTCTCTATCTTGTGGCATTCTTCATTCCTTGAGTTAGACTGGCTTATCCTGACTGGCTTATCCTGACTGCTACAGTAATAACATCTATGTTTCTTTTGAAATAAATCTTTTTCTCTTTGGGTTATTTTACAATGGAACACAGCTATGGAAAAATATCTGAGGGCAGTAATAGAAGTGACAAAGTTTGGAGAATGATGGATGAGATTAGGAGGGGCTTGCCTAATCAGGGTGATGAACAATCTTAGATTCCCTAAATTGGGTTTCTAGGATGTGGAACTTTCAGTCAGAGATAGGAATGTTCCAGGCAAAATGGGATGAGTTGATTAGCTTGGTCCTCAGTGGAACTAGTTTTAGTGAAATTAGATCATTAGTTCACTGGTTTAGTTCACTAGTCAGTCTTTTTAGAAATTAAAAAAAATATTTTATTTTATTTTAATGAGAGAGGAGGAGAAGGGAAGATAGATAGAGAGAGAGAGAGGGAGAGAGAGAAAAAAGACTGCTCAGCTCTGACTTATGGTGGTGTTGAGGATTGAACCTGGGGCTTGGGAGCCCTAAGGCATGAAAATCTTTTTGTATAACCACCATGTTATCTCCCCCACCTACCAGTCAGTTTTAATTCAAGCAGAGTGGTTGGCTTCTTCCTCAAAGTCTTCAGAGCTGTCGGGGTCAGGGAGGTTGTGGTTTCTGTCAAGCCTCTTTACCCAATGTGGTTTAACACATCTGCCAGATGAGGAATAAAGTGACTGATTTGTTCCATGTTGCACACATAGGAAGTGGGGCGACACCTCCATCAGTTTTCCTCCTTTTGGTTCTCCAACTTGAACCCTTTGCAGCCAAATGCTCCACCCCCTTGAACTTTTTGTTTTACTCTGTCCTTTCTTCTATCAGCTCTATTTATTTACAGATGCTTGTTATGAAGACAAAGAACAATTAGGTGGCATTTATTAAGTGTGAGACACTGTCCTAGGAACTTTGTATGCCTTTGTCATTCTTATGAGGTAGTCACTATTTTTACCCCTCTTGACTCAAGATGAAATTGAGGAGTCAAGAAGCTAAGTCATTTCCCTGTGGTCACTAACTAGTAAGTGACGGAGGTGAGACCTAGAACCCAGACCATCTGGTTCTAGAGTTCATGAACTTAACTGTCATACTTCCCTGCTTCTCTTTACTGACATTATTTAGAGGGTCATGTCCACACTTCAATGGGGAGTATTCAGTTGTAAGTACCACGAGGTGCAGATTTAAATCCTAGTTCTAGCATTTCCTATAATCTTTTTTTTTTCTTCCCCTTGCCTCCAGGGTTATCGCTGAGGCTTGGTGCCAGTACTATGAATCCACTGCTCCTAGCAGTCACTTTTTTTTTTTTTTTTTCCCATTTTATGTGATAGGACAGAGAGAAATTGAGAGGAGAGGGGAGGGAGAGAGGGAGAAAGAAAGACACCTGCAGGGGGTTGGGCAGTAGCTTAGTGGGTTAAACACACATGGCACAAAGTGCAATGACTGCCCCAGGCTCCCTACTTGCAGGAGGGGGGTTTGCTTCATATGTGGTGAAGCATATCTGCAGGTGTCTATCTTTCTCCCTCTTTGTCTTCCCCTCCTCTCTCGATTTCTATCTGTTCTTTCCAACAACAACGACAGCAATAACAACAGTAATAACCACAACAATGATAAAACAACAAGGGCAACAAAAAGAAAAAAAAAAAAAAAGAAAGCCTCCGGGAGTAGTGGGTTCATGGTGCAGGCGTCAAGCCACACCCCAGCAAAATAACCCTAGAGGCAAAAGGAAAGAAAGAAAGAAAGAAAGAAAGAAAGAAGTCTGCAGCCCTGCTTCATCACTTGTGAAGCATTCTGTTCTGCAGGTGGGGAGTGGGTCCTTGCACTTAGTACTATATGTTCTGTTTTTAAAAATTTTTTTATTACCTTTATTTATTTATTGGATAGAGACAGACAGGAATTGAGAGGGAAGAGAGGGAGAGAGACAGAGAGACACCTGCAACACTGCTTCACCACTTTGAAACTTTCCTCATGCTGGTGGGGACCAGGAGCTCGAGCTTAGGTCCTTGCGCATCATAACATGTGTGCTCAATCAGGTGCGCCACCACCCAGCCCCTGTAATATGTGTTCTTAACTTGATGCTCCACTGCCTGTCTCTACCGCTATATACCTGGAGCAAATTTTAATCATGTGTAAAATGGGAAAATAACAGAAAGAATAAATAATATTAAATCTGCTAGTCATTTTGAGGTTATTATATGTCACCACAAGTCTGGATAACATGTAAATTATATATATATATATATTAAATAAAATGGACAGTGGCATGAGATACTTATTAAAGGCAGAATAATGATGAGAAAACCTGCTGTGAGAAGGCCATGGATGGGCTAATTACAAAGACTTTGATTAAAAATCTCAAACTTGGGTCAGTGGTAGTGCAGCGGGTTAAGCGCACATAGCAAGAAGTACAAGTACCTGCATAAGGATTCTGGTTTGAGCTCCCAGCTTCCCATCTGCAGGGGGGTCACTTCACGGGTAGTGAAGCTGGTCTGCAGGTGCCTGTCTTTCTCTCCCTCTCTGTCTTTCTTTTCTTTTCTTTTTCTTTTTTTATTATTTATTTAAGAAAGGAGACATTAACAAAACCGTAGGATAAGAGGGGTACAGCTCCACACAATTCCCACAACCCGATTTCCATATCCCATCCCCTCCCCTGATAGCTTTCCCATTCTCTATCCCTCTGGGAGTATGGATCCAGGGTGCAGAAGGTGGAAGGTCTGGCTTCTGTAATTGCTTCCCTGCTGAACATGGGCGTTGACTGGTCTATCCATACTCCCAGCCTGCCTCTCTTTCCCTAGTAGGGTGGGGCTCTGGGGAAACAGAGCTCCAGGACACATTGGTGGGGTCTTCAGTCCAGGGAAGTCTGGTCGGCATCATGCTGGCATCTGGAACCTGGTGGCTGAAAAGAGAGTTAACATACACAGACAAACAAATTGTTGAACAGTTATGGACCGAAAGGCTGGAATAGTGCAGATGAATTCCCCTCTCTTTCTACCCTCCTCTCTTGATTTCTCTCTGTCCTATCCAACATATCAGTAACAGTAATAATAATAATAGTAATAATAATAATAATAATAACCACAACAATGATAAATAACGAGGACAACAAAAGGAAAAATAATGGCCTCCAGGAGCAGTGTGTTTGTGGTGCAGGTACCGAGCCCCAGCAATAACCTCGGAGGCAAAAAAAACCCAAAAAACAAAACAACAAACTCAAATGTAGTGCTTACATTGGTTATGCAGATCATGAATGCTGAGAAGCTAGGGAGATAGCATATGGTTATGCAAAAATTTCATGCTTGAACAGTGGTCTGGTAAAGAAAAAAAAAAGATGAGAATTGGAAAAAAGAGCCATGAGGAAACTGCAACTGGAAAGAGTCACATGCAGTGAATAAGCCAGAAGGAGTAGGACCAATACAGGAGAGCCTCATCCATAGGGTATCTATGTAGTGACTATTCAGATGTCGTATATGAATGCAAGACTCAGCCCAGAAGCTTTGTCAAGAAAATTCAAGGGATAATTTTGGATGAAACCTTAGTGGACTGTGAACTTTTGCAGTAGATCCAGGTATCTCATGGGGTGGGGGCGGCATGGGAATATAAAGGGGGGTTGGTGGTGGGGGGACCATTGCTTCCTCATTGTGTTGGAGGACAGTGATGGCTGGATGGAGGTGAGGTGTGCTGACTGACGTCCATCTTGGAGAGCTGTAGAACCGTACCCCTGTGACAACAGTCATGGAAAAACCAACATTTCCTCAATACGGTGGTTAAATGCAAAGCAAACAAGCAAACAAAAAACGTGACAAGAAACCTGCCGACCTGGCCCAAAAAAAGATGAAGTAAAAGAAATGCTGAGGAACTGGAGGAGAGATGATTCAGCACAGGACGCATGCCTTAAATACCGGAGTCTCTGAGTTTGAGCCCCAGTAACAACATGCATGGTCAACTAGAGCTTTGGTTCCTCAAAAAAAAAAAAAGACAGAAACCCCTAAGCATCATAATGCTGTTCCAGATGATGACCACCTGGGCACAGGAACCCCAGACATTTGCATGAGGTCACACAGCCTCCCAGCAGGACCCTGATCCCTTTGATCTCATTTTCCTCCTCTTGCTTTCAGGGTGTTGAGGATTAGATGAAATAACACCACTGATTGCTCAGCACATCAGCATAGTTCCGGGAACCGAGAAATCCCTTAGTCAATATTAGCTATTCTTATTAGTGGTGGAAGGGCTGGCTTTAAAGTCAACCCACAGTTGCCCCCTGGAAGTTGCTGATTTGTATTTCTCCATCTCTGCTGAGATGTTGGAAAGAGCTGCTCTAGAGGTGGTGAGATCTCCCTCTGAGTTCAGAACCCTTGTGAGCCTTTCTGCAGCTTTCCCTCCCTTCTAGCCCACCCTCTGCGTCTGAGTCTCTTTTAATATCTCCATGCTGTCATGAGAGGGCAGCCCCATCCAGGAATAAGCATTTCTCAGATGCCTCACTGTTTCTCTTCAAAAACCCGAAAGGCTCAGTGCTAACAACGTGTCTTTCAAGTGACTGGAGGCACAGAGGTCTGGTGGTCAAGCTGAGCCACAGGCTGCTGCTTTCCCATTTGTGGAGGCATCAGAAAGCTGTCTGGTCTTTTTCCCCTGCTTCAGCATGCTATCTATGGGGACTGGGAAACAATATCCAAATAGTACATATCTGTGTCTGAAGGCATGGAAGGGTACTCATGTGACCGATTGACAGAGCCCCCGGGAGCCTCAGTGATTTTCTGGGAAATGACAAGGTGTCTTATGGCCACATTGTAGAAAGTTTCTCCTTTTATACCCAAGTAACACACTGTGGACTATTTATTTGGAGTCTGAGGGTGTGTTCACCATTCAGGCAACATTGCAAGCCATCAAAGAGATCAACTCAGAGTAGGATGTGCAAGGTGTCTTACTTTTCTAAAAGTGGCACTTGTTTTTTTAATTATTAATAAAAATCTTTTTAGGTGTCATAGGCACAGTGAAAATGGCTGAGGAAGAACAGTTGTTAGGAAGTCAAAGCTGAAGTCAGCCACAGCTTTGCCAAGAAAGAAAATTGGATCGATGCAGGGTTCCTTTTTACAGGACTCTTTCAAAGTGGGTTATTGATCTGTGGAGGAAGTGCCTCTTGTGTTCACTGTCAGTCAGAACAAACATGGGGCCACCACTCAGGATAGAGAAATTGCCTCCCAAAAGCAATAGCCAAAGGAATGCTTTGGGGAAAGATTGGAGAACATGTTTTTCCAAATTTAGAATCCACTCACATTTCGTAGTTCTGACACTAATATTGAACATGAAGTCCTGGCAGACCATGATTCTTTGAATCAAAACAAGATTGCCAAAGAGAGTCTGTGAAGGTGTCTTGGGAATCTTTCATCTTTTACAAAATTGTCTGTTTGAGGACTTAAGTGTGAGTGAACCTGGAGCAACGTGACCCACTTCCCTTGGGATACATGGGGCTTTTAGAATTGAGCAGTTGCAGGTCAGTCACAGGTGTGTGTGTGTAGTAGTAGTAGTAGTAGTAGCAGTAGCAGTAGTAGTAGTAGTAGTCAGAAACTCTGGAAAAATTGCCTTTGAGGTCTAGCTGACCTGGAGACATTTGAAAGTTCTCCTGCCAGGTCCTGACAGTCCATGAATCTTAGAGTTTGCTGTTGGTCTGATAGCTAATCCCCAAAGAAAAGCTGTTGGAGGACAGAATGGGCAGACAGCCACCTCCTCAGGGACAGAAGGACAAACAATCCCGGCAGGGCTCAGCTTGTCTGTCTTTATCACAAACTTTCGGAACCTGGGATTGACTCCGTCTGGTCTCATACTGACACCCAGGAAGGGATGGGTGCAATGGTTGCAGTCTTGCAATGGTTTTGGCTCCGAGCTTGACGTTCCCACAACCTTGAGGTTGGGGTCGAGTGACTCTATATTCCAGCCCTATGACCTTTCCAAACTCTCTAATCATGTGACTTCTAGATCGAAGCACCCTCAGTAGCAGCTCTGCAGCTATAACTTGAAGTCTGAAGTCCTTAGCGGGACTCACACAGTCCTTTACGGCTTGGCTCCTGCTTGCCTTCCTCTCCAGTGTGATCTCTTGTTGCTCCTCATACTCAGTTCTCTAGTGCTACTAACCCCACCTTCTGTGCCCTCAACCCCAAGTCTCATGCCCTTGCTAATTCCTCTGTCTTTGTCACGTGTTTGTGTTTTAGCAAAGGGTCTCCTAGGAATAAGCTCTTCTGATCCTCTCTTCATCCAGGAGTCCTTCCCAGGATCCACCCCTCTTCTCTGTAACCTCCCACTGACTTCTAACCTTTCCTTGTTAGGGTTCTCACCCTTCTTTCTATTATAGTGGGCTGTCTATTTATGCACATGCTGACCTGGAGCATATCATATTCACCAGATTCTGGGGACAGTCAGCTGACCTGAGGGGTGGAGTGGAGTATGTCAGTGGACAGTGAAGACTAGATGACTCTCAGGGTGTGTTTCCTCTTTTCCTGTCCCAGCATTTCTTATTTTAATGACTCTGTTTTTATTTATTTATTATTGGATAGAGAGAAAATGAGAGAGGGGATAGAGAGGAATAGAGACAGAGAGACACCTATAGCCCTGCCTCAACGCTCATGAAGTTTTCTCCTTGCAGGTGGGGACCAGGGGTTTGAACCCAGGTTCTTGTGCACTTGTAATGTGTGTACTTAACTAGGTGCACAGTCGCCTGGCCCCCATGACTCTGCTTCTTTGCATGCACTTGAGTGTAGCTATCATCACTGCACTAGCAGCACAGCATTTGTTTTCATTCCCTGCGATATTCCCAATGTTTGTGCTATGGCTCTTACAGAACCGTGCTCAGTAAACATTCGGTGAGTGCGTACACAGGCATAAAGTGCTTTTAGAGTTGGCGCATGGTTGCTTTCTCTAGCACAACCCGAGAAAGTCCTTTAAGCCTGGGATAATATGTTACTCATGTAAAATAAACGTTTTGGGGACTCCTAGCACCAGACATAGTGCTAAGCTCTTCAAATGCTCCATCTTAATGCTATGCCCACAGTACCTCAGTGAGATAGGGCTGTGTCTGGCCCATTTTACAGAGAGCAAGGTCACAGCTCAGGGAGGTTAAAGACATCCCCAAGGCCATTATCTCAGAAGGGCCATTCTGAACTTGAGGTCAACTCTAGTTACTGTGAAAGTCTGGGCTCTTTTTTGCTCTATGTTACCATCTCCTGTTGCCTTGGGTTTTTCTCTTTTCTTTTCTTTTCTTTTCTTTTCTTTTCTTTTCTTTTCTTTTCTTTTCTCTCCTTTTCATCCTTTCTTTCTTTCTTTCTTTCTTCCTTTCTTTCTTTTTAAAGTTGTGATTTAATAATGATTGACAAGATTGTGGGATAAGAGGGGCATAATTCCACACAATCCTCAGCACCAGAATTCCATATCCTCTCCCCTCCACTGTAAGTTTCCCTATTCTTCCCCATTCTTTATTCCCTTGGAAGCATGGACCAGAGATCTCTGTGGGGCACAAAAGATGGGAGGTCTGGCTTCTATAATTGTTTCTCCACTGGCCATGGGCATTGACAGGTCAATCTATACCCCCAGCCTGTTTCTATTTTTTCCTAGTGGGGTAGGGCTCTGGAGAGGTAGGGTTCCAGGACACATTGGTGAGGCCAGGAAAGTCAGGATGGTGTCATGGTAGCATCCGAAACTTGGTGGCAGAGTATTAGATCTCGAGGGTTGACATCCCAGGCATGGCATCTCTGGACACAGTCCAAAGTGAAATATTGAGGTGGCATTGGTTGCAGTGATTTGGTTGAGATCAACAGATGCAATATCAAATGGTATGGATCAAGAGAAGCATGAAGGAACAAGCAAAGCCTCAGAGGTTCCAGGACTGGGAGAAATGTGGATTTTACAGAGAATGATGAAGGTTCCTTACTGCCTTAACGTTTAAGAAGGCAATAGATAATTGTTACTATAACCAAGTTATTTGGAAACTTGGTTTATTTTTCAACCTGCCTCCCCTAAAAAGTGTCATGTTGGTCTTTGTTGGCAGTGTATGTGCAGGTTGGCCAGATTGAAGCCATGATACAGGTAATGTGGACCAATTACGGACAAGGCGTTACAGGCACAGGGAGCAGTCCTGGCTGTATTTTGAATTGCTGGTCACCCTGAGCAAGTCACACTTACCCTTAGAGTTTCCTGAGATGCTGGGAGTCACAGCCAAGATCACGACCATGTGTCCTGGCACTCTTTCTGGGTTAGGTCCCAGCTAGATCTATGTGGTCCTTTCTAGCTGTGCTCTTTCCCTTTCTAAGCACTGCTTCCCACTCCTTAATTGCAGCAACTTCCTTGGCTTTGGCATCTGCTGAGTTCTCTGTCTGGAGCATCTTCCTCTGATTTTCAGAGGGGTGGTTTCTTATCATACAGATTTCATACCAAGTGTCACAGAAAAGCCTATCTGGTTGAAGGTAGAAAGCACAATGGTTATGCAAAGAGACTCTCATGCCTGAGCTTCCAAAGTCCCAAGTTCAATCTTTGCACAACTATAAACCAGAGCTGAGCAATGCTCTGGTAAAAAAAAAAAAAAAAAGCCTTTCCCATCAACTTGAGGTAATGTCACTCTATTGCCTGGGCTAGTTTATTTGTTTCATAACATCCATCATTTAAAATCATGTTTTATATATACTTGAAATATTCATAAATAATGTGTCATAGGACTAGCATATAGCTTATGTGTTATATATTACCATTACATATAACATAATGTGTATATTATAAAATATTAGAAAACTTTAATATACTTCTATTTATTGATCTATCACTTATTTATCTATCTCTGGTTGTTTATTTGCTTGTGTGTCCTGTTACTAGAATGTACGGATCTTGGCAACACTGTGTTGGACTCACTTACTGCTGCATTTTTAGATGTTGAGTGCAATGAAAATTTACTGCGTACACTGAATAACTGATTGAGTGAATGAATGAGTGAGTGAGGGAGTGAGTAATTCTATGCTCTTAAATGCATCTGACATAGGGATATGGTAGGGAAAGATTAAGCATACTTGGAGCCACTGTTAGAAGTCCTGCACCCACCTCCTAGCACAGTTCCTGGGGCAATGTAAGTACCTAGTAAATGGTCATTAAATCCATGAACTCATTTAACCGGATCAGCTGTGACATCTACCGTGGTGTGACAATTGCGCATATAAACCCAATAAGAATTCTTCTAGAGGAGGGTCACAAATCTGAAACAGCCCAGATGAAAGGGCTGCCAGCAACCCCCACTCTCCTGCCCTTTCTCTTTCTTTAACTAGAGAATGTCAGTGCCCAGCTGTTGGGAGGCACTGTTTGAGTGTGACCATGTTACCCAGGAAGTTTGTGTTCAGAGTTTTGGGGGCATTTCCCAAGCTTTCAGATATTCTGGCTAACAAAAAATTCCACAATTCACCAGAGACTTAGAAAATGTCCCAAAGCATGAAGAAAATGCGCTCTGTCCCCACCTCTTGCCTAACACACCTCACCTCACCTCCCACATCCCACCACCCTGGCTTATCATTTGATACTTTGCCCAGGGGCTGGAGAGAAATGGACTTTATTTTACATGCTACAGCAGTCACAAAGCTGCAGTAATCCCACATATTAAAACATCTTGATGGCTTCGAGGCAAAGTATCTTTCTTATTTAGTATTTGAAGATCTGGAATTTGCTACCTAGTTGACACATCTCTGAAAAGTCACATAACAAAAGTAAAATATGAAGGCTTTGCTCTATAGCCATTGCCTCCAAGTACTTGAGAACCACTTAGGAAGGATAGTTTAGTTGCTGTCTTGACTAGTTCTTGGACTCACCATTCACTCTGAAAGGGTTGAGATAAGGGTTGAGGGTGGGGAGGATGTAGACATCAGTTCTTAGACTAGCAAGTGCCTCGGGCTGTGAGAAGAAAGGACCTGTGAATTCATTAAAATTCTCTGCCTGCTGGCCTTCAATCCACCAGCCCCAGAAACAAGAATCTACAAATGTTGAGAGAAGGCGATTTCACAGTCTCTCTAGGAGCCCTCTTTCATGGTCCAATAAGCCCCTTACAGTCAGGAAGTCGTTTCTTGGTCTGACCTCAACTCTTTGGCTGCATTAAACCCTGTGGATCTGAAAAAGCCTGGGTTTCCTGGATGACACCTATCTTGGGCTTTCCTGGGGCCCATGGAGGTAAATGAGTTGCCTTTTAAAGTGCATTTTAGAGGAAATCTGTCTTCCTCTGTCTAATGGCTGGAGTATCCCTGCTGCTAGAGCCTTTGATGATTTTCTTGCTCACCAAGGATGCCTGCCCCACAGCAGGGGTCTTCTCTGATGGTCTCTTAGGCAAGGTTCAGATGAGACTTGCTATGCTCTATTCCAATCCTGAGCTCTTCTTGGAGGCCTGTGCTTAAAGGAGGGTGGGGTGTCTTAATTTTTCTCTTTAATTGCTTTACTAACCCACTGGCTTTAAGTCATTCTTCATGCTCCTCTAGAGGATACTCCCACTTGAGACAGTGTTCAATGGAAGCCTGCTTGCAGATGCTTCTCAAAGTTATGGAAAATGGAAGGCACTTTCTCCTACTCCAACCCCATCATTGGTCATTACTTCTCCTCTCTAGTTTTGAAAGATTCTTCTAGACCTGAAAAATCCCCACACTGCTGCTCTACACAGTGAACAGACACTAGACATTAGTGAATGGGTATTGACAAGTGAATGGAGTAGCACATGACTGTGGGCCAAGTGAGGCATGCTGGCTTTTTAGTTCTCTCCCTCTTCAGCTGTGGGTTTTCTGCCTCCCACTAGTGAAGATTACTAAGTATATTTAGTGAAGAGAGACTATGCCAGTGATCGAGGACAAGAGGAGACCCAGTGGGAAACCCAGGAAAGAGTCTGACCAGCTTTTTTTTTTCTTTTTTTGACCAGCTTTTAGCTTCAGTACTCAACCATGAATCAGGTAGGACACAGGCTGAGGAGAAACATGGCCTTTTGTTTTGGGGGCATCTGCTTTGACTTGCTTTTATGATGCTACCTTTGGGATCCAATGAACTCTTCTGTCTACCTGAGTTTCTTGCTCTGTTATGAGCCTAACTTAGCTGGATGGAGGAGAGTCAGTGTGAGTTCCAGGGTCACTTGCCTGGAATTCCTACTGAGGGATGTATTGTAAACACAAGGTTTGTATCTCTTTGTCCTCTTCTGACAAAGCAGCCCTTGGCAGCTTGATTTCTAGAATGAAATGTCCTAATGTAAACTATTGGGCTGGAGGGGTTGACAATGTGTTAATGGGCCATGAAATAAAGCAATGATATTGGTAACTATTTGTCCTACGAACCAAATCATGTTTCATGCGGTGAAAAGGGATTTCAGCTCAAGAAGCTTGTCTCTTTAGTCTTTCTGTTTTCTTCTCTGGCATATACCATGCCCCTTTAGACCACAGAGGACACTACAGTCTCTTGCTTGGGGAATGGGTGACTTCCCAAAATCTCATGTGGGAACACTTGGGATTTTAGCTCCCCAGCACTCTCAAAAGACAAAACTTCCCATATAAACATTTGTAAATTTTGTTTTATTCTCCTAAAAGGATTGGATGGGACCTTGATGTGAATTGCATTAAATTTGTATATGGCACTGGGCAGTATATTAATTTTGATGATGTTAATTCTTCCAACCCATGAACAAAACCTAGATGGTATGACAAGTCCAGTTTTTCTATTCTATATACAGAGAGAGAGAGAGAGAGAGAGAGAGAGAGAGGTGGAGAAAGAAAGAAAAGAAGAGAAAGACAGCAAAGCACCACTCCACTATCCATGGTGTTTACTTTAGTGCTGTTCATGCTATTCTCACACAGTGCTAGGGATGGCACCTAGGGCTTGATAACTAAAAGCTAAAGAAACCATTTAATATTGGACAGAATAATAATAATTGGACAGAAAGCCAAATATTTTTTTTTTTTTTTTTTTGTACACCAGCTGCATTATTGTGATTATAACATAACTATGTTGCTTCATTTTACTTCAGGCAGGATTTCATACTTTCTCCAGTTTGGTTGCTTAAAAAATGTTATCATTGGGCCAGGCAGTGGCATGCTCTGTGTTCTACATCATGTGTAGAACACAGATGTTACAACGCACAAAGGCCTGAGATCACAGCCCTGGTCCAGGGTGGGTGCAGAAGCTTCAAGAGCAGTGAAGCAGTGTTGCAGTGTGCTCTCTCTCTCGCCCTCTTTCTGTCCCCCTTTCCCCTCTCAATCTCCTTCTGTCTCTATCCAATAAATAATAAGTCAACTAAAAACATTTTTAGGGGGCTGGCAGTAGCTCACATGGCGCGAAGTACAAGGACCGGCTCAAGGATCCCAGTTCGATTGCCCGGCTCCCTACGTGTGGGGGGTCGCCTCACAGGCGGTGAAGCAGGTCTGTAGATGTCTATCTCTCTCTCCCCCTCCTCTCTCAATTTCTCTCTGTCCTATCCAACAACGACAACAGCAGCAGCAGCAATAATAATAACAACAGGGGCCGGGTGATGGAGCACCTGGTTGAGAGCACATGTCGCAATGTGCAAGGACCCAGGTTCAAACTCCGGGTCCCCACCTGCAGGGGGAAAGCTTTGCGAGTAGTCGTTGTTTTTCTTTTATTGTTGTTGTTGTTATTGTTGTTGTTGTTAGATAGGACAGAGAGAAATGGAGAGAGGAGGGGAAGACAGAGAGGGGGAGAGAAAGACACCTGCCTCACTGCCTCACTGCCTCACTGCCTGTGAAGGTACTCCCCTGCAGGTGGGGAGCTGGGGACTCAAACCGGCAGCCAAATATTTTTAAAAGGGAAAGATCTTGGGTGGGACTCAAGGGTTGAGGTTCCTTTCAGTTGGAGGACTTAGGATTTTACTTATAAGGAACACAGAAGCTACCTGAGACCAGAAGAGAGACCAGATCAAGGAACATTTTCTTTCTTTCTTTCTTTCTTTCTTTCTTTCATTCTTTCATTCTTTCATTCTTCCTTTCTTTCTTCATGAGAAAGATAGGGGAGAGATAAAGAATCAGACATCACTCTGGTACATGTGCTGCCAGGGATTGAACTCAGGGCTTCATGGTTGAGAGTCCAATGCTTTATCCATTGTGCCATCTCCTGGACCACCAAGAAACATTTTCAATTACAAGGTTACCATTTTTCCTATGGGAATGTTTTTGCAGTAATTCTGTTCCTATTCTGCCACACTATATGGGAGAAAGTAACTTGTCTTTTTTATTTTATTGAAATTTTGTTATCATTATTTCTAACTCTAACCAGAGACCAGCTCTGGCTTATGGTAATAACTAAGAATTGAGCCTGGGACCTCTGAGCCTCAAGCCTGGAAATCTCTTTGCATAATCATGCTATCTCTCCAGTCTTATCTTTTTAACTTTTAAGTAATTGGATTGAGGGGAGTCTTAGTAAGAACTAAAGTCAATCATAAGATTCTGAATTTCCAGCTTAGCATCAAGAATAGATAAGATTTTGGTGGTATATATAGAGTAAGTATATTCTGTATGTGAGAAAAGAAGTAATATCTGTAATCAAAGGGCTGAGGGTGGGTGTTTTCACTCTTGCTCCTTTCTACTCTTCATGAAATGTAGCTTTTTTGCTTGTTTTTGCAAAATAACATTTTCCAAGTTGTGCCTTGAATTGTGTTCTTGAGCTTATTATCTTGCACTTCTGCCATTTTTTTAAGGGAAACATGACATGGGCTCAGAATAATACATGAAACAGTGCACCCAGAGGTAGGGTGGTAGCACAGCGGGTTAAGTGCAAGGACTGGTTCCAGCCCCTGGCTCCCCACTTGCAGGGGAGTCGCTTCACAGGCGGTGAAGCATGTCTGCAGGTGTCTGTCTTTCTCTCTCCCTCTCTGTCTTCCCCTCCTCTCTCTATTTCTCTCTGTTCTATGTAATGGTGACATTAATAACAACAACAACAATAACTACAATGATAAAACAATAAATAAAAAAGAAAGAAAAGAAATAGTGCTCCCTGGGTGACTTGTCGATATGTGGTATGAAATAAAGCCACCCAATTGACCTTTAGACATAGGGACGAGAAGTACTTAGTGTTCCATGTGTATTCATGGTGGTTACACAATAGTGATGGCTTGAGATAAGCCACAATAGCAACCTAGAGCCCCATCCTTAAGGTGGGAAGTAAACATAAATACCTAAGGCGCTGGAAGTGGGTCAGGGTCAGTAGAAAGGAGAAATACAATAGTTCTTGGAAGGATCTCAGAAGATTAACCTGCTGGCTTTATAAACCTAGCCTACAGAGTGGGCCCTGGCAAGGTGGGAGGTTTGACAGGAGCAAGTGTTCCTCAAAATCTTCCCTGCTGGTCAAAGAAATCAAGAAATGGTTGAGGCTGTGGGTGAGGTGAATGGGTTTATAGACTGAGGTTGCCCAGGAATTCTCAGTGTATATATACAGTGTACATACTTCATGTTTGATATACAGTAATTTTCTGATAATTAAGATTCTTAATATAACTTTGTGGGAAGAGTGCTTTTCCCACATTCCAGAGATTACCAGGAGCTTGACTTAAAAAAAATCTTGTTGTATTGTGTGTATTTATAGAAGGAGGTAGAGTGAAAATAAACAGATTAACCAGGGGTGCTAGGAAAGGGGGTTAGGTAGAAAAGAAAAAAATGGCATTCAGAAATAGACCATGATTATAATTACAAGGATAAACCAATATAGTAATAAAAAAGTTATTATTTATGAAAAATACCGTAGGGGGCAGGCAGGTGACATAAACAAGCAGAGCAGGCCAGGCGGAGACTGGGCATTACTGAAACTGAATGTCCTGTCCAAGGAGGGTCATTCAGCTTAACTTCCTCCAATTGTTGCCTTATGGGCACGGGGCCCAGTTGCCAAATCTTTGGGGTTTCCCTGAGAAGCAGGGCCATCATGTCTACCTGTGCTAACTGTACAGTGACTAAGAATTGAGAATGAAAATAGAAACTGAAATAATGCCTAGGTTCTGCTTAGAATTCCTGGACCAGGGCATAAGACTCAGGGAGCAAAAATGGATTGGATTTTAGTTCCTAGTCACCCGTAGTTATTATACCTCTGTAGGGTGTGCAATCATACAACAAGAACCAAGGTGGAGGGCTTGCTTTCCATTGTGGAACTTCTCTTTATCCTTGTTCCTGGTAGCCTGGGCACTGGTCTTCCTCGGCTCTATGAGTAGAGGCTTCTTCTCAGGACCTGAAGTCTTTCAATTTTTTTTCTTTAGATTCGTAGATTTTAAGACTTCTCACATGTGTGATTCTATTGCTCCGAGGGCTAGTTTTTCATTCTTTTAATGATAGATCGACCAATCAATCAATAGATGATAGATAGATAGATAGATAGATAGTGGAAGCATGTGACAGAGAGAGGAGAGACACTTCAGCATTTTTGGTGCTTCCTTGATGCCCTCCATGGCACTCCCCTGTGATGTCACAGCTCAGATCTGGGTCCTTGCACATGGTAAAACATGCACTCTACTGGGTAAGTTGTCTCCAGGTCATAGGATCTGGAGTCTTGTGTGATAGTAGCCCTCACAGAGGTGGAGAGGTTAGGTCAGATAGCGTAAATTGTTTGGGCTACAATAAATACAGAACTTTTTCAAAGACTGAGCTGCCGAATAAAACCCATTGATATGCTTTACTATCATGTTCTAGGGTCTGAACACTCTCCCCTGCCCTTGACTGACATGCTAATAAGAGCCTGAAGAATATCAGCAGACCACTTTTGGATTAAGACATTCCAAGTGTAGGCGGGGAACTGCAATTGCATTTGCCTGTTCTTAGTGACATTTGTTGGGATGCATTGGATCGACCTTCTCGTGGTGCATCCCGTGAGTACCCATTCATTGGGGAAACTGATGATCCTTCCTAGCCGACTGAAACCACATGGATCCCAGTCACTTTCAAAGCCATTGACTGGCTATGGAAGAAGGGCAAACGCTAGAAGAAGAAGAAGAAGAAGAAGAAGTGACATTTGTTCATGTAGGTTTCTGCTTCAAAAAGGCCTCCTAAATTATGTGTCTCACAACCAGATGTTCTTCCTGGGTATACCTTCACAGTACAAGGCAGTGATAAAATCCTCTTTCTGAGAAGTTTTGGAAAACAGCTATGCTCACCACTCTACCAACGTCTCTTCTCTGAGAAGTTTTGTATTTGACATCAATTCTATCAGAGCTTGGCCCTAGGGTTTACCAGCTCTGTGATCTTGGATAAGTGTATATCATGTTGACCCTCAACTTCATTGTCCAGAGAATGGAATTTTAATATTGTCTTCCAGATTCTGGACTGATCAGATGCAATGAGATAATGCATGAGACAGCAATTTGTAAGCTCTGACATATTAAGTAAGAGTGAGCTATCATTATACAGCTCAAAGACAGGAGACTATCTTGCTGATGTTTTAACCAGAGATGGAGGGACTCAGGCTTGGAGTAGGCCATTTGGTTATTAATAAAACGTAGACCTCATATTTGGGAGCTACTCTCTGGCCTAATTCAGCTTTCTAGACGTATTTTCAACTCTGACACCATCTTCCCAGACAATACTTTAGTCCACCACATGCTAGCTGTCAGGCTCAGGCAATATATACTAAAGTTATGGGTTCCAAGGAACTTACCTAAAATAGATTTCTTTGCATCCTAAAATCCCTATTCCCATCTGCTCTACTTCTACTTTTTGGTTCTTGTTTATTAAACATATGTCATGTTTTATATCTTATTGCCTTTCAGCCACCAAGTTGCAGATGCTACCATGACACCATCCCAACTTCCCTGGGTAGATGACCTCACCAATGTGTCTTGGACCTCAGCTTCCTGGCGTCCTATCCCACTAGGGAAAGACAGAAACAAGCTGGGGGTATGGACTGACCTTCTAATGTTCATGTTCACTGGAGAAGTAATTACAGAAGCTGGACCTTCCACCTTCTGCACACCATTAAATTTTTTTGTCCATACTCCCAGAGTGATAAAGAATAGGGAAGCTTCCAATAGAGGGGATGGGACATGGAACTCTGGTGGTGGGAACTGTATGGAATTGTACCCCTCTTATTCCACAACCTTGTCAATCATTATTAAATCACTCGTAATAACAATAAAAATATTTAAAAAGTAAAAATAAAAAATTTTTTAAAAGACCTTTTCAATTCATTGCTTGCCTAGGCTATCTACTCTTGTCAGTGATGTAAACTGATTCCATAATAGTAACAATAAAAATAACAACAATAAAATGCTATCTATATTATACCTTAACATCATTTTATTTGATCCTCACAAAAATCCTTTGGGGAAAGGATTATTAGCTGATGAGGAAACTGAGACTTAAAAAAAAAAAAAACAGAACTAGAGAGTAAATCTGGGCCTTCTGCATCTAGATCATGATGTGAAAAACTTTGCTTTAAAAAAATGGTCTATGTAGTCCTATCCTAAAGTCCCAGAAACTCCTAGTGCCTGTTACTGTCCATGGTATGCCATTATATCAGTGTGCTCTCTGAGTGTAATTCCAAGACATGCCTTTTAGTTTTTAATTAATCAGAGCCAATGATTATTACCTGCAACAAAAGTTTGGTAGAGGTGAACAAAAAATTATCATAGAGGAGTCAAGAACATGCTTGGAAGAGCATAGACGTGCTTCTTCATTAGAATCACATAACACACACACACACACATCTGTCTTCTATCTACCTAATTTTTTTTATTTATTGTGGGATTAATGGTTTCGAGTTGACTGTAAAATACCATAATTTGTACATGCATAACATTTCTACATAACAATACAATCCCCACTAGGTCCTCCTCTGCCATCACATTCCAGGACGCAAACCCTTCCTCCCAGCCAAGTCTTTTACTTTGGTGCAATACACCAAGCCCAGTCGAAACTCTGCTTAGTACTTTCCCTTCTGATCTTGTTTTTCAACCTCTGTCTATGAGTGATATCATCCCATATTCATTCTTTTGTTTTTTACTTATCTCAATTAACATGATTAATTCAAGCTCCATCCAAGATGGATAATGAAGGTGAATTCATCATTTTTAATAGCTGAGTAGTATTCCATTATGTATATATAGCACAACTTACTCAGCCACTCATCTGTTGTTGGACACTTGGGTTGCTTCCAGATTTTGGCTATTACAAAATTGTGCTGGTATGAACATAGGCATACACAGATCTTTTTGGATGGGTGTGTTTTGTTCCTTAGTATATATCCCCAGGAGAGGATTTGCAGAGTCATAGGGTAAGTCCACTTCTAGCCTTCTAAGAGTTCTCTATACTGCTTTCTATAGGGTTTGGGCCAATTTACATTCCCACCAGCAGTTCAGGAGGGTTCCCTTGTCCCCACAACTTCTCCAGCATTTGTTGCTGCTACCTTTTCTGATGTATGACATTCTCACAGGAGTAAAGTAGTATCTCATTGTTTTTACTTACATTTCTCTGACAAGCAATGATTTGGAGCATTTTTTTCATATATTTGTTGGTCTTTTGGATCTCTTCTATGGAGAATATTCTGTTCATATCCTCTCTCCATTTTTGGATGGGGTCATTAGTTTGGACTTAAATTTTTTTTTTATTATCTTTATTTATTCATTGGAGAGAGACAGCCAGAAATTGAGAGGCTAGGGGGTGATAGAGAGGGAGAGAGACAGAGAGACACTGGAAACACTCACAAAGATTTCCTTCTGCAGGTGGGGACTGGAGGCTTGAACCTGGGTCCTTGAACATTGTAACATGTGTGCTCAACCAAGTGTGCCACCATCCAAGCCCCTCTGAGGCTTTTCTTTATGGAAACAACTGTTCACATTCTTTGTCCTTCTCCCCTTTTTAAAATTGCTTGCCTTTTACATTCGTAAGTGATTTGTAGGTGGTAGACTATATTCTTGGTACTAATGCATGACCAGTCAAATGAACTATGAATTTCTTTCACTTTGCTTGTGATGTTATATAGAACCTTAAATTTTTTATTTTATTTTTATTTTTTTATTTTTGCCTCCAGGGTTATTGTTGGGACTCGGTGCTGGCACTACAAATCTACTGCTCCTGGAGGCTATTTTTTCCCCTTTGTTGCCCTTGTTGTTTATCATGGTCATTGTTATTATTATTATTGTTATTGCTGTCATTGTTGTTGGATAAGACAGTGAGAAATGGGGAGAGGTGGGGAACAGAGAGGGGGAGAGAAAGATAGACACCTACAGACCGGCTTCACCGCTCATGAAGGGACCCCCCTGCAGGTGGGGATCCGGGGGCTTGAACTGGGATCCTTATTCTGGTCCTCGAGCTTGGCGCCATGCACACTTAACCCACTATGCTACCGTTCGACTCCCTCATTTTAATTTCTCTATGTCTATAGGCCATAGGCTTAGGGCCACTTATTGACTAACACATCTATAAATTGAATTACTGAATAACACAGATCTATAAAATCACAAATACATAGGCTCAGCTAAATACTTTTCCTGGTAAAGAGTGAAAAAGTGAAAAAGAGATTATAGTCAAGATATGTATATAGTGCAATTAGGAACTTCAGGAAAAACATAAAGCCTAGAATAAAGGTAGAATAAAGATTATGCATTATTTAGGAATAGTATAATAATAATAATGAAAATTCTGTTCATTTTCAAGTTTGAGACTTTTAAAAAAATTTTCTTTATTGGGGAATTAATGTTTTACATTCAACAGTAAATACAATAGTTTGCACATGCATAACATTTCCCAGTTTCCCATATAATAATACAACCCCCACTAGGTCCTCTGTCATCCTTCTTGGATCTATATTCTCCCCACCCACCAACCCACCCCAGAGTCTTTTAGTTTGGTGCAATATGCCAATTCCAGTTCAGGTTCTACTTGTGTTGTGTTTTCTTTTCTGATCTTGTTTTTCAACTTCTGCCTGAGAGTGTGATCATCCCATATTCATCCTTCTGTTTCTAAGTTATTTCACTTAACATGAATCTTTCAAGGTTCATCCAAGATTGGCTGAAAATGGTGAAGTTGCCATTTTTCTTATAGCTGAGTAGTATTCCATTGTGTCTATAGACCACAACTTGCTCAGCCACTCATCTGTTGTTGGATACCTGGGTTGCTTCTAGGTTTTGGCTATTACAAATTGTGCTGCCAAGAACATATGTGTACATAGATCTTTTTTGGATGGGTGTGTTGGGTTCCTTAGGATATATCCCCAGGAGAGGAATTTGCAGGATCATAGGGTAGGTCCATTTCTAGCCTTCCAAGAGTTCTCCAGACTGTTCTCCACAGAGGTTGGACCAATTTACATTCCCACCAGCAGTGTAGGAGGGTTCCTTTGACCCCACAACCTCTCCAGCATTTGCTGCTGTTACCATTTCTGATGTATGACATTCTCACAGGAGTGAAGTGGTATCTCATTGTTATCTTTCTTTGCATTCCTCTGACAATCAGAGACTTGGAGCATTTTTTCATGTGTTTCTCGGCCTTCTGGATCTCTTCTGTGGTGAATATTCTGTCCATGTCCTCCCCCCATTTTTGGATGGGGTTATTTGATGTCTTGTTATTTAGATTTACAAGTTCTTTATATATTCTAGTTATTAGCTTCTTGTCTGATGTGGCATGTAAAGATCTTCTCCCATTCTGTGAGGGCTCTCTTGGTTTGGGTAGTAGTTTCCTTAGCTGTGCAGAAGCTTTTTAATTTGATGTAGCCGTATAGTTTTATGCTTGTCTTAGTCTTCTTTGTAATTGGATTCGTTTCATTGACGATGTCTTTAAAATTTATGCAGAAAAGAGTTCTGCCAATATTTTCCTCTAAGTATCTGACTTTCCTCTCAGTATAGTTTGTGGTCTAACATCCAAGTCCTTGATCCACTTGGAATTCATTTTTGTATTTGGTGAAATATAGTGGTTCAGTTTCATTCTTCTGCATGTTTCAACCCATTTTTTTTCCAACACCCTTCGTTGAAGAGACTCTGCTTTCCCCATTTAATAGTCTGAGCCCCTTTGTCAAAGATTAGATGTCCATAGGTGTGGGGACTTATCTGGGCTCTCAATTCTATTCCAATGGTCAGTATATTTATTCATGTTCCAGTACCAAGCAGTTTTGATGACAATGGCCCTATAAAACAATTTGAGATCTGGGAGTGTGATGCCTCCAGTTCTGTTATTTTTTTTCTCAAGATTGTTTTGGCAATTCTAGATCTTTTCTTGTTCCAGATAAATGTTTGTAGCATTTGTTCTATTCTCCTAAAAATGTGCTTGGGATCTTGATGTGGATAGCATTAAATTTGTAGCTGGCTCTGGGTAGTATATTCATTTTGATGATGTTAATTTTTCCAACCCATGAACATGGAATATCTTTCCACTTCTTTGTGTCTTATTCAATTTCCTTGAGTAGTGACTCATAATTTATAATATATAAGTCTTTTACTTCTTTGGTTAGGTGTACTCCTAGATATTTTATTGTTTTTGTTGCTATAGTAAAAGGAATTGATTTCTGGGTTTCAATTTCTTCTAACTTCGTGTCTGCATAGAGGAATGCCACTGACTTTTGAATGTTAATTTTGTAGCCTGACACCTTACTGTATTGCCTGATAATATCCAAAAGCTTGTTGCTGAATTCCTTAGGTTTTCCTAGGTATACTATCATGTCATCTGCAAATAGGGAGAGTTTGACTTCTCTTCCAATCTGTATGCCATTAATTCCTTGTTCCTGGCTGATTGCTATGGCAAGAACTTCCAACAGTATGTTGAATAGTAATGGTGATAGTGGGCATCCCTGTCTAGTACCTGATCTGAGTGGAAATGCTTCCAGTTTTTCACCATTGAGTATGATGTTGGCTGTAGGTTTGCTATATATAGACTCCACTATCTTCAGGAATTTTACATCTATTCCCATTTTTTGTAGTGTTTTGATCATAAAGGGATGTTGTATTTTGCCAAAGAGTTTCTCTGCATCTATTGATATGACCATGCAGTTTTTGGTCTTGCTTTTGTTGATGTGGTGGATCACGTTGTTTGATTTACGTATATTAAAACCAACCTTGCAGCCCAGGTATCAACCCCACTTAGTCATGATGAACAATCTATTTAATATACTGCTGTATCTGGTTGGCTAGAATTTTGTTCGATATTTTTGCATCTATGTTCATCAGAGATATTGGTCTGTGGTTTTCTTTTTTGGTGTGTCCCTGTCTGCTTTTGTTATCAGAGTGATGTTGGCTTTATAGAAGCTGGAAGGGAGTATTCCAGTGTCTTCAATCTTTTGGAAGACTTTTAAAAGTAGAGGTATTAGTTCTTCTTTGAAGGTTATGTAGAATTCATTTGTAAAACCATCTGGTCCAGGACTTTTATTTTTGGGGAGATTTTTGATAACTCTTTCAATTTCATTAGCTGTGATGGGCCTATTCATGTTATCTACTTCCTCTTTACTCAGTTGTGGAAGTCGGTAGGTATCTAGGAAATTGTCCCTTTCTTCCTGGTTCTCTAGCTTGGTGGCATATAGTTGTTCATAGAAGCCTCGCATGATATGTTGAATTTCTGTGGTGTCTGTTGTGATATCTCCTCTTTCATTTAGTATCGATTTATTTGGGTCTTCTCCCTTTTTTGTTTTGTGAGTCTGGCTAAAGCTTTGTCGATTTTGTTCACTCTTTCAAAGAACCACATTTACTTTCATTGGTCTTTTGTATGTTTTTCTTATTTTCAGTGTTATTGACTTCTGCTCTAAGTTTAGTGATTTCTGTCCTTTTGTTTGCTTTAGAGTTCCTTTGTTCTTCTTCTTCTAGGTCTTTAAGATGTGCAATCAGGCTGTTTATTTGTGCTGTTTCTTATTTCCTAATGTGTGCTTGTATGGCTATGACCTTCCCTACTGCCTTAGCTGTGTCCCAAATATTTTTATAGCTTTTGTCTTCATTTTCATTGAACTCTTGAAACATTTTGATATCTTCCTTGATTTCCTCTTTGACCCAGAAGTTGTTAAGAAGTGTACTACTGTTGAGCTTCCTCATTTTGGGACTATTACTAATCTTTTGTTGATTGTTAAGTGTTAATTTAATTCCACTGTGGTCTGAGAAGATGCTTGGGATGACTTCAATGCTCTTGAATTTGCTGATGCTGTCTTTGTGGCCTAACATATGGTCTATTCTTGAGAATGACCCATGTGTACTTGAGTAAAATGTGTATTCCAGTTTCTTGGGATGAATGACTCTGAAAATGTCCTATAGTTCTAGTTTATCTATCTCCTCATTTAGCTCCCTCATGTCTTTATTGATTTTCTGCCTGAATAATCTGTCAAGTTGAGAGAGTAGGGTGTTAAAGTCCCCTACTATGACTGTGTTGCTGTTAATATATTGCTGTAGCTCTTTCAGTAAATGTTTGATGTATTTAGATGGCTTCTTATTGGGTGTTTATATATTAATAATTGTTAAGTCCTCTTGATTGACTGATCCTCTGAGCATTAAGTAGTGTCCATTCCTATCTTTTTAAATCTTATCTATTTTAAAGTCTATCGTGTCAGATATGAGAATAGCTGTTCCTGCCCTTTTTTTGTGGGCCATTGGCTTGTATGATAGTTTTCCATCCTTTCACTTTAAGTCTGTGTTTGTCTTGTTGAATTAGGTTGGTTTCCTGTAGACAGCTAATTGTTGGGTTGTGTTTTCTGATCCATCTTCCTACTCTGTGTCTTTTAATAGGTGAATTCAGACCATTGACATTTATTGATATCAAAGATTGAAGATATTTTAACACTATTCTTGTAGAGTTTTAGAGTGTTCTGATATATGGCCTATTTATGGTGGTCTGACTGTTTATAGGAGAACTTTCAGAACTTCTTTTAGGACAGACTTGGTGATAGTTGATTATTTCAACTGTTGCTTGTCTGAGAAGGATTTTATGCCTCCATCTAGGCTGAATGACAGTCTAGCAGGATACAGCAGTCTTGGTTGAAAGTCTTTCTCATTGAGTACTCGATAGATATCTTGCCATTTTCTTCTGGCCTGTAGTGTTTGTGTGGAGAAGTATGCTGCTAATCTTATGGGTTTTTCTCTGTAGGTGATTCTTTGTTTTTCTCTTCTAGCCTTCAGGATCCTTTCTTTATCTTTATTCCTTTCCATTCTAAATAGGATGTGTCTTGGTGTCTTTATGTCTGGGTTAATTCTGTTTGGGACCCTCTGGGATTCTTGAACCTTTATGTCTTTGATGTTGTCTAGACTAGGGAAGTTTTCAGCTATTATGGCCTGAAGAATGCTTTCTTCCCCTCCCTCTCTTTTTTCCTCTGGTAAGCCAATGATGTGTATATTTTTTCTTTTGAAGTCATCACATAGGACTCTGTTGTTGTTTTCAGCATCTCTTACTCTCTTTTTGAGATCTCTTACTTCTTTTTTAGTTGTCTCTAATTCATCCTTGATCTTCCTAATTCTGTCTTCAGCCTCATTGATTCTATTTTCTCTTCCCTCTACTGTTTTCTGGATTTCATCTATTTTGTTACCCGGTTCTGTTCCTGTTTTAGCTTGTTCAACTAGTTGTGTTTTTAGCTCAGCTATTTTAGCTTTCAGCTTTCTAATAACCTTGAGATAATTAGTGTTTTCTTCCAGGGTCTCATTTGTTGCTCCTGTATTTCTGTATATTCTTTCAAACTTTTTACTCACTCCTGTGATTATTTCCTTAGCTAGTGTTTTGATGTTGACCTCATTATTTTGTGCTTTATCCTTTAGGGGGCTTTTAGCTGGACTCTTGTCCTGGTTCATTTCTCCAATATGTCTTCTTGTTGGTTTAACCATTTTATATATTATGTTATGAGTTCCCTCTCTCAGTACTTTTCAAGTTACTGATCACTATTTCCTGGATTGACTTGTGACTAAGTAAGGTAATTAAAGTGTTCACAGTGGTGGAAGTTAACAGTTGTTTCAATAGTATTTAATCCATGATTTGGGGCTCAGTGGTTTAAAGCCTCTTTTGTTCTTTTTCTTCCCTGTAGGTTATGGGAGCCTGAGGGCTTTTAAACTATAGGTAGGCTTCTTAGCTTAATCACTGACTCCTGATCAGGAGATAAAGCAGGATGTGGCAGAGATAAATCCAGTTGTTATGCAAAGAGACTTTCATAGCCCCACCACTATGCCACCAAGGTATAGGTCTTCTCCTGTATTTCCTGGTTAGATCTCTGTCCCCTGGTATCCCTCCCTGCTGCTGCTCCAGATTCTGAAGGCAGTAACAATGGAGACTCAGAGTTGCACTTGCTGAGTCTCTGGGGAGTCCTCTCCTCCCTTAGTCATCCACTTGTTGGTGGAACAGACTGGAGGTGGTGTCTCTGACAAATTCCTGGACTGTTACCAGTCACTTAATCTCTCCCTAGGCTCCTCTCTGTCCACCAGCCACACGTGTTTGCACTCACTGGTGATTTGGTGGGTTCCTGAAGTCGTTCTAGTCCTGTCTTGTTTTGGTCCCAGGTGGTCTACTTTGGTATTCTTAATTGATCAGGGAGAGGAGAGGAGAGACTTTTTTACATAGATAAATAATTAAGGGTTTCTATGATGTTATCCTCACGAAGGAATGTAAATTTTGTCAGCCTTGACCATGAAAAAATACGTTTTTCAAAAGTTGGTAGCTAAGTATGAGAAAGAGAACCAAGAAAAGGTAGAAACTCTAATATTTTATTTTACCTACTTAATTTTTAAAATAATTTTTATTTCTTTATTGGATAGAGAGCCAAAAATAGAGAGGGAAGGGGGAGATAGTTAAAGAGAGAGAGACACCTGCAACACTGCTTCACCATTGGCAGGAACCCAAGTCCTTGCTCATTGTGCCATGTGAGCTCAACCAGGTGTGTCACCACCAGGCCCTGAAACCCTAGTATTTTGTAAAATAGGAACTTACCAACACTAATAAGAATTGAGTGATTACTATGTTGAAACATTACTATGTTACTTGGAGATATTTTTAGTAAGTATATCATTATTTAAGAAGAATAGAGAAAGGTATAAAACTTAATTCCACCTCTTGATATTGTTACAAATAATCAATAGTTGATATGTAAAACTGACAAATGAAAAGACAGTTGAGTTATTGTATTTAGGTATTTTAAATTAATAACCACAATTATAAGGTAAAAAGGCTTTAAAGCAGTGATTTTTTTGGAGAATGAAACTATGACTTTTTGGTACCATTTTATTTTTTACATGTATGCAGTAATTCTACTTAAAGAAAACAAAATAGGACAAAAAGTCCTATGAGTTTTAGTCAAATAATTCCTATGTTATTCTAGTGGGTTTGAAATCCTCCTTTGACACTTTCAAGCTGTGTAGGTACTTGACCTGGAAGTGGGGGCTAGGAAATATTAATTTCTTATTCTTCCTCCTGAGGGTTCCTTGTTGTTACCACCAGGAATGCACACTTCCTGGCTTAGTTTCACACAGCGCTTGACCTCATGCCCTGAACCAAACAACAGAATTGTTGTACCCAGTTCTGGACTCTACTTTGTCACACAAGTAGTCTCCTTACACACATGACCCCAGCTCCAGACACATATTAGCACTCAGTAAATATTTGTTGAAACTGAATGAAAATGCCTAGAGAGACAAAATGCCTCAGGCAGGGTCTGTCTGTGAACTTCTCTCCTTGCAGCACCAGAAATAGCGCCCTGTTTATTCATTCAACTCTTATTTGCTCAGCTCCTACTGTGTTCCTGGTAAACCAGAGAGCCATGGCCCCAGCCTTCAAGGAGACAGACATTCAATAAGTCGGTATGTATTATACTCTGCAACAGTGATATGAAAGAAAAGAACTGGACTCTCAGGAGAGATTAAATGTTATTGGAGGATCAAAAGAGCCTTTTCTGAGGAATTGGCATGTGAGTTCAGGCTAAGGAGGTCAAGTTAAGGCAAGATAAGGATTGTCTGAGGTAAAGGGAGTTGCATGTGCAAAAGCTCTGACAAACCTGACTGTAGTGGTGCATGCTGTAATGTCACCTGGGATTTTAGTGAAAGGCTGACTCTCCAAGGGAAGGTGTGGGTTGGGGTTGAACAACAGAATTCTTCAAGCAGATGCAGGTGAGGTAAAAACTGTCAGTCACACTTAGGCTAAGTCTGTTCAAAGACCTGAGAGATTTTTGAAAGGACAAAGGGTAGTGAGCAAGGGTGAAGGTGAAGGATGAAGGTGAGGAGCTGGAACTGGAGGATCCAGCAGGGACCAAATCAAGCAGGAGCTGGGGAATCACCTTTTAATATAAGCAGGAGAGTCACAGTTTGACTGGAGATTGATAAAATGTATATATATATATATATATATATATATATATATTTTTTTTTTTTTTAATGCCCTATAATGTTAATGAGAGTGGTAGTGGTTGAACTGGGGTTTTCACATAATTTATTTATTACCCTTTGGGGTTTTTACATAATTTATTTACTTATTACAATTCTGGAATTATTTCTTGATGCCTGGAGAACCCTAAAGAGTCAAAGGGATTGGGGCCTGGGGAGACAGCATATTAGTTATGCAGAAAAAAAATCTTTCATGCTTGAGGCACCAAAGGCCTCAGGCTCAATCCCCAGCACCACCATAAGGCAAAACTGAGCAGTCCTCTGGTAAAACAAAGCAAAGCAAAACAAAACAAAACAAAACAAAACCAACCAACCAACCAAAAAACCAAATAAACAGATACTCCCTGCCTCCAACAAAATCCAAACAAAAAAGACAAAAGAAACAAAAAACCAAGAATGTTGGGGGCTGGGCAGTGGTGTGCCTGGTAGAGTACTCATGTTACAGTGCACAAGAACAAGGGTTTAAATCCCTGGTCCCTACTTGCAGGGGCAAAGTTTCAAGAGCAGTGAAACAGTGTTTCAGGTGTCTCTCCCTTCTCTCCCAGTTTCTCTGTCTCTAATTAATAAATTAAAAATATTAAAAAAATATTAACAGAGGGGTGTATTGTACTGAAGCAAAGGGCTCTGGGGAAGGAGGGGAAGAAAGGGGATGGAGAAGGCATTGAAGTCCTGGTGCATGATGGTGGAAAAGGACCCAAACTGAGGCTAAGAATGTTCTATAGGCACCCCATTAACTGGGGCCCTATTCGGGGAGTCCTGAGATTCCCAAACAGACATGAAGGGCCTAGACCTTGAATAGATCCCTCTCTCCATTGTTACTGATCATCTCTATCAGGAACAACACTATAGACCCCTTTATGGGCCCCCATAGGACCTTGCCCTCAACTTGGATCAACAACAGTAGAGAATGTTTCATCCTCTGAAGGGAGGCTGGACAATATACTCTATGCTATACCTGAGGAAGGTGGGTCCTGATATTGGGGCAGACTGGAACATTCCTACTCATGATCACAGAATGTGAACTCAGATCTACAGGGATGCAGAGGTCACATAGGCTCCTAAGCTGAATACGGGCACCAGATCACATCAAATCGATGGGGTTTATAGTCAATAATATTTATACACCTTTCCCTTATTTCAGAGCTACTTTCTTCCCTGATCCAGTTTTCTAGTCCTTTTTCCAGCCATGACATCATCTCCCCAGATAATAACTTGGATCCTACATATCAGATGCCAGGCTCAGGGGAAAAAAACAAATAAACTAGTATAGTCATGGGCTCTTTGGAATATAACTAAAATAGGCCTACTAGCTATCTACAAAATGGAGACGCCCCTAACTCTTTATCTGCAGTATTCCAGCCTTTAGTTTCATGATTAGTCAACAATTTGTTTGGCTTTATATGTTAACTCTCTTTTCAGCCACCAGGTTCCAGATGCTAACATGATGCCAACTGGACTTCCTTGGACAGACAACCCTACCAATGTGTCCTGGAGCTCTGATTCCTCAGAACCCCGCCCCACTAGGGAAAGAGAGAGGCGGGTTGGGAGTATGGATCGACCTGCCAATGCTCATGTTCAGTGGAGAAGTAATTACAAAAGCCAGACATTCCACTTTCTGCATCCCATAATGACCCTGGGTCCAGCCTCCCAGAGGGTTAAAGAATAGGAAAAGCTACCAGGGGAAGGGATGGGATATGGAGTTCTGGTGTTGGGAATTGTGTGGAGTTGTACCCCTCTTATCCTATGTTTTTTTTTTTTTTTTTTGTCAATATTTCCTTTTTATAAATAAAAATAAAAAAGAAAAAAAATGTTCTGTAGACATTGCCATGGGGAGATGAGAAATTATACCCACGTGTTAACAACTGTACTGTAAAACATTAACCTCCCTATTAAAAAAGAAAAGAACCAAGGGGTTATTGGTGGTGTTTAAACCACAGGCTGATAAACCTTGTACCTAGAAGTCCATCTCACTCTGCTTCCCTTATGCTTCTGCTCTCAGTTCTGTTGCTGTGTATGCAAGGCAGCTGTGTGGTGCGCTATAATGAGGAACGTAAAGAATCTGGGGAAATCCCAGCCCAATGACTTGTCACCCATGTATCTGTGCTTAGGTATGTCCTTAATCTGCTAGAGCCTCAGTTTCCACATCTGTAAAATGGAGGTGCATAAATTGCCCCAGCAACCCTGTTGGGAATATTCAGTAATCACATTTATTCAGTAAATGAGATAAGCTTTTTCTTGAATGCTGAATTTGTGAAAAACTTCCAACATGTTCAAGGACTTGAGACTGCTAGGCCCTTCTGCATCTTGAAATGCCTCCCCACTCCAAGTGGTTGGTTCCCTGTCTTAAGTGTGTTGGATTACACTGGCAGAATGTAGGCAAATAAAAATAAATAAAATAAAATAAAATATAAAATAAGGTGATTGTTTTCTTTTTCAAAAAGGACTTGTCCCAAAGGTGTGTGAGGGATTAACTGACTCTCTTGGTCAGGTCTGTGCTGACCTTCCCCTCCCTCCCTCTCTGTCTGTCTGTGTCCTTTTGGCTCAACAACAGGATGTTCTCCTTCTCCCCCTCCTCTTGCTGCAAACAACCCCGGAGCCACTCTGTCTGCCAAGCTGTGCTCTGTTTAAAGGAACAGACACCCATTTCTCACTGAAGAACCATTAGGTAAACAATAATATATTTTTTTAAGCCCAGAAAGTGCTCAACATACTCAGCATGGTATGACAATTTTGAGCCTTCCCCAGCTTCTCTCAGGACAAAGGTCTCCAGAGGAAGGATGCTTCTTCTCTTTTCATTTCTTTAAAAGAGTAAAAGAGGACAACAGGAAATGGTTGAAATGGGCCAGGAGGCCCCGGGAATCCTCAGAAAGGAGTCTCTTCTTGGTCTAAAGAACTCCTGGAACCATTCTTAGACATTACTGGTACTGGTCCGAGTGGGCAGGAGAGGGTATCTTTTGCTGTACCTCAAATGTATCTGCATATGTCGGCCATATCTAGGACTGTGCCCAGCCCCCCTCATCACACTTTGTAATCTCACAGCTTTATGCTCGACACCTGGAGGCATGTGCTGTTACCTCTACTTCTCAGAGGGAGAAACTGAAACCCAGGAGAATGAATGAAATTTTCCCAAGGTGACGCTGATCAAAGCTCAAGTCAGGATTCAGAGTCAAAGTCCCAAATTCATGAACAAGCCACCCCCTTGCTTTGACTCCCCAGACCCCAGCTTTTTATATGACTGAACCTCAGCCCAGGGCTTTGCAGGAGAGGAAATAACCAATTTTCTAGAACTGGAAGGTAGAAGTTGGGAATGTGAGCTGCTTCAGATTCTTGGGTTAAATGTGGGGCCAGGATTAGGACTGAGGTGCCCAGGGACCTGACACAATTAGCCAGTGCTAATAGTTTTAGTAGAAGGAAACTCCAAAGCACCAGATCTAGTCTGTATCTCCATTTCCTCGTGTGGCTACTCACCTCTGAGATACTCTATTGTCTCTTGCCTCTAGCCACTAGTGTTCTTCTATACTAGGGAGCCCAATGAATGCATGTCCATGACAATAGAGATATTGTTGCGAGACAACACTGCAGAACATGTTTTTAAGTCAAGTAGAAATAAAGTAAATACTCTTGATTTCTTCAAAATATATGGCTGGAGATCAGATCATGGGTGGTGCACCCTGCACACGTTACCGTTACCATGGATAAGGACCAGGTTAAGTCCCTGGTTCCCCACTGTGGGGTGAGGGGACGATTTCACAAGCTGTGAAGCAGTGCTGAAGTATCTCTCTCCTCCTATGCCAATATTCCCTCTTAATTTATCTGTTTTTATCAAAAAAAAAAAAAGGAAAGAGAAGAAAAAAGAAGGAAAATATGATGATTATTCCCTTAAGCAGGACAAGAGAGGTCTAGAGAGGTTGATAAGAATCTGTGACCTTTTCAAAGTTAACCCAATTACCAAATAATGTGATGATAACATTAACTGTCCATTGTCTTTTTGAACCCTAAGACAGCAGAAACCTCACATCTCCACTATAGAGCCTCTACTTCCCCCAGTCCTTGAACCTTTGGATAGGGCCCACTTTCCCATATGCCTCTCCCAATCCATATCAAATAATATTGCATCCGCCGATCGCAACCTAATCAACACAACGATTGCCACCTCAACATACTTCAGCTCAGACTATGTCCAGAGACTTCACGTGTGTAATGACAACCCTTCAGCTTCATTACTCGGGTGAGACCTTTCCTTACATAGTATTCTCTAATTCCATCCCAGGTGGTTCACTTTCTAACAAAGACCCAAAACCTCGATATACACCAGTTTCTGTGAGAGAGAGCATATGTTCACACGTATCCATAAACTACTGCAAAATATATACTTGAAAGCAGAAGTACACTAGAGTTTGCAGCAAGTACCCCCCTAATACTTCCTCTTGACTATTCCAAGCTTTGGGTCCATGATTGCTCAACAGTTTGTTTGGCTTTGTATATTAACTCTCTTTTCAATCACCAGGTTCCAGATGCCTTCAGGATGCCGGCCAGGCTTCCCTGGACTGAAGACCCCACCAATGTGCCCTGGAGCTCTGCTTCCCCAGAGACCCACCCTACTAGGGAAAGAGAGAGGCAGACTGGGAGTATGGATCGACCAGTCAACACCCATGTTCAGCGGGGAAGCAATTACAGAAGCCAGACCTTCCACCTTCTGCAACCCACAAAGACCCTGGGTCCATGCTTCCAGAGGGATAGAGAATGGGAAAGCTATCAGGGGAGGAGGTGGGATATGGAGATTGGGTGGTGGGAATTGTGTGGAGATGTACCCCTCCTACCCTATGGATTTGTTAATTTATCCTTTCTTAAATAAATAATTAATTAAAAAAAAGAATCTGTGACTTCTAGTGGAGATTTGGGGTGGTGTAAGTCCACGAGAAATCTTTTCCTAGTTTTGTTCCTTATGTTCTCACTTGTAACATCTGCATCAAGGGTTGACATGAGGAAGAGGAAGGAACAGAGGGTGGGCTCTGTGCCAGGCTTTTGCCTTCTATTCTCATGGCACCCTGATGAAAGGTAGCATTATATATTTTTTTCAATGGAAGCTCAGAAAGATCCACCAACTTGCCTGTGGTTGGCTAAGATCCAAAGTGAGGGAATGTTCTTAACCAAACTGCTAAGCTGCACTGGGTATGTGAGCAGAATGTATTGGGAATCATAGGAACTGGATCACTTTGATCCTGCTCCTTGATTCCTTGACTCTAAGGGGGCAAAGAACAACATCAGCAATAGAAACCCTGTCTGTCACCCTTTGTCCAATCAAAGGATTCTTAAAGCTCTGGTGAAGATAAGATTTTGGTGCTTTGCTTCTCCCATCCCTGTAAAATGAGTAATATAATGTGATTTATCTTTTTTTTTTTTAAAAAAAAATATGCTCTTGCCTTTTTAAAATCTTAATATCACCTTATTGAGGAAATGTTGATTTACAAGATTGCTGTTGTCAAAAGTGCGCATTCCCTCATTTACCCAAGATAGGTATCAGTGCATTTCACCCTTAACCAAACCATAATCTTTTTCCACTACAGAGACTTAGGTCTTCAACTTCTCCTTAGTAATCTTCCATTTCCCTTCTGAGTCCCCAAATCTGCTGTGATAGACTACAGTCCATGGAGGATTCAATCTGTGTTGTCCTCTGCTTTGTTTCTCAGGACCCATCTGTAAGTGAGATCATCTGATGTTTGCCCTTCTCCTGACTCAGCATGATTCCTTCTACTTCTAAAGGATAATATGCTACCATTACTATTTACTGCTTTTAAACAGCATTTCACATTTACAAAGAATTTCCTCTTGCTCCTCTGTCCCACACCATCTTCCTCTTTTCCTTGTAGCCAAACAGGGAGATTCTGGGTCCTACTCTCCCCACTCACGTGCTAGGTGAGACAGTGATTGCAATCCCTCTTCACAGATGGGGAAACAGGCTCAAAGCTACTGTGCTGCTTCGAGAGCTCGGGGAGGGGGAGAGTGAGGCTTGAATCCAAGCCTGTGTGATACCAAATCTAGTGTCCCACTGCCATGCTGGACTGTGGAGGGACTATTGTTGTCACATTTTCCAGAGTTAGAAGGGAAACTAGATTTTGTCTCTGTACCTTCTTTCAGGATTACTTTTGGGTGTTGCTGGTATTAGCAGCTGTGTGTGTGTGTGTGTGTGTGTGTGTGTGTATGTGTGTGTGTGTTAGGGAGGTGCACTCCTTTTCCAATCTTCAAACTACTTTCCCTGAGTCCTGTTGGAACTTACCTGATTTTTGCCATCTAAAGTAAGGAAAACACTAGATATTTACTTGGAATCTTTTTTTTTTCTTTTAATGTAGTACCAAGGAATGAACTCAGGGCTTCACATGTGTGCGATACTGCTGAGTTGCATTTCCTGTTCCAATTTTTTATTCTACATTTTTGAGAGAGAGAGAAAGAGAGAGAGACAGAGACAGAGAGACAGAGACAGAGAGACAGAGACAGAGAGAGATATCTGTAAAAACACTACTTTACCATCTATGGAGTCACCTTGGTGCCATTTGTAGTGCTCCCATGTGGTGCCAGGATTTGAGCCCAGGGTTCTGCACATGGAAGGCATGTCCTCTGCCCTCTCAGCAATCTCACAACCCCTTTACCTGGAGTTTTCATAGATTAGTTGAGGATGTCCCTCGTTGGGGTGGGGGTACAAGACAACTCTAATAGGAAGTAGGTAAAGAGAATAATTTGGGGCAAGCTTCAGCATGCTAGAAGATGCATTTAGGTACAGAACTCCTGAACTGAGGGTAAAAAATGAGAGATTCAGGAGGAGAGACAGTGGTGGCCAGAAGTTGGTAGATAGTATGTGATGGGGTCAAAAGAACCAACATACATACAGTACTGAAATTTTGAAGGCATGTTAATAAGGACGTTCTCACCAACTTTATATACTGAGAAGTACGAGAAGGAGGAATTCCAAGAGTGGTAAGGGCATAGGCTGGTTTGCACCAGAAGGTGGAAGAGTGACAGTATCTTAACCATAGAACAAAGCTGGGAAGTTACATAGATTTGAGGGCTGACTGTGTTTGTTGGGTGATCTTAGTGGCTAAGGACTTGTAGAAGAGGAGCAGGTGATTTTTGGTCTATAGAGAAGGAAGAATTGCAGGGGGTAGATAGCATAATAGTTATGCAAAAAGACTTTCATGCCTGAGGCTCTCAAGTCCCAGGCTCAATCCCCTGCACCAGAGCAGTGCTCTGGTAGAAAGAGAGAGAGAGAAAATTAAGTAGATACCCAGGAGATAGTAGGGTTAGGGAGAGATGACAGATAGATAGATAGATAGATAGATAGATATAGGTGTTTGATAGTTCTTGGTCTTTGTGAGTTGACTTTACTGTCTTCCACTGAGTTCTGAGAGGAAGAAGTGTCTCTTTCTTACTTAGAGTGAAGTAGACTTGGGATGGGGAGAGTCAGTGACAAGTGAAATGCTCCATTAGTAGAGACTAGTTGAGTAAGTTGTGATAAACTCACAACAGAATCCTAGAGGTCATCAGTAATAAGATCACTTTTATCTGTTGATGTGCAAAGACTCCTACAACCTGGTTTGTGGTGTGAAAAGCAGATTAGGGTGTGTGTGAAAAGACCCCCCAAAAGACCCTGGTTTGTGGCATGCTGTGCAGACTATGGGACTGGGCTGGCTTTAGTAAACCAGCAGAGCTGAGTTTGTTGTGTGCACCGAAGTGTGAAATGTATAGACTTGGAGCCTGATGACAACAGGCAAAACCCAGTTGTCTTTGGCAAAAGAGAGTTTGACTGACTTTTGCTTTGTCTGCATGGTTTGACTCATTTGTAAATAAACAGTAGCCATACATCCTTTTATTAATAGGAAAAAAAAAGTTCTGCCAGATTTTCACTTTCAAAAAGGCATGAGTGGAAAGTCCGAAAACTGTGGGGGTCCTATACCGCTTTTTTGAATTTTGGTCACAAATGTAGTGGGGAAACTGGCCACCATTAAATGTGAAGACAACTGTCTAGGACTTTTTTTTTCTAGAAGGGAGAGACATGGCCAAATGTCTGTGCTGAGAGAAGGCATCTTGCAGTGGAAGAGAAACAGATCTGTTCCTTGGTGAGACAAGGACTTAGGGATCTGGGGGTGGGGTGGAATCCTGGCACAGGTGGTGGGATTAGCCCTAGACAGGTGGACTAGCATCCCTTCCCTGTAGCATGAAAGGGCAGGGCAAGTGCATAGACTTTGTAGGTGGTGGCAGGAAGGTGAGGGCGTCCTTTCCTGAATGTCTCTATTTTCTCTGCTAAGTGGGAGGAAAGGTTATCCCTTGAGAGTGAGGTAGAGGGTTTCTAAGGCTAGGGGTTTGAGGGGCCTCTGGAGGTTTTGGAAGACTCTGTGGGCAATAGACAAAGGACTGCTGGGGAGAAGTGGAGGGATGGTCAATCTGTTGAGGGTCAGCTGCTATATCGAGTCTCTCATTTGGCACCTGCCCATGTGGTTGACTATCTTGCTTAAGTGGAATCTGGTATCTAGAAGTGGGAATGGAGAAGGCACATTGTTGGGTTGATGCCAAAGTTGTGAGGTTTTATAGGTTAAATGCGACTGAGGAACAAGGTGGCGAGGGCTTGACAGTGCTAATAAGAGAGTCATCATGTACAGGACAGCTAAGAAGGGAAAAAAGTAGAATGCCAGACAGAGAAGTCTTCATGAGAACAAAGGGTGGACATTGTAAGAGTGAATGAGCTTGAGGAGAGTGCTTTTGTGGTGTGGGATATGAGGCATTGATGGTGAGAATTCGGGGGTAAACATCAGAAGGTTCTGGTCATCATGGGTAAGGGGGTCTGAAAGGGAGGAGGGTGAAAGGTCAAGGTCATTGACGTAAGGCAGGGGTAGTTAATGGATAAGCATCATGGTGAAATGGAACTTGGGATGGATAGGGAAAGGAGGGGAGCAGGAGAACCTCAGTGAGTAAATGCAGAAGAAGGTCTGGGTGATGGGGAGATGATGGCAGTGAGAGGCTTGGGATGAAGAGGGGACATTTTTTGATGAAACTGGAAAGAGTATGAAGAAGTAAGGTCTGAAAAGTGAACAAGCCAGAGGCTACATAAACTGTTCTGACTCAACCTCAGTGGTCCCATAACTTCATTTCTACCATTACTCCTCATTCCAATGGACTCACACCAGGAGGCAGTGGCCTATGTCACAAGTGTACTTTGTGGTCTTGCAGCATGCTGGAACTACCTCAGCTTGGGCCATACCCTGTTCTAACCAGCTGGCATGCAGGTTTGGACTCTCAATGACTTGCTTTAGCACCAAAATATCTACACACTTGGCACATTTGTTTTGTCAGGGCTTGTGTTGGGTTCCTAGGGCTGCTATAACAAAGTACCACAGACTGAGGGCTTAAACAACAAACATTTATTTTCTCACAGTTCTGGAGGTTGAAAGTTCAAGATCAAGGTGTTGGCAGGGTTGATTTCTTCTGGGAACTCTCTCCTTAACTTGTAGATGGCCTCTTCTCCCTTTGTGTTCTGGTCTTTCTTCTGTGTATGTGAGTGTCCTAATTTCTTTTTATAAGGAAACCAGTCACATCTGGCTGGATCCCATTCTGAATATCTCATTTTAACATTGTTACTTCTTGAAAGACCCTATCTCCAAGTATAAACACACTCTGAGACACCAGAGTTAGGATTTCAACATTCACTTTTAAGGGAGAAAATAGGACTATTTCAGTTGTAAAGCACAGAATCCCACTCAATTTTTTTAAAATATTTATTTTATTTATTTATTCCCTTTTGTTGCCCTTGTTGTTTTATTGTTGTAGTTATTATTGTTGTTGTCGTTGTTGGTTAGGACAGAGAGAAATGGAGAGAGGAGGGGAAGACAGAGAGGGGGAGAGAAAGAGAGACACCTGCAGACCTGCTTCATCGCCTGTGAAGCGACTCCCCTGCAGGTGGGGAGCCGGGGTTCGAACCGGGATCCTTATGCCGGTCCTTGTGCTTTGTGCCACCTGCGCTTAACCCGCTGCGCTACAGCCCGACTCCCAATCTCACTCAATTTAGCCAAGTAAAAAGAGGGAGTTATTTAGAGGCCATGAGGTGGTGCACTGGGTTAAGCACACATAGTCTGAAGCACAAGGACCCATACAAGGATACTGGTTCGAGCCACCTGCTCCCCACTTGCAGGGGGTTTGCTTCATAAGTGGTGAAGCAGGTCTGCAGGTGTTTCTCTGTCTTTTTCCCTCTCTATCTCCTCCTACCATTCTCAGTTTCTCTCTGTCCTATCTAATAAAAAAAATGGCCTCTAGAAATAGTGGATTCATAGTGCCAGCACCAAGCCCCAGTAATAACCCTGGAGGCAAAATAAATAAATACATAAACACGTAAACAAATAAGAGAGGGAGTTATTTTTTTTTAAGGAAAAGGATAACTCATGGAAATTTTGAGCTAGAAAGTAACTCTTATGCATTAATTTTAAACCCTGGTCACAATGATATCT
The DNA here is from genome assembly GCF_950295315.1 of Erinaceus europaeus. Taxonomy (NCBI): domain Eukaryota; kingdom Metazoa; phylum Chordata; class Mammalia; order Eulipotyphla; family Erinaceidae; genus Erinaceus; species Erinaceus europaeus. Next base: position 62,123,419 of record NC_080173.1, on the reverse strand, counting down.
TTCACCCTTTCATAGAAAGGCGGTGTCTATGTTTCTGTTTGTCCCTTGAATCTGGGTGGGCTCATGACTGTTTTAATCAATTAAGTAATGGCAGTAATAACATTATAAGACTACTAAGGCTAAGTCAGAACAGTCTATGCAGTCTGTGTTTTGCTCACTGAAATCCCTGTTCCCAGTCTAATAAGTTTAGTAACCCCAAAATATGATGATGGAGAGACCACAGGTAGTCATCTGGCTTATAGCCTCAGGAGAGCCTGACTTCCAGCTGTCCTTGCCACTAAGCACATGAGAGAAACCATCTCAGACATGTCTACACCCACTGCTCTGCTAGCCACCTGCATGTAGTGAGTCCTGCTCATTGTATAGAACAGAAGAACCACTCAGCTGACCCCTGCCTGAATTCTTACCACATTCATAATATGGAACAAGATGCTTAATCATTAATTAATTAATTAATTAATTTTTAATGGAGCACAGCTCAGCTCTCCCTTGGGGACTGAACTCGAAACTTCCAAGTCTAACAGCTATGCTATCTCCCTGATCCACTGGTTGTTATTTTGAATCACTTCTGTTTTGGAGTAATTTGAAAGGAAGGTAAACTGACACAACCCTACTTTTTTTTTCTTTTTAAATATTTTCATTTATTTTGTTATTGGGTAGAGACTGAGAGAAATTGAAAGGGAGAAGGGAAGATAGAGAGTAAAAGAGACAGAGAGACACCTGCAGCCCTACTTTCCCCCTGCAGGTGGGGATCTGGGGTTTGAACCTGGGTTCCTGCGCACTGTAATGTGTGCTTAGCCAGGTGCACCACCACCTGGCCCCTTTTTTTCTGATTTTCCTTTGCCTATCAGTTGTCCTGTTTACTCCTGTTGATCTTTCTTCCAAGTAAATCAACTTGAATACATCTATGTTTTGTTGTAGTCCCTGGTATCCAATCTAGTTTATGCCTTAGACCCAACTTGCCTTTGAGTGTATTCTCCATTTTAGTTTAAATATATATTTTTAACATTTTTTAAAAATTTATTTGTTATTGGATAGAGACGGAGAGAAATTGAGAGAAGAGGGAGAGATAGAGAGGAAGAGAGGCAGAGAGACACCTGCAGACCTGCTTCACCACCTGTGAAGTGACTCCCCTACAGGTGGGGAGCTGGAGGCTTGAACCAGGATCCTAACCAGTCCTTGCGCTTTGCGCCATGTGCACTTAACCCGTTGCGCTACTGCCCAATTCCCCTAGTTTAAGTATTTGAAAACCTATCAGTCCAGGGCAAGGCAGAGCCATGAATTATGGGACCTGGGACTGGCAGATCTGGAACCTCATTATAGTGTCAGATTTGACCCTGGCCTGCGTGAAGTCACTACTTCAAGCCTCAATCCCTTCAACAATGTACTACTCCTATATCAGTGAAAACTATTCTAACCCAGCATCACGTAGTCAGCTTTAAGATGGAAAAGGGCCTCGTGATCATCCCATTTATTCTCCTATCCCAACAGGAATTCCTTTGATGATCGGAAAGATAAAATTCCCCTCTGTCTCTTTTTAATACCTCCAGGGCCAGTGCTCATCAGTGGCTGGCATGTGCGGCAGCCCACTTGTCATCCATCACTTGTGCTTGTTTGGAATTTATAAAGGGGGAACTGAATTTGCTTTTCTCTATCTTTAGCTCTTGGGTCTGCATCCTGTCCTCAGCAGTCACACAGAGTAAGTGATCCTCTCTTTAGGCAGACAGTATTTGAAATATTTGAACCCCTTATTTTTGGATTATATCGCTTCATAACACTCCTGAGACTCAGATTTAATTACGAGAATAGTTGACTGGAGAGGGCCAAGGGTGAGGGAAGCTGATTTGGTTTTACTAGCAGTTGAGTTAAGTGTGGATAGGAAAACTAGCACCAAGCTCACTTTTCTCATCTGAAAATTCTTTTTCATCATATACCTGTCCTTGACTGGTTTTTAATAAGGCATGTCTGGTTTAACTCTATCTTTCTGTATAATTTTTGTGGGGCCTGATGCAACAGGAATCTATTCTGTCACCGTTCTGAAGGCTAGAAGTCTGAAATCAGGATGCTGGTGGACTGATTTCTTCTGACTGCTTTGAGGGAGAACTAGGTCCCTCTGTAGTTTGTGGTGATTGCAGGTCATCCTTGGTGTTCTTGAGATTAGCTCATCCTAATCCAGTATGACTTCATTTTAACTATCGTCATGCATCACTCAGTGATGGGACACTTTCTGGAAAAAAAAAAAGCATTTTAAAGCAATTCTTTTGTTGTACAAATCAATATTAGCAGTGAATTTTGTGTGCCTAGGCACCATGACAAATAAGAAAAGATTAAATCAAGCACACACATAAAATGTACGCTAGTAAGAAAGTTCCATGACTTGCCAAGATGGCGCTGCTGGCTGTAGAGCGCCTCATTGTCACCTTTCTGCTTATGGCTCAGCTTACTGACTGTCAATCTCTCGTGCATTTTAACACTTCAGTTCCTCTGGGGAGTTTCCTGGAAGCAGATTAAAACTTGTGAGGATTCAAAAGGCAAGCAAAGGGCCTGGTGGTGGCGCATCTGGTTAAGTGCACATATCACAAAGACTCGGGTTCGAGCTCCCACTCCCTAACCTGTGTGTGTGTGTGTGTGTGTGTGTGTGTGTGTGTGGTGTGGATGCTTCATGAGCAGTGAAGCATGTCTGCAGGTGTCTATCTTTCTTTCTCCCTCTCTGTCTCCCCTTTCCTTTCAATTTCTCTCTGTTCTGTCAAATAAAAATAGAAAAGGTAAAAAAAAAAAAAAGGAAAAAATGGCTACCAGGAGTGGTGGATTCATAGTGCTGACACTGAGCCCTAGTGATGACGCTAGTGGCAAAAAAGAAAAGAAAAAACAAACAAACAAACAAAAAAGGACAAGCAAACAGTCTCTCAGACACTGTGACAACTATGGTTGCTATCTATCTAAGGGTGGGGTACAAGACTTTGGTGGAGGGTGTCATGACTTATATTTACTATGTACAGATGTGACTGGAACCTATGCCTATGAAATCTTAGAAGTTTTCAAAACACTGTTGAATCACTAATAAAAATTTAAAAAAGAAAGAAATTATGCTAAAAGATGCAGTAAACACCAGCAGCTGTCAGTAGAGCAAAATGCTATGATTGTAAGATAGCTATGCCACCATCAACCAATATGAATTTTGGAACTGCCATCATTTTTTCCCCTTTATTGGGGGATTAATGCTTTATAGTCAGCAGTAAATACAATAGTTTGTACATGCATAACATTTCCCAGTTTCCCCCATAAAAATACAGCCCCCACTAGGTCCTCTACCATCATGGGAAATGTCATCATAAGTACAGTCTTCTGTGAACCAAAATGCTGTTTTGGAGCTCATGACTATAATTACATGTTCAAAGATTCTTTTGGATGAGGCTATATTCTGAGGTTTCAGGTGAATATGAATCATGAAATGACACGATTCATTCAGACTTTCTTTCTCTAGTTCTCTTTTCTTATTCTTTCTCCTCCTCCTTTTTATCCATCTCCCTACTACAAGTACAAATATGTCCAATAATCCTGAACAGGTCTTTGTGTTTGGCACTGTGCATGATAGAGCCGCATGTATAATTCAGTTGGAGGCCAGAAAAGCCTTCATAAGGCAGTGACCAAGTTGCTTATATCTAGGTTAGATTTTTTTTTTTTTTTTTTTTTTTTTTAGCAGCTGATCCACAAGAAGCAGCAGAAGAATGAAGAGGAGGAGGATAATAATAAGAAAAAAATGTGGTGAACTGAGACAGCTTTTGGTACCTTGCTTGCATGCCTATGGGGAACTCAAACTGAGACGAATTTTTCCTCTTTAGGAATAAAGACGATCCAAGTAACGACTATGCTTTCTTCTGTCTGAGATTCTCTCAATACCACATTTAGCATCAAAGCCACCGTCAAATCCTCTTAGACTTAAACTGATAATGTAACCACCAACTACACTGAAATGAGAATCTGCTTCATGCACAGGATATATATATATATATATATATATAATATCTCAAATACTTTGTATGGAAACAGAGTGAAAATATTGCATTAGTAATTCTTGCATTGGTTATTTGTTGAAATGATAATATTTTGGTTATACTGGGCTACATAAAGTGTGTTTTGAAGGTAAATTTCACTTGCTTTTAGTTAGAGGATGTGACATGAGAAACTTTTAAAGGCTGTATGTAGTTTATTATCTTTCCATTGGGCTTGTATTGTTTTAGTGTGAATGTGGTATTGAGCTTTTATGCAGGGTGTGAATGTTAGGTCAACTATTGATTTAAAAAAAATTATTTATTTATTTCCTTTTGTTGCCCTTGTTGTTTTATTGTTGTTGTTACTGATGTCATCATTGTTGGATGGGACAGAGAGAAATGGAGAGAGGAGGGGAAGACAGAGGGGGAGAGAAAGACAGACACCTGCAGACCTGCTTCAGGGCCTGTGAAGTGACTCCCCTGCAGGTGGGGAGCCGGGGGCTAGAACCGGGATCCTTAAGCCAGTCCTTACACTTTGCGCCACCTGCGCTTAACCCGCTGCACTATGGCCCGACTCCCGTTTTTTTTTTTTTTTTTTTTGTCTAGATAGCTCAACAGGGAGAGTGCCTGCTTTGTTGTGCACATCATCCAAATCTGAGCTGGGCTCCTACCACACTGGAGAAAGCTTTGATGTGTTGTCTTTCCTTCTTTCTCTCTGGTGTTCATGTTATTTATCTATTTACTTACCTGATACATCTGTCTGAAAAAAAAGTCAGTCCAGATCAGGAAAGCCCTGGTGATGATAAAATTAAAAAAAACAACAACAAAAAACTGTATTTTGACTTTGTCAATGTACCCTGGAACCCCACCTCTCTAGAGCCCTGCCCACCAGGGAAAGATGGAAACAGGCTAGGACCATGAATCGACCTGCCAATGCTCATGTCCAGTGGAAAAGCAATTAAAGAAGCCAGACCTTCCACTTTCTGCATCCCATAATGATTCTGGGTCCATACTCCCAGAGGGATAAAGACTAGGAAAGCTTCCAATGGAGGGTGTGGGATACAGGGCTCTGGTGGTGTGGAATTGTACTCCTTTTATCCTATGGTCTTGTCAGTCATTATTAAATCAATAATAATAATAATAATAATAATGATAATAATAATAAAACAACCTGTGTCTTGCTCTTGGGGAAAGCAGTTTGTCTTTTTTGACCTTTTTTTGTTCCTTCTCTGAAATGGATGTGTGATATCCTCATGATTTCTGCTCCACTTCTTGAGAGCTTGTTTGGAGGTTCTAGCAGGGGAGCGCAGCTACTCGTATACCCTCCACCTAAGACCGGTCCGTCTCTGTTTGGGAAGGCCGTCAGTCCTCTTTGACTGAGTGCGCAGCTTCTGGAGGGACGCACATGGAGCGGTGAGGGAGGAAGGGGACACCCACCTAGCCACCCACATCAGCCGAATCAACCCTGGCGATCAATGGGGTGACAGATGTCGCAGCCAGATCGCCCTCACATCCTCTGCTCCACTTCTTTTTGGGAGTCACCAAGCATCAAAGGAGAGAATGTATGTGAGGGACTTCATGCTTGTAAAATGCAGCACAAATGGGTTTTGATCAGCATCAGCTGCAGTAGCAACAGCAACATCAACATCTACATCATCACTATCACCACCACCACCACCATCAACATCAGCATTGCCTCCTCTTTCTGCCAAGAGAATTAGGCCACCAGGGCAGGAGCGTAATACCAGACCCAGGGTAGAACACAGCCCACAAGAATTTCTGCTTTCAGCTCTTCCCAAACCCTGTGGCTGGATTATAAGTGATTTACCCTCTGCCAGCTGCCAAGACTACTTTTGTCTGCTTGGAGGGAGTAGGGTGGGGCAGGTCTCTGAGAAAAATGTGCCTTCCACTTAGTACTTTTCAATCAATACAGTGTTTTATGCATGTTTTTGAACTAGGATAAGGCAATCAACTTTCATTTCTTCCTTTTTCCTTCCTTATTTTCTTCTTTCTTTCTTTCTTGCTTCCTTCCTTTCCTTCCTTCTTTCTTTCTCTCTTTCTTTTTTCTCAAAAAACAAAACAAAACAAAAAAACCAAACTTTTATGTTGCATCAGACCACCAAAGCATTTCCCTTCTCTTTTTTGGGCCACCAAATATTTTTATGATTTTCCACATAAACAGCTAGGGAAAATGTTAGCAGCCACTTAGGCGGCAGTAGCAGGCACACTATGTCTCCCAGCAGAGTAAGGGATTAAAAAAAAAAAACAAAAAAACCAAGGGAGATAGAGATGCCTGGAGGTTGGGGGGTGGGGTGGTGAGGGGGCAGGACAAGGGAGGGGTAATTAGTTAAAGATACAAGGATTTCTATGAATTCTTCTTAGGAATTCTGGGCTAATAAACTAGAATTTACCCTGTGGCTTCCAGCAGTGAGTGTTCTCTTTGGAAAGCTTCAAACATTTGTAGATGAACTAGCCATTGATGAGGTCAGAAGGTAGCTGTGGACTGGACCACCCAACCTGGGGTAACCCTGGGTTCTGCCTCTTCCCGGCTCCTCTCTTTCCAGCCTGTCTCTCTGCGCCTTCATTGCCTGGTACTACTTGAGCATCATGACAAAGGTGGGACCTGCTTCCTGAAGGAGAATGTGTGGACATGGCCAAGAACTTGTGATAACTTGAATACTTGGGTTTCCTTTCTCTTCCTTTCTTCTTCCCATCCCTAGCCAGCTTTCCCAGAGACATAGTGGGGCCTCTTGCAGTCAGCCAGCTGCTCTGTGCTGAGAGATTTAAAATCCTGCAGTTGATTCTGACTGTGTCCAGAACAATAGGCATCTGAATCTGATTTATTAATCTTCTGGGGAGTGAGGGAAGCAGGCTTCGGAGCCAGGCTGTTTACTCTGATGACAATGGGCAGGGCTTGGACTTGCATTTTCAGCTGGGTTTTTTATGGGCTGGGCAGAGGATACTTCTAACTTGCATGAGGCAGTGAGGACCTACCCACACAAAATTAGGGAAGATAAACTGAAGGAGCAGGAGGAGGGATGGAGGCTGGTTAGGGAAAGATCCCTGAATGGGCCACCTTGAGTGACTTATCAGAGGTGGGTATGGTTCAGATTTGAGGCTCACTGCAATTCATTTCATTATCTCTCTGTTGCGTTCTCTGAAAGGAGTAAGTAGGATATGCAGGGATGATATATTCTAGAGCAGGTGGCTAGAGGAGACAGTCTTTGACAGGCATGTAGGTAAAAGGCAATTCATGGAGACAAGGCTTTGTTGCCATACACCTAATAGACTGAGTGACTGGATGCCTGGCAGGTATGTGGTCACATGGCCAAAGCATCTTGCCCCACAGAGAACTGGAGAGACTTAATACTGCTTTATTTTATTTGTTTTGTTTTATTTCCCAGATAGAGACATAGAGAAATCAAGAGGGAAGAGAGAGAGAGAGAGAGAGAGAGAGATAGAGATAGAGAGAGTCCGAGACCTGTAGCACTGCTTTACCACTCGTGAAGCTTGTTCCCTGCATGTGGGGACAGGAAGTTTGAACCAGGTCCTTAAGTATTATAGGATGAGTGCATTGCCATCTAGGCTCAAGACTTAATATTTCAAGGTTTGTAAATGCAAGACAGAGAAGAAACCAGAAGAAATGCCTGTCAGTGGCTCAACTGGATTTTGAATCAGATTGCCATCCTTTTTTTGTCACTGTTGTATTCTGCATGACCTCAGAGGGCAGAAGCAGGAGGATATGGGTAGTGGTCCACAGAACAGCTCTTTCTGTTAGAATTGTGGGGCAAAGGAATAGAAAACAGGGAGAGAGGGAAGAAAAAATGGTTAAGGAAGGATGCAGGAAAGGTGCTAACACAAATAGATACTACATGTTGCAAATCTGTGAAGGCAGAGTGATATCCAAGACACAAGGGCCTGAAGGTAAGCCCAGCTAGCACCAGAGATCCAGAAAGAGCAAAGAACAGGCAAGCATCAGGACTGTATCAATGTTAGTATGCCTTCCCTTCCCCCCACAGTTGTTGAACCCCATCTTAAGAGTGATTTGGGAATTTGATGAAGAGGCTAGGGCTTGACTTTTCCTTCCTTCCTTCCTTCCTTCCTTCCTTCCTTCCTTCCTTCCTTCCTTTCTTTCTTTCTTTCTTTCTTTCTTTCTCTCTTTCATTCATTTATTTTCCTTCTTGTTGCCCTTGTTGTTTTTTATTGTTGTTGTAGTTATTGATATCCTTGTTGTTAGATAGGACAGAGAGAAGTAGAGAGAGGAGGGGAAAATAGAGGGAGAGAGAAAGATAAACACCTGCAGACCTGCCTCACCGCTTGTGAAGTGACCCCCACTGTAGGTGGGAAGTCGGGGGCTGGCACTGAGATCTTTACCCTGGTCCATGTGCTTCGTGCCATTGAACTTAACCCACTGTGCTACCGCCTAGCACCCTTGTCTCTTGTTTTCAAGGTGAGTTTCTAGTCCAGACCTTTTAGTAGATCAAGCTTGGCACTGTCTGCAAGGGAGCTCTCTGCTAAATCAGAAGCAGCCTTTAAAGCAGGGAGTATCTTCTGGATGGTCATTCCCCCACCCTTACTTGGGACTGACTGCCCTCTTTCCAAGTGGCTCTTGCTCTGCTCCTTCTAAATGTTGAGGCCTCCTTCTCTCCCTCCTCCTTGCTCACATCTCCAAAACTAACTGGTTAGTTCCCATTCTGCTTAACTATCCCCATCTACTCTGCCATCAAGACCCTCATCCTGTGTCTCTGGAAGTGACACAGGGGATGAAGCCCTGGACGCTCAATCATGTGGCCCTGCATTTGATCCCTTGAGCCTTGGCAACACATGACTCAGAGTAACACTCTGGTCCTCTTTCTTTCTCTTCCCACTTCTCTTTCTCATAAATTAAACAAATAAATAGGCCTCTCCCCCAGCAGTCATATGAATTTTTTATTTTATGTGTAATTTATGGGGTTGTGTCATTTAAAACAACTTTTATTAGTGATTTAATAGTGATTGACAAAAATGATAAGATAACAGGGGTGTAATTCCACTCCTTTTTGACCACATGAGTTCAGTGTCCCTATTCCCTCCATTGGAAACTACATTAGTTCTCCTAAGATCACAGATATGGCTTGACTATCATTTCTATAACTATTTATCTGTATTTCCTCATTTTTCCTATGATCCTGTCTTCTCTTTCTTTTTTTCTTTTAAAAATTTTTTTGGTATTATCTTTATTCATTTATTGGAGAGACAGACAGAAATCAAGAGTGAAGGGGCAACAGAGAGACACCTGCAACACTGCTTAACCACTTGTGAAGCTTTCTCCCTGCAGGTGGGGACTGGGGCTTGAACTCAGGTCCTTGAGCATTGTGTGTTCAACCAGGTGTGCTATCACCTGACCTCTTCTCTTCCTTTTTAAATCACACATACTACTTCCAAGTGTCCTTCTTAAAATTTTTCTTCCTTTCTCTTGGAATTGGGTTTCAGAGCCCTTTGATCATCTTCCCTAACATTTTCCCCTCTGGGAGCATGGACCAAAACTCTTCATGAGGTGCAACAGGTGGAAAGTCTGACTTCTGTAATTTTTTCTCCATTGGACATGGGTTTAGGCAGGTTGATCCATACTCCAGCCTGTTTCTAACTTTCCCTAGTGGGGTAGGGCTCTGGAACACATTGGTGAGGTCTTCTGTCCAGGGAGCTCAGGATGAAATCATGGTAGCATCCTGGTGGCTAAAAGACTTAAGATATAAAGCAGGATAAAATGTTTAATAAATAAGAACAAAAATGTAGGAGTAGAGCAGATATGAATAGGTCTGAGCTCTCAGTCCATGGTCACAGCTGGAAACTTTCTATGCTACACTCATTTCAGAACTAGTCTTTCTCGAATGCCAGAATAAGGTGACCAAGCCTCCCTCTGGAGATCGGGGAAGTTGCCACCACTGCTAGTTTGCAGTGAAGAAAGGTCTTGAAGAAGCCCACAAAAGAAGGTTTATACTGATATTCCTGATAGAAATGACCAGTGATGGTAGAGAGAGGGGTCTGTTAGAGGTCTAGGCCCATTGAATCTAAGGGGAATCTGAGGATTCCCCGAGTAGGGCCCTAGGTGATGGGGTGCATAAATGGACCCTGTTTAAAAGACCCTTATCTTGGCCTTATCTTCATCCTCCTCCTTACTCCCTACCCCCACCCCAAAGCAGAGGTCATTCCAGCCTGAGTCTTAAGATCCAATGTGTGCACTCAGCTCCAGATACCTATATCAATCTTGACCTCTTCAACTTTGGATCTCTTCACTGCATGACCCTCTCTACCCACCCACATCCCCAGGCTTAGTGTACTCATTATAGGAGCTCCAGTGGCACAATTGGCTAGCGCATGGTACTTAATACAACTTATTCATGATAAAATGTAGATGCAATGAGGTAAGTGGATGAGACTAGTGCAGTAAGTGGGCACTCTGATTCTATTGCTATCATTATTATTGTCAGGGGGGTGATGGAGCCAAATCCTCTGGGCGGGCTTGACGTTGAGACCTCAGCCTTGAAAAAGACACCATAGACTGAGTGTAAGACAGGGTCTGGAAGGAGAGAGGCCCAGGGTCAGAGAGATGGGCTGATGTTAACAAAGTTCATGCTAAAGATATTTAGCGGCAGCTAGGCCACAGGCTTGTGGCTGGGCGCCATGCCCAACCACGAGCCTCATTTCCATATTCAGGTCAGCCTGTGGCATGTTTATAGCTCGCCTCTCTGCATACTTTACCAGGAAGGTCTGTCTCCCTCCCTGCTAGTCCCACCCCCACCCCCAGGTCCCAGGGAAGGAGGCAGCCACTGGCTGTGGGAGGTGGGCCATGTCTTTGGCTGGGAGAGCAGGGTTCTCACTAGAGCCAATTATCAGTGTCCAGGCCCTGACGTGAGGTCAAGAAGCAGACCCTGGGCACCTCAGCATGTGTGAAGTGATGTAGGTGAGCTCTATATGTGGGGCTGTCCACACATGGCTGAGTGGTTATAAATACATACAGGCTGGCTCGTGGGGCGCTGTGGGCACCCATATAGCTCTGCACACAGCTATATATGAGATGTAAGCACACAGACCAGAGCTGTGGTGCAGGGTATGTGGTGGAGTGGAAGCTGGGGGGCTCAGCTGACCTCCTGGGATGATCCCAGGCAGTGGAGGCTGTGGGCAGGCTCAGGCTCTCACACTTCCCCTGTTCAACCAGGACACTTGTGAGAAAACTCCTGGCGGAGTGTAGAGTCTAGGCTTGTGCTCAAAGTGATTCTTCATAAACAGAGGGGTCCTTCTCTCCCTACTCCTCCTGCCTCATTCCATCAAAGCCACTTGGGTGATTCTGATACTACCCCAGCCTTGTCCTGCTCTAGACTTCTGCCTTCATTGACCTCCTCCCGGCCCATTTTCCTTCTGCCACACTTACCTGTATTGGGAAAGGTTTTCATTTTATTTTATTTTATTTTGTACTTTTAAGTTAACTGATTAAGAATAGAGAGGGAGAGAGAAAGAGTCACTTTCAGCGCAGCTTCACCGGAAAGCTGCCCCCCTGCAGGTAGGGGCCTGGGACTTGAATATGGGTTCTTGCTTGGTAACACATGTGCTCACTGGGTACGCCATCACCTGGCCACATAGGTAAAGATTTAACTATAGAGTCTCTGGAGTGGAAAGTGTATTTGTTTTGGATTGCAGCATCTGGTCATTTTCGGCAGTACCTATCACAATCCAGTAGCATATCTAAGTAGCTGTCCCACCATAGTGACATACTAAATGTATATAATCTCAAGAGCAAAGATAATTGCAAAATACCATAAAAGCACGAGAAAGGGATATTTTTTCAGTTTCTATGATGCCAATTTTAAATGTAATTTATTTAATTCTTGTTTTATGTTATTTGATTTTTAAGGAATAACTGCAATAGCCAGCTAATAAGAATTCTTGAATACAGTAAGTCCTCGTTTAACATCAGAAGGTTCTTGGATGTGTAGTGAAACTGATTTGTGTTGTTAAAATTCGGAGGCTCTTGCCGGCCGGGCTAGCTTCACGGGCGGGTAACAGAGACGACCAGAGACATACGGCTGGGCAGGGAAGCTGTATTTTTTTATTCAGGAACAACGATTCATAAACTAAAACAAACTAATCACCAAACAGAACTCTGCTGTCTCTTTGCGGCAGCGCAAGCACTCTCTCTAACTCTGCCATTCTCCAACTCTGGAACTCTGGAACTCTGGCGGGGTTCCTTCGGGGCAGGGCCAAGCAGGCCCCGCGAAACTAACTGGACTGATCCAATTCTCTTGGCGGGGGAGAACTACCCAATGTAAAGCATACAACAGATCTGACCAAAGGATAATGGGCAGAAACAAAAAGTTAAGTTCCTATAGCATATTTCTGGTCATAAGACCATCATTGAACTTCTAAATGAAGATTAAGAAATAATTCTAATATTAAAAAGTCATACTCATTCATTCGTTTTCCAACCTGCTCATTCCAGTTTAGGGCTGTGAGTGACTTAAGCCTATCCTGGCAGTTCAGTGTCAGTGTGGGGACCCACAGTGGACAGGATGCCCTTTCATTGCAAAAGTACTCATAGCCTCTGCCTTACTCAGAGTGGCCAGTTTTTTTTGTTTTTTTTTTTGCCTTCAGGATTATTGCTGGGGCTCAGTGCCTGCACCATGAATCCACTGCTCCTGGAGGCCATCCCCCCCCCTTTGGTTGCCGTTGTTGTGGTTATTGTTGTTGATGATGTTATTAGTTGTTGGATAGGACAGAGAGAAATGGAGAGAGGAGGGGAAGACAGAGAGGAGGAGAGAAAGATAGACACCTGCAGACCTGTTTCACTGCCCATAAAGTGACTCCCCTGCAGGTGGGGAGCCAGGGGCTCGAACTTTACGCCAGTCCTTGCACTTTGTGCCACGTGCACTTAACCCTCTGCACCACCACCCGACCCCCCAGAATGGGCCAATTTAAACACATAAGTGAGTGAGGCATGCACATCTCTGGGATGTAGGAGAAAAAGCTTTCTCAGAAGAGAAAGCTCAAGCAGACATGAGGAGAGCATGCAAACTCCACAGACGTGGCCCTAATTGAGATCAGCTTCCCCCCCGCATCAGTAATATAACAAAATGACTCAAAGGCAATGACATTATTTGAGAATCTGCTATTTAATGCTCTACTTATGCAGACATGCCAGTAGAGTCCAGAGCACAGCAGGCACTAAGCTGCTCTTAGCCAACCGGCTTAACTTCAGACTCTTCACTCTGGAGTTATGTCTCTAAACTGTAAACCTGACTAAGCCCATATTCTTACTTAACACATATGTGAAGTCTGTAACTTGAAAGATAAGACCCTTCTTCATCTGCCTCCACTGATCTGTCTAAATTCAACCCAGACCCCAAAACCCGTACTCACACCAAATCTCTGCATTTGTCAAATGGATTATATCAGTAAGTGGTTTTTGGGCCATGTGAAGACTCTCATACTACTGAGTATATATATATATATATACAGTAGTAGACTCTCATACTACTGAGTAATATATATATATTTTGCCTCCAAGGTTATCGCTGGGGCTCGGTGCCTGTGCCATGAACTCATTGCTCCTGGAAACCATCTTTCTTCCATTGTTGTTGCTGTCATTGTTGTTTCTGGATAGGGCAGAGAGAAATCAAGAGAGGAGGGGAAGACAGAGATGGGGAGAGAAAGATAGACACCCGCAGATCTGCTTCACAGTTTGTGAAACTACACCCCTGCAGGTGGGGAGCCAGGTGCTTGAACCAGGATCCCCCCAGCCAGTCAGCGCTCCTCTCACTGTGAGCTCAACTCAGTGAGCCACTGCTTGGCCGCCGAGAGTCATCTTTATTCTCATCCCCAGTTCATTCCTCCATCTTCACCTGGAGGATGTCAAGTCATCCTTGAGGACAGGGGCTGTAAAACTGTAGCACATGGACCCAAGTCAGCCCCCTCCCACTTGATTTTTTATGGCCTTTGAGCCAAAAGAGCTTTTGATTTTTATTTATTTTATTGTTTTACTGACAGGAGTTATTGCAGGGGCTTAGTGCTTGTACCACAAATCCACTGTGACCATTATTTTTCCTCCCCCCTTTTTTATCTGATAGGACAGAGAGAAATTGATAGGAGAGGATGGGGAGTGAGGGGCTTGAACCTGGGTTCTTGTGCTTGGTAAAATGTTTGTTCAACTGAGTGTGCCACTGCTCAGTCCCAATTTTTTTTTCTTTTTTTTTTCTTTTTCTACAAGTGCAGGTATACACTGAAATTTTCAAAAAAAATTTTATCTTATTTTTAAAAAATTCAGTAGTGATTTAATATTGATTTACAAAATCACATGTCAACAGGGGTACAGATCCACTCCGTTCCCACCAGCAGGGTTCTGAGTCTTCATTCTCCCCACTGCAAGCCACCACAGTTCCCCTAAAGTTGTATACATGGTTCAACCATCATCTCTACGACTATCTGTCTGTATTTATACATACTTACCCCCTTTTTCTTCCTAATCTAATTCTCTCTTCCCCTTCAAGGCACTCATGATAACATTACTACCTCCATATGTCCCTTTCCTTTTCCTCCTCTCTTTCTGAGTGCTGATGGGGTTGGAGTTCAAAACTCTCTTATCTTCATTTTATCACTTCTCCCCAGCTGGGAGTATGGATCAACATTGTTTTTAGGGTGTAGAAGGTAGTTCTGGCTTCTGTAATTGCTTCTTCGCTGGACATGGGTGTTGGCAGTTCGATCCACACCCCCTGTTTATTTCTATCCTTCCCCAGTGTCGGCTCCTGTTTCAGCATTGTTAAGTTATTGAAAATAAGTCAAGAGAAGAAAAATATTTTTATTTTCTTTTGCTTATTTGATAGAGATTAGATAGCCAGAAATTGAGAGAAGGGGGGAGACAGACAGGGACAGAGAGAGAGAGACACTTGTAGCACTGTTTTCACCACTTGTGAAGCTTTCCCTCTGTAGGTGGGGACCAGGGGCTTGATCCTGGGTCCTTGCACATTGTAACATGTGCACTCAACCAGGTGTGCCACCACCCGGCCCCCTATTTTCTTTGAGACATAGAAGGCAAGAGTGAGATCAAGAGCGAGAAAGCACAGAAGTTTCCTTCAGTGTGGTGGGGGTTAGGCTGTGACTTGTTCACATGGCAGAGTAACACAGTCTCTAATTTTGCCAACCCAAGATATTTATATTTGACATACAAAAATTACATGTGATTCCAATTTCTGTGTCCATATATAATGTTATATTGAAGGACAGCTACATCCACCAGTGCCTATGTCTTCTTTGAAAGGACTGTGTTTTAGTGCCAGAGTTGAATAGATGCAACATAGACTGTTACAGATGCTTGATATAGTTACTATCTAGGTTTTTACAGAAAATATGTGTAAGACTCATTTCAGAGGTTGCTTCCTATGTGAAGCCTCCTCCTCACTTGTGTTGAATCCTCTGTGGACATGATGAACACCTCTTAATATCTGTCCAAATGTCTATTAGTATGATTGGCTCTTACCTAACTTGATATCACCTATATGTAACATTGTGCCTAGTACACTGCTTGTGCTCTGTTAAAATTAATGGAATACAAAAAACAAGTGAGTTCCTTTCTTCTCAGCCCTTTCTCCAGCAATAGAAAGTACTACTTTCTTCTGTACTCTTCTACAGTTTTACTGAGATGGAAATTAAATTTGGAACTTGTTAATCTAGTGAGGAGTCTCTCAAATTCCTTTTCTGAAACCGTAGAAGGTTTTAGGTAATAATGATTCTGCTTCTGTTGATAGCATTTGGTAGTTGGCTTCAAGGCCATGGAGGCTTCAGTCAAGGCCAGACATCACTATTAAGAGTTCAGGTATGAGGGGCCTGGGAGGCAGCGCAGCGGCTTAGGTACACATGGCTCCAGGGGGCAAGGATCGCGTAAGGATCCCAGTTAGAGCCCCCAGCTCTCCACCTGCAGGGGGGTTGCTTCCCAAGTGGTGAGGTAGGCCTGCAGGTGTCTATATTTCTCTCCCCCTCCTGTCTTCCCCTCCTCTCTCAATTTCTGTCCTATCCAGCAACAACGACAGCAATAACAACAATAATAATGACAACAACAAGGGCAACAAAAGGGAAAAAAATGGCCTACAGGACCAGTGGATTCCTAGTGCAGGCAATGAGCTCCAACAACAACCCTGGAGGCAATAAATAAATAAATAAAAGAGTATGAAAGAATGAAGAGAGAGACTAGGGGCTGGGCATGGGATGGCAAGGAAGAGATGAGGTTTGGAGAACATCCCAAAGCAGACCTTTTGGTACTATTGATCATAAACTGGTCCTGCAGATCATAAACTGATCACAAACCAGGAAAAGTGAGAGGAAACTGATTTCAGCAGCACAACTTCTAGGTAACTAATGATGCAGAAGCTGGAGCCCAGGCAGCTTTGCAGGAGCATGTGAGGTGTTCCATTTACGATATGCTGAGCACAGATGTGTGGTGCATTTGAACTTGTCACAAATGAAAGAAAGCATCATGGCCAGACTCTGCACATTATGAAGACTGAGTAAAATATTTTATGGGGTTCATTCCAGGGCTGACCCATTTTCTCAATGACCTGGGTTAAGCTGGACAATTCACACTGCCAGCTGCAGTGATGGTACTGAGTGGTTCACATGGCAGGTGTTATGAAAAACCCAGAGGGTGTGTGTGACTTTCAAAATTAAAATATCAGGGCTAGGTAGTGGCTCACCAGGTAGAGGGCACATATCCAATTCCCTGGTTCCTACCTGCAGGGAAGAAGCTTCATAAGCAGTGGAGCAGTGCTGTAGGTATCTCTTCTCTCTTTCTCTCTTTCTTCTCTATCTTTGTCTTTCATTCTCTATCAAAAATAAAGAAAAAGCTTCCAATCATGCAAGAATCTTGCCCTAGTGATAATCCACAATAAAATAAAACATCACAAACAAACAAAAAAAGCAACTTTCAGCTAAAGTATGATGTAATGCAGGAAATGACACAATAGCTGAATGCACAGCATGATATCAGTTGTCACAAATTATTGCACCTTTATACCCAGCATCTAGACCAAGAACAGAGCACTGCCAGAGCCTTAAAATTTGAATCTAGTAGAAAATATCTAAAAATCTAGTAGAAAATAAAACTTCTGTTATATTTGCTTGGAGTTTATCACAATGCAGGCTCATTAGGTACATAAAAACCATGCTGGGAAAATAACCAGGAGAAAAAGGCTAGCTAGAAATGTGGCAGGAGCCATGCCTGAGTATTTTAAACTTCCGGCCAGGACAGAACATGGAGATGACCAGGAAAAGGGCGAGCATGAGGGAGTGAAGAGGAGAAAAGCGAAAAGGGTGAACTCCAGCCAGATACTTGCTTAAGTGGCCTATCGTATCCATAATTCCATGTGAGTTTACTTGTATCTCTTGATACCAGATTGAAACCAGCCACACGGTAATTATATTCCTGTCTGTAATTCATCTTGCTCACTGTAAATAGAACAGAGCTCCCAACACTGTAGAAGCCATCCTGGCGACTTCTTCTCTTGCTCTGGCTAAGACTGAGACCCTCCCCTCCCTCCCCCCTTCTTTTTCTGACTACCTCAATGGTTTGGGGACAAACTCTAACCTATAGTTATGATTATCATTTTACTGAACTATGCCTGCCCTCTTGTGCCTCTGCCTCTACCACAGCTCCAGGAGTGGGGCCTAAAGGATACCTATAAGAACTTTTTTTTTTTTTCGAGGGCCACGCTGATTAAGCACAATTAATACAAAGTGCAAGGATCCACGAAGTGCAAGGACCCGCTCAAGGATCCTAATCTGAGCCCCAGGCTCCCCACCTGCAGGGGATGTCCACCTTACAAGTGGTGAAGCACGTTTGCAGGTGTCTGTCTTCCCTGGTGTTGGCACCGACCCCTAGCGATAACCCTGAAAGTAAAAAAAAAAAAAAAAAGGACCTTTTTTTTTTTTTTTTCTGGCATTGGCGAGATAACTCACCTGGAGAGTGCACCTGTTTTTTTTCATGCACATAACCTGGTTTGGGTCTAACACCTACTGCACCATAGGAAGCTTTTGTGTAATAGTGTCTTTCTATTTCTGCCTGAAAATGTCAGGTTGGAACAGTGAAGTTCAAATGATGACAGAAAAGGGCAAATTTCTTCTGCCACTTGTCTCTACCATGGGACTGAATTACAATTCATTCAGAGGCCAGGTATTTGCAACACTAGACTACTTTTGAGATAAGTCAGAGCTCCATGAATTCTCTTTTAGTCCCTATATTGGAAGTATAGTAATTAAAATTTTCATTTGATAAAAATAATTATCTCATAGCTTATTGAGTCCTTACTCTGAGCTGTTCTTTCCCCTTAGAGATATTATGGTACCAAGAAAACCTCAGGGAGTCGGGCTGTAGCGCAGCGGGTTAAGCGCAGGTGGCACTAAGCTCAAGGACCGGCGTCAGGATCCCGGTTCAAGCCCCCGGCTCCCCACCTGCAGGCAGGTCCCTTCACAGGCGGTGAAGCAGGTCTGCAGGTGTCTGTCTTTCTCTCCCCCTCTCTGTCTTCCCCTCCTCTCTCCATTTCTCTCTGTCCTATCCAACAACAACGACATCAATAATAACTACAACAATAAAACAACAAGGGCAACAAAAGGGAATAAAAAAAAAAACAACAAAAAAGAAAACCTCAGGGCTGGGTCCTGAGGGGGATAATGCTTGCCATTTTTTATGGCTTTTTTTTTTTTTTTTTTTACCAGAACACTTATCAGCTTATGGTGATTTGGGGAATTGAATCTGGGACTTCAGAGCCTCAGGCATCAGAGCTTCTTTGCATAACCATTATGTTGTCTACTGCCCCCACCATGCATATATATAAGCTTTGTACCTGGCAAAGAAAGTAGAAAGGTTATTGTGATGGGAAAGGATAAAGAGGACACATTTAGGTGTTTGGAGAGCACTAGTTAGTACATGCTTTTTTATTTTTATTTATTTATTTTAAACATAGCAGGGCTATTTCAGAAAAAGAAAGACTCACATTTTAACTGGGTTTTGAGTAGTAGGATGCTAATTAGTAATTAGCAATTCAGAGGGAGGGCATTTGCTTCACCTGCCTGGAGGTCTAGTCTGTACAAATTGATACAGAAGACAGGCTGACTAGTGGGGGAAGGGCAGCTTGTGGCCCATGGGTTCAGTTCATGCAAGCACATCCAGAGGCTGATGCTGTCTGTCATTGGTCTCTCTAAGACATGGGTGTGCTGAACCTTGAACTTGGGGAAGCAAGACTAACGGAGCCGGATTGTAGATGGAGGGCTGCTTTGGGCCCCCAGGAAGTTGTAGTTGTAGAGATTGGGTCCTGTTCTTGCTGGAGGCTGGGCTCTTGCTTCACCTTCACTCACAACCAAGGGAGGGCGATAGAGCCTCAGGCTGGGCTTGCTCCTGGCTTCTGAGCAGGCAGAGCACAGAGCACTTAAGGCTGTGCATGAAATAACCTCAGTGCATGGCTGGAGTCTGGCCATGGAATGTCAAGGTACACAGGAACCACTGTTTAGCCTAGGTCTCCAGGGACTGAGGCTCCAGGGAATGAATGCCTGCACATTACCTCCTCTCCAACACCCTGAAAGCAGTGCGCACAGGCTGGAGTTGTGGAGCACACAACTGGGAACCAGGATGGAGATAGCCCATAGGTTGTGGAGTGTGGTTTCAAAAGACATTGCTCCAAGGCAAAGCCAGAGTCAAGAACTACCAAATGATGGAACAATGCATTATTGTGGAGGGTCTGAGGACAATGACAATGTGTATCTGGCAAGATGAACCATCAGTTTTGGGAGAGGGAGGAGCTGAAGATTGGAATGTTCTCTGAGGTACTGGTGGGAGGTAGAGCTTTCTATAGGGAACTGACCAGTTTGGGTAAGCCATCAATCCATCCATCTGTTCATGTATCCATTTGATCCATGCATCCATGTATCTACTAAACCATTTATTTACTCAACAGGACTTCAAAAATCTATGGAAATGTGTCACGAACCAGGTGTTCTGACAGTTTCCAGCCATAGAAAACAGCCAGTCTGGGGCCCAAGTAATAGCCACAATGGCATCACATGTAATGTTAATACCCTGTAAGACACTGCTTCTTATACCCATGTGGACAAGAATAATAGGTGCTTTATTTTTTCTTAATTTGAAGATATTTTTGCTACCTGTCATAGATGCAACTCTGGATGTACTACTTGTGATAGCCCAAACGAGGGAAGTAAGATCTGGGAAGTTGAAGGGATTTGCTAATGTAACTTGCCATGTTAGTGAGTGCCAGAGCTGGGGTGTGACTGAAGAGAAGGTTATTACTTGTACCCACTACTTTTAAAAAATTTTAAAAAATATTTATTTATTTATTCCCTTTTGTTGCCCTTGTTGTTTTATTGCTGTAGCTACTGATGTCGTTGTTGTTGGATAGGACAGAGAGAAACTGACAGAGGAGGGGAAGACAGAGAGGGGAAGGAAGAAAGACCTGCTTCACCACCTGTGAAGCAACTCCCCTGAAGGTGGGGATCCTTACTCAGGTCCTTGTGCTTTGCGCTATGTGTGCTTAACCCGCTGCGCTACCACCCTACTCCCATCCTCATTATTTGTTTTACTCAGAGCGTCCAGAGTGTGGCTTTTTATATCCTATAGGACATGGGTCAGTGTCTGAAAATCCAGGTCCTTTTATTTCCAACATTGAAAGTCTGCCATCATATCTCTAGTGGCAAAACCAACCTTCTTTCTTACCAACAAAAGTCTGATTAATACGCTGTATTTTCAAGCAAATTGCTGAACAACTTGTAAATTTGTTATTTCTAATAGCTATCTGACTTCCAGAGTTTCTATGAAGAGCAAGAGAGTCAACATATGTGAAATACTTATACCTGCAGCCTGAAAGGTGACACAGTGAGCAGGGCATCCAACCTATGAGCATGAGGTCTTGAGTTCCATCCTTGACATTGCATGTGCCAGAGTGACACACTGATTCTCACTAATAAATTAATTAAAAAAGACTTAACCCATAATTGAAATGTGATAATGAAACATGTAGTGCTTAATGAACATGAGCCATGAGCACCAACCAAGAACTTGTGTTCACAAAGGTTTCTGTCAATAATATGTTTGCAGAACTGATGATGTAGTTAGTCCCTTATCCAGGAGAGGTAAGCTACTCACCCAGAGGAGGAGAACTCTGCACAGGGCTGCTCAGTGAGCCCTGTGACAAGGATCTTTAACAGTTAGTGGTATCAGGAGGAGTGTTTCTTAGCAGAGAAACTAGGCTTGCTGGCAGGTGATGGGTAGGGTGGTGTGAATCGGACGTGGTGCTGAGTTGCTGCCAAGTGCTGCACCCTTTCCTCTAACTCCTTTTCTGGGGTGTTCCTGATACAACAGCTGGCTGCTGTTGTTTGAGGGTGTCTGCTTTGTGACTTTTCTGAGGTTTCTATCCCGTTTCCCCTCTTGTGGGCCCAGCCTGAACTGTTGCAGAGTAAGGCGATGTTGCTACATGTCAGAGATCACAGGACTTGGCACCTGGCAGATTTCCAATAAGTCTCTTTTTGGGGAAAAAGAGGGAGTCGCTCTGATTCTAGAGAGACAACAATGTGGCTTGTGCAGATAGGATGGAAATGTAAGGTCAAAGCAGTGGGAACAAATTGAAGTGTAGCTAATATCTGGGATTCATTTTTAACAGAGAGTGAATGATAAGAATGAGCTGACAGAAGGAATCAATGAATTCAATGAGGAACAGAGGGCCAGGTGGGGCATGGGCTTGGAGACCCAGCAAGGACTCCTAAACCATTTGACTGGGTTGTTTGATTCTGTCTTTTTCTCTTGAAATTTCAATCTTCTTGAGGCTCCAAAAAAGCATTACTGAGTTGGTCCCTCTGTCTGAGCTGCTTAGCACAGGGTAGGCAGAGGGTGGATAGGTCCCTACATAGTTATAACTGGGCCACAGTCCGGAAACTGTAGATGTGAGTCTATAGCTCCCAAGCTAGTGGAGACTCCTTTGTTCTTGAGCTTATGCTTCTCATCACTCCAGACAGGGCTCATAATGCAGACTGGCCTCTGCATTATCTTTCATGTCCCTTCTCTCTCTCTCTCTCTCTCTCTCTCCCCTTCTCTCAGTCCCCAGTAGAAACACAGGGAGACAGGGTACTGAAGAGTGGCCTGCCCAGATTTGATCAAGACACAACTAAGAGGCATGATTTGTGAAGAAATCCTGGTCCTGTCTAATGGAATTTTCCCAAAATAAATTCATGTAAACAACTTCCCACAAAGAGGCAGTCAGGGGAGCTGGGTGTGTAAACAGCGTGAACAGTCACAAGTACTATGGGCTCCAGGGGTGCCATGTCGTCTGGGGGAGGGGGGTGGGTGGGCTGTGGGGAGACTCCCTTTAGCAAAACACCTTTGGCTCCAGTCCTTCTGACATCATAATGTTAGCCAATTCATTAACTTGAAAAAAAAAAAGTCCCTTATTTTACTGTCATCCCCCAAATATAGTAATGCCACTTTGTAGGCCAAGACTATAGAATGGATTTTGTTTAAATTTCTCATCTCTTTTCAAAACTCATCCAACTAGGAGATGATCTTCATGCCTAGAGAAGGTGGGTGGTTAGGTGGGATGGTTGGTAAGGGGAGAGTAGTTGGAGGGAAAAAAATAGACATGATTTGTCTTCATGCTAAGGGATGAATGCGAATGAGCTCTTACAGTTCCTCGAATTAAGATGGAAATTTGCTTTTCTGAAGACACTCAGAAGGACAGTGGATTCTTGTGGCCAGGATGGCTCTGGCCACGTCCAAATGGAGGATGACCGCGGGCTGGCTGTGTGTGTGTGGCTATGCAAACCGAGCTTCCGGAGGGAAGTGTGTGCAGGGGATCTGTGAGGAACACGCCTTTCCCCCAGACATTTTCCCAACCGAGTCTGATTTTCCTGTGCCTGAGCTGTTTGCAGGGTCTGGGTTTGATGACTTTCCTTCCCTCCCACTACCAGGGCCTGTACAGAGAAGACCTGTGTTCAAGTTCCCACAGGCCTCCCATAACATTATTATGAGGCTAGCAGCAAAGTGCATACCTTTTCTGAGCCGCGGCTTCCTCATCTCTATAATGGAAACCTAAGTAACACTCTCTGTCCTGGGTACTTCAGAGAGGTAATGTCAAGTTCAATGAAATGACTGCAAAACTGAGGGCTTTTATTTACTGATATTTTCAAGAACCTGATTCTGATTTTTGCTTAAGTCCTAGTTGACTCAGTTGGATCTTGCTGAGAACCTGTTTTTGTGATAAACAGAGCCAGAAAAACAGGAATAGTTGAGAAGAGCATCCCAGGTGGCAGTGGGGAGAGAGAAAATGATAGCTGGAGGTAGGTATGGAGAAAGGGAAGAGAAGCAACCCCCTGTCAACCTACAGAGACTCTCAGGAACACCTGCTGCCAATATATTCTTTTTTTTAAAAAAAATATTTATTTATTTATTTTCCCTTTTGTTGCCCTTGTTGTTTTATTGTTGTAGTTATTATTGTTGTTGTCATTGTTGGATAGGACAGAGAGAAATGGAGAGAGGAAGGGAAGACAGAGAGGAGGAGAGAAAGAGACACCTGCAGACCTGTTTCACCGCCTGTGAAGCGACCCCCCTGCAGGTGGGGAGCCGGGGGCTTGAACCAGGATCCTTATGCCGGTCCCTGCACTTCATGCCACGTGCACTTAACCCGCTGCGCTACAGCCCAACTCCCCAATATATATTTTTTATCAAGCCTTTTTTTTTTGCCTCCAGGGTTATTGCTGGGGCTCGGTGATTGCGCTATGAACCCACTGCTCCTGGAGGCTATTTTTTTCCCTTTTGTTGCCATTGTTGTTGTTATTGCTGTTGTTATTGTTGGATAGGATGGAAAGAAATAGACAGAGGAAGGGAAGACAGAAAGGAGGAGAGACAGCCAGACACCTGCAGACCTGCTTCACCATTTGTGAAGTGACCCCACTGCAGGTGGAGAGCCGGGGGCTTGAACCTGGATCCTTATACTAGTCCTTGCTCTTTGTGCTATGTGCGCTTAACCTGCTGCACTGCCTGGCTCCCTACGAAGTCATTTTTATTTGTGATTAATAGTGGTTTACACTATTGTAAGATTCAGGGTATAGTTTCACATCACACCCACCACCAAAGTTTTGTGCCCCCATCCTCCTAATAATAACAACCATAGTTCTCACAAAATCTTAAGAGACTGTTTGCTTCTATCTTTTCTTTTTTTTTTTCTCATTTCTCCCCCCCCTTCCTTTTATTTTCTTCTTTTTCTTTTGAAAGTTCATGTGTTCTCTAGAGTCCATGTATATGAGTGAAACCGTCTGGTAGTTGTCTTTCATCTCTTTAACTTATTTTGCTAAGCATAATCACCTCCAGTTCCATCCATTCTGTCCCAAAGGACACACAAATACCATTGTTTTTGATCACTGCCATCCTGCTCAATTAACCAAGTCAAAAGCCTGCTGATAATGATGAAGGTGTTGACTATGGAGACTGACACAGGTCTTAAGTTTTGAGTCTCTGGAAAGGGTTGTACATCCCCATTCTTGCCATGTGACTTGATAGTACCCTCCTGCTATTGATCATTTCCTTCATTACTGACATTGGCTTGCTATTAGACTTTGGTCAGTGAGATGCTGAAGAAGGGTTGAAAGGTTTTGCATAAAGCTATACAGTGTGGCATCTGTGCTTAGAAGAGAACTCCACAGTAGCTGTTCTAAGAATGTGTGGGCATGTGGATAGGCTTGCAGGTAGCCCACAGCCTGGGCCCAACTGTGTCTGACTCCAGTCCAGACCACAGACTCAAGAACTACACAAATATCAATAGATAACCACCGTTGCAGCCCCCATGTTCTGGGGGGAGCAGACTGCTGATAATGACAAGCAGCAGACTGCAATCTGATATAGTACTAGCAAGGGCAGCGAGCCTAACTAAGTTAGGCAGTCCTGACTCAGCTCTCACTCAGATTTGCCCATCTGAGCTTTGCAAAGTAAGGATATGGCTCTGATATCCACGAGCTTTCATTAATCTGGTGAGCATGCTATGCAAAATGAGCATGCATATGCTGAACTTTACACTTCCCTTTTAAAAAGTATCAGGCTCACCAGGTGTCTTGGACACAGAGGCAGAAAATAGGATGCAGTAGAACTTAAGGAGTAAGGGTTTGACCTTTGAAGTCAGATGGTCTTATATTTGAATTCTGCCTTCGCTACGTTCAAGCTTTCGGCAACTTACTTAGTCTCTCTGAGCCTACAGGGCTTCATCTTTGAAAGGATAGCAAATAATTTTTGTAAGAAGGTCAGGAAATAGGACATTTTTAGTATAGTGTTCTACATCTGGGAAGGGCTTAATATTCTAATTACTATTAACTGATGGTCTCGAGGTGGGTGTGTCTGTTTCCATAAAGTAATGTCTCTGCTATAGTTCAAACATGGTGATGGATGGAAGTGACTTTGTGGAGCTGTTGGGCCATTTTCTGGGGGGACTTCACTTAAGGGAATGTCATCTTGTCCTTACATGGAGACAAGGGGAGAGCGGGAACTCGAGGCAGCTCTGGGCTTAGCTCTGCCATCTGAGTGCAGAAATGTCATTGCTCAGAACTGGCAAGTTCTGTTCCTTTCCAACTCTGACATCATCTCCTCGGACAATACCTTTAGCCCACCTGCATGCTAGATGTCAGGCTCAGACAAATATTAGTAAAGTCATGAGCCCCATGGAGTATACCTAAAATAGACTTTCTAGCTTTTTTTTTTTTTTTTTCAGAATGGAGACTCCAAATTTCATCTGCTATATTCTTATCTTTATGTTCCTGCTTACTAAATACTTTTGTTCTATTTTATCTCTTTTTAAAAAAAATTTCTTTATTGGGGAATTAATGTTTTCCATTCGACAGTAAATACAATAGTTTGTACATGCATAACATTTCCCAGTTTATCTTAATGCTTCTCAGCCACCAAGTTGCAAATGCTACCATGACGCCAACCTGACTTCCCTGGGCAGAGGACCTCATCAATGTGTCCAGGAACCCCACCTCTCTAGAGCCCTACCACACTAGGAAAATATAGAAACAGGCTGTGAGTATGGATCGACCTCCCAATGCCCATGTCCAGCAGAGAAGCAATTACAGAAGCCAGACTTTCCACCTTCTGTACCCCATAAAGATACTCCCAGAGGGATAAAAAATAGAGAAACTTCCAAGTCAGGACTTCTCTCAGTTTCTTTTTTGGTATTGTAGGAGCTAACTTTTACCTGCTTTTCTCACTTTAACTCACGGTCCTTTCCTGCTCATTGCATGGAAATCACACTGCCTCCTTTGTCTGGTGGTGCTCATTCTTGGTCACTTCAGGGTCTTTACTCACTACTTGTCAGGTCACTTCATTTCAAGTCACTGTACATCCTTTTGGTTTCAGCTTAGATATCACTAACCCCAACTGAATTCTAATACCTCCTCATTTCTTTTATTCTTTCTGTTTGTACCATCCATTTTCCTCATAGTACTAATTGCAAATGGCGACAGTACAATTATTTGTGTTTTTATTTAGCATTCGCAGTTCACTGCTCAGCAGACTGTGAACTCTGGAGTTCATGGCTCTTGTTTCAATCCTGGTACATTAGAAAGCACAAGAAATAGTGATGGTTCAATAATAGTTAGTAGCTCATGAGTTAGCACAGAAAGTTAACATCTTACTATGTGTCAGGGTATCTCCTAATTATTTTGCTGTTTATTTGATCCTCACAACAATCCCATGATGTAGGTACTAGTCTCCACTTTGTATACAAAAGAATGGAGGCACAGAGAGTTCAAGTGACTTTCTATGGCCCAAACTCACTCAGAAAGAAAATAAAATTTGTGTGTGACTCTAGGTCTTCAGGTCTTCACTGCAGTGCTCTGTCACTGCTGATGACTGAATAAACACAGTAAGTGCTCAGGAAATGAAGCTGCATGGAGCTCCATGTGCTTCCCACGGGACTGAAGAAGAGGGGAACTCAAGAGCTCCTGCCTCACTGCTGCCCCCGCACTCTGGCTCCCTCCAATCCATAGATTAGAGTGATGCTGGAGCCTCAGGCAGGTTGGAGTTTGAGGGAAGTCCCCAGGATTCAAACCCCAGGGAAGAGTAGGCCTGAACTTTATTGAGAAGGTGGAAGGGAGAACGTCCTGACTACTATGGCAGTGCGAACAAGGAAGGTTTTTGCCTGGGCATGCTCTGGTGATGACATGCACTTCTTGCCAACTTGGGGCTCTTAGGAGAAGAAACCAGAGCAGAGGAGAAATATGTTTAAAAGCTAGCATCAAGTTTACGTCCAAAAATACAGAATAAAAATCAAGTTGGGAAGCTAGCTCAACAGTATTGCTCAAGTGTAAGACCCTAGGTTTGTTCTGTGACCACATAAAAAGCAGGGGGTGGGGGAATAGCATAGTGATTATGCAAAAAGATTTTCATGCCTGGGTTCTGAAGTCTCAGGTTCAATCCCCTGTACCACCATAAACCAGAGCTGAGCAGTAGTCTGGTATAACAAACAAACAAAATAAACAGGGGCATCAAAAGAAGAAACACGATGTCTACATCTCCTGAATCTCAAAGCAAAGGAAGCAGTTCAGATAATGTGGGTGGTGGGGTACAGAAAGGCCACTGGCTGAACCTGCTCTGTGTCACCTAAAACTAAGCCTTTCTTTGTTCACGCTGTTCCCTTTGCCTTAAGCTCTCTTGAGGCCATCACTTGCAGCCCCAAACCACGTGTGATGTTCTTTCTGCATCCTCCCCTTATTTATTCTTGTCAACCACAACCTCCCGGAGGGCAGGAGATGGGAATTTATTTATTCTTGTATTCTCAGATCCTCACCGCGCTTAGAGGTTCTTTTGCGTGTTTGTTGAAGTGCTGAATTCGTCTGACTCCTCCAGTCTGAGTCAGGTGTTTTTGCTCCTCTGCTACCATCCTCAATGATCTGCACCTGTCACAGAACCTGGCCCACTGCAGAGGGGTTGCAGAGGGGGTTCCTTATTCTTCTGCCTCTCTAGTCAGAACGCAGACTCCTTACTGCTACTCAGAATCATCTCTGTATCTCCAATACTTGGCCATTTTGTTAAATGAAGGCTCTTCCTATTCCAATTTCCAAGAAACCCAGTTACTGATGAGGTCTTCCTAAGCAGATCCTGCTTTGAAGTAGTGCGCCCCCAGAGGCACGGAGGTGAAAGAGCAAGTGGGAAGCGGAGTTGGGCCTTGCTTCTTCAGGGAAAGCTCCTCAGAACACGCCCCAGCTGTTGGTTAAAGAACAGCTTTAGGGAATCAGACACGTGTTTGCTACTTCCAAAAAGTAGACATTTTCCTTGAGATGCTGATCACTGGACCTAAATTTATTTCATATTTTGATACCCACAAATAAGACATTATTTCCATTGTACAGATGAAGAAGCGGGCATTCAGAGAAGTCAAATGTTTTGTTTTATTTTTCAAGGTGGACTGAGCCTGATGTTCACTTTCTTGACCATGACCAATTTTTCTAACATCAGGAAAAAATTATATGTAGTACAAATTATGTCGCCTTCCTGATTGTGGGAGCTCTTAATCAGTTCTCTCTCTTTCTTTCTCCGTTCTCTCTCTCTATCTCTTTCTTTCTTTCTTTCTTTCTTTCTTTCTTTCTTTCTTTCTTTCTTTCTTTCTTTCTTTCTTTCTTTCTTTCTTTCTTTCTTTCTTTCTTTCTTTCTTTCTTTCTTTCTTTCTTTCTTTCTTTCTTTCTTTCTTTCTTTCTTTCTTTCTTTCTTTCTGTGACGAGGGAGGGAGAGACACCTGCAATGAGCTTCCCAATGATCAAAATTTGAAGGTCCGAAGACAGTTTGCTAGATCTTGTAATTGGCCACCAGGTGGTGCTGTTGACCCAACATATAGTCTTGGCAATATTGGCCTTGTTGGAGAGCACTGATCCACAAGAAAAAAGCGCATCAGGGGAGTCGGGAGGTAGCACAGCGGGTTAAGCGCACGTGGTGCAATGTGCAGGTACTGGCATAAGAATCCCGGTTCGAGCCCCCGGCTCCCTACCTACAGGGGAGTCACTTCACAGTCCGTGATGCAGGTCTGCAGGTGTCTGTCTTTCTCTCCGCCTCTCTGTCTTCCCCTCCTCTCTCCATTGCTCTCTGTCCTATCCAACAACAACAATAATAACTACAAGAACAATAAAACAACAAAGGCATCAAAAGGGAATAAATAAATAAGTATATAAAAAAGCACATCCAGAGCTAGCAGTATTTGAGCTCTGCCATTTGCCTAATCGGTGTTTCCAAAAAAACCACCTCCCTTGAATTCGCAAGGAACTTGCCATCTTCATTCTCTGGAGTCTTAGAGAATTTGAATACCTGGAGTTACGATCTCGGAGTTAAAAACCTAAGAGCCAACATTTGGAGCTGGGATTGTTTGACTCAAAATCTTCTGATCTTTGAGAGTGCAAAAAAAAAAAAAAAAAAAAAAAAAGCAAGACCTAAGCTGTGGACAGCACACAACTCTGTCTCAGTCTCTAGCTTACCTCATTCAGTTAGTGATGGGTGGTTTGGGGGATGACTGCACAGTGTCAGTTTTAAAGAACCAGGAACCTTCTAGGGATTTGGAAGTGGGGTGAGTTGTGGGGGAGTGAGGGAGGATTCCAGCATCTTTGTATCACCACAGAGCACTCCATTTCACCCACTTATTATTATCATCATCATCATCATCATCATCATCATCATCATCATTATTTGTTCTCACCCACCAGGACTTCACTGCTCTGGGATAACTTTTTCAGATAGAGACAGAGACAGAAGTATGCCCTAAGATCAGAGCTTCCCCCAGTGTTCTGGGGGCCAGTATCAAGCCTGCATTAGATGCATGGCAAAGTAGGCACCCTTCCAGGTGCCCTGTCTTGCCACTTCTTTGTCCTTGAGGAGTTATAATATTCGTTGCCTTTCTCCATCTTTATGGATTCCAGGTGAAAACCGGACTTTCACTTTAGAATTTCTGTTACCCTTTAGAAAGTGTCATGTACATTCTCTTGTTTTGGAACTTACAAGTGCTTTTCCCTTCTTTATTTTTGAGGAGATGCGTGTTGACCCGTATTAACTGTTGTAAATCATATAAACAGATTAAGTAAATCAGAGGGTTATGCAGGATGAGACAAGGTAGAGTAGAAGTAGATACTGTTTGTCAGAACCAGATCATTAATACTTTAAAAAATATTTATTTATTTATTCCTTTTTTTGTTGCCCTTGTTTTATTGTTGTTGTTATTGCTGTCGTCATTGTTGGATAGGAAAAAGAGAAATGGAGAGAGGAGGGGAAGACAGAGAAGGGGAGAGAAAGATAGACACTTGCAGACCTGCTTCACCACCTGTGAAGTGACTCCCCTGCAGGTGGGGAGCTGGGGGCTCTAACCGGATTCCTTACACTGGTCCTTGCACTTTGCCCCATGTGTGCTTAACCCACTGTGCTACCACCCAACTCCCATGGTGCACATTTTTATCAAGTGTAAGAATCTGGGTTCGAATCCCTGCTCCCCTCCTACAAGGGGCGCGTTTCAAGAGCAGTGAAGCAAGTTTGTAGGTGTCTTTCTCTCCCTCTTCTCTCTCAATTTCTCTGTCTTATCTAACAAAAAAGAGGAAAAAGAAAGAAAGAAAGAAAGAAAAATGGCCACTGGGAGTGGTGGATTTGTAGTGTCAGCACCAAACCCCAGTGATAACCCCTGGTGGCAATACAAAAAAATCTTGAAATAACCAAGTGCTTTCCTAGATTTCTAGAAGAAAATAGATCCCAGATTTCTTCGAAGTGTAAGAACTGAGGTGGATGTTCCAGGCTCTTAGGCCAACACAAACATTGCCTCTTACTTGGGTATATTCTGGAGTTTACTCCATTTCAAGCTGGTCTCTTATCCTTAAGACTGCAGGCGTTCCCCTTGCCCCTGGGTTAGGACCAATGTGTTTTTAGAATTTGAGTGTCGGGTGGGGATGGGGGTGGGTTGTGTGATGGACTCAGTGGCCATCACTGGAGTCCAGTGAGAATTGATTATTCTCAGTGTTGTTAAGCATAAACTTAAAACTTAGTACTTACTACTGTTGAATCTCACAGCAATGCTGCAAGGAAGGTATTTCTGTCCCTGGTTGGCAGCTGAGTTAACAGGGCACAGAGAGGCTAAGTAATTGTCTGGTTTGCTGAGATGCTATCTGTCAGAGTCAGAATTCAAATTTCAAGCCCTTTATCTTTTGTACTCCCCCTTAAGTAGGCGATCATGGAAGGTTTCAGGAATGGAAAGTATGTTTGTTTCTAATGACTGCTATAACAAATGGTCACAAATGGAGTGGCTTATAATCATAAATATACTCTTGAACATTTCAGGAGTCCAGAAGTCTGAAATCAACAAGACTGTACTCCCTTTCAAGGCTCTTGGGGAGACTCCACTCTTGCCTCTTACAGCTTTTAGTGACTCATTGAGTTCTTTGACTTGAGGCAACATGGCTATAATCTCTGCCTCCATCTTCACATGGTCTTCCTGTTTCCATGCGACTCTCTTCTGTGTGCTTCTTGCCCTTGGAATTAATGCCCAGTTAGAACAATCCAGAAATGTCATCTGGAAAATCTTTAACTTAATAATATCAGCAAAGAGCCTTTCCCCAAATGCAGTAAAGATGTTCTAAGGGGTAAATAGGACCAATCTCTTGGGGATGACTATTCAGCCCACTATAGATAGCCCTCCAGAAAAAGCAGGAGTCACCTTCTCTCTGAATTCTAACAGTGAAGGCTGGGGCTAGGGAAGGCGACACACATTTTTATCATTTTAAATAAGAACTTTTTAGTGAAACAGTTTACTGAGATGGTCTATGCCTTCTGTGGAAGCAACGGGTTCTTGTCATCAGAGGCGAGGAATGTGAGGTTGGACTCATTCAACATTCTTTACATGTGGGGGAAAGTGGGTGGGAGGAGAGGAGAGGGGGAGGGGATAAAAGGCTATAATACTTTAAAAGACCCAGGACCAGGTGGTGGTGCACCTAACTGAGCACACACATTACAGTGTCCAAGGACCTGGGTTCAAGTCCCTGGTCCCCACCTGCAGGGGGAAAGCTTTGCAAGTGGTGAAGTAGTGTTGTAGATGTCTTTCTGTCTCTCTCCTTCTCTGTTATTCTCTTCCTCCTCGATTTCTGGCTTTTTGATATTTTGTTTACATCAAACAAAATAAAGATAATAAAAAATAAAAATACCCACAAATGGTTGGGTGGTGGAGCTCCCAGTTAAGTGCTTCATAAGTGAGGATATGGATCTGAGCCCTTGAGTCTCACTTAAAGGAGAGAAGTGTTACAAGTGTTGAAGTAGGTCTGAAAGTGTCTCCCTTTCTCTGTCTTCTTTTCCCCTCTGAATTTCTATATATATGTAAATAAATGAGTCCCAGGAGCAATTGATTTGCTCTTCAGGAACTGAGCCTTAGCAATAGCCCTGCTGCAATAGAAAGAAATAAAAGAAGAAAGAAGAGAAAAGAAGAAAGAAAAAAAGAAGAAAGACCCATGGATATGTGTTAGTTTCTTTTAAAATCTAAAAAAAGGGATTTTGACATAAAAGAGAAAATATCTTATTATGTAATTTTCACACATACTGTTTCATCTCTATTCCCAACACTATAGTAGAATATGACCTGTGATATTTGATGGAGGAAAAAAAAATTCAGGAAAGCAAGCTATTGTCCTGGAAGGTTGTCATATGATCCCATTTTGACTGTAACTCAGTGGGGGTGGGGATGTGACACAGGGAAAGAATTTTGGCTGTTGGAAAGGTGCTGTCACCATTTACAGGAACTTTCACTCAGACTCTAACAATTGCCTTAGTGTCTCATCCATTACCTTGGGTTGAGTGAACTCCACACCATACATAAGAAAGGGTTCCAGTGAGGACACCTGTTTTAGACTTCTTAAATTTGACACTTGAGGATGGACCCCCAGGTAGCTTGTCACTGAAGGCGTCTGAACAGTACCTTTTTTTTTTTTTTTTGTCATTGCCGTTGTTGCTAAAGTTTAAATCACATTAACAATGTATAGATTTCTTTTTTTTTTAATTTCTTATTTAAGAAAGGATTAGTGAACAAAAACATAAGGTAGGAGGGGTACAACTCCACACAATTCCCACCACTCAATCCCCATAACCCACCCCCTCCCATGGTAGCTTTCCCATTCTCTAGCCCTCTGGGAGCATGGACCCAGGGTCGTTGAGGGTTGCAGAAGGTAGAAGGTCTGGCTTCTGTAATTGCTTCCCCACTGAACATGGGCGTTGACTGGTCGGTCCATACTCCCAGTCTGCCTCTCTCTTTCCCTAGTAAGGTGTGTCTCTGGGGAAGCTGAGCACCAGGACACATTGGTGGGGTCTTCAATCCAGGGAAGCCTAGCCAGCATCCTGGTGGCATCTGGAACCTGGTGATTGAAAAGAGAGTTAACATATGAAGCCAAACAATTTGTTGAGCAATCATGGATCCCAAGCTTGGAATAGTGGAGAGGAAGTGTTAGGGAGGTACTCACTGCAAACTCTAGTGTACTTCTGCTTTCAGGTATATATTTTGCAGTAGTTTATGGATACGTGTGCACATAAGCTCTCTCTCACAGAAACTGGTGTATATCTAGATTATGGGACTTTGTTAGAAAGTGAACTACCTGAGATGAAATTAGAGTGTACTATAAAAGGAAAGGTCTCACCCGAGTAATGAAGCTGAAGGGTTGTCATTCCACACGTGAAGTCTCTGGATACAGTCTGAGGTGAAGCATGTTGAGGTGGCAATCGTTGCTTTGGTTAGGTTGTGATCGGCGGATGCAATATTATTTGGTTTGGATTGGGAGATGCATACGGGAAAGTGGGCCCTATCCAAGGGTTCCAGGACTGTGGGAAGTAGGGGCTCTATAGTGAAGATGTGAGGTTCCTGCTGTCTTAGGGTTCAAAAAGACAATCGATAGTTAATATTATCATCACATTATTTGTTAATTGGGTTAACTTTGAAAAGTCCCTTTGTTATGGTTTGCTGTACAGTACCCAGTATCTTGTATATAGCTGTGCTATTGGATGCTTCTAATCTACTTGGTCTAGGCTTTTGAGAGAGTCCGCATATCAAATACACAGCCTATATATTAAAAAGATTCAGTTTGTCTTTTGAGAAACTTTGAGACATACAATTGATTTCCCCCTCTCATATTAATTAACTACTGATTTATATGTCTACATTTTGTTAGGAGTGTACATAAACACCATTCCCACCACCAAAGGACTGTGACCCATCTCTCCTGCCCACTCCCACCCCCCACTGGCCCAGGAAGCTGCATGTCTACCCCTCACCACTGGGTTTTTACTTTGGTGCCCTACTTACAATTTGATCAGGTCCTGCTTTTAGTTTCCCTTTCAGATCTTCTTAGCTTCTGTTGATGAGTAGGATCATCCCATACTCATCTTTATCTTTCTGACTTAGTTCACTTAACATAATTCCTTCTAGCTCTGTCCAAGATGGGTCAGAGAAGGTGGGTTCATTGTTCTTGATAGCTGCATAGTATTCCATTGTGTATATATACCACAGCTTTCTCAGCCACTCATCTGTTGTTGGGCACCTGGGTTGCTTCCAGGTTTTGGCTATTATGAATTGTGCTGCTATGAACATAGGAGTACACACCTCTTTTTGGTTGGGTGTTATGGAGTCCTTGGGGTATAACCCCAGGAGAGGAATTACTGGGTCATATGGAAGGTCCATGTCTAGCCTTCTGAGAGTTTTCCAGACTGCTCTCCACAGAGGCTGTACCAATTTACATTCCCACCAGCAATGTAAAAGGGTTCCTCTGTCCCCACATCCTCTCCAGCATTTGTTGGTGCTGTCCTTTTTGATATATGCCATTCTTACAGGAGTGAGGTGGTATCTTAGTGTTGTCTTAATTTGCATTTCTCTGACAAAGTGACCTAGAGCAGTTTTTCATATGTTTGTTAGCCTTTTGGATCTCCTCTGTAGTGAATGTTTTGTTCATTTCCTCTGCCCATTTTTCGATGGGGTCATTTGCTTTTTTGCGGCTAAGTTTGCTGAGCTCTTTATATATTTTGGTGATTAGTTTCTTGTCTGATGTCTGGCATGTGAAGATCTTCTCCCATTCTGTGAGGGGTCTCTCTGTTTGTTTAATAGTTTCTTTGGATGTGCAGAAGCTTTTCAATTTGATGTAGTCCCATTGGTTTGTTTCTGCTTTAGTCTTCCTTGCAATTGGGTTTGATTCATCAAAGATGTCCTTGAGGTGTATGTGGGAAAGTGTTTTACCAATGTTTTCCTCTAAGTATTTGATTGTTTCTGGTCTGACATCTAGGTCTTTGATCCATTTGGAGTTGATTTTTGTTTCTGGTGAGATAAAGTGGTTCAATTTCATTCTTCTGCATGTTTCAACCCAGTTTTCCCAGCACCATTTATTGAAGAGAGCCTCCTTTTTCCATTTAATCCTTTGGGCCCCCTTATCAAAGATTAGATGCCCATAGGTGTTGGGATTTACTTCTGGGCTTTCAATTCTGTTCCACTGGTCTGTGTGACTATTTTTGTTCCAGTACCATGCTGTTTTGCTGATGATGGCTTTATAATATAGTTTAAGGTCTGGGAGTGTGATGCCTCCATTTCTGTTTCTTTTCCTTAAGATGGTTTTGGCAATTCTAGGTGTTTTCAGGTTCCAGATAAATGATTGTAGTGTTTGTTCTATTCTCTTAAAGAAGCTCGGTGGAACTTTGATGGGTATTGCATTAAATTTGTATATGGCTCTGGGGAGAATATTCATTTTGATGATATTAATTCTTCCAATCCATGAGCATGGGATATCTTTCCATTTCTTGGTATCAGTTTCTATCTCCTTGAGTAGCGACTCATAGTTTTCAGCATACAAGTCTTTCACTTCTTTGGTCAACTTTATTCCTAGGTATTTGATTGATTTTGCTGAAACAGTAAATGGGAGTGATTTCTGGATGTCTTCTTCTTCAGATTTAGTGTTTGCATAAAGAAATGCCACTGATTTTTGTACATTGATTTTGTAGCCTGATACCTTGCTATATTGCCTAATAACTTCCAGTAATTTTCTACTGGATTCTTTAGGTGTTTCTATGTATACCATCATATCATCTGCAAATAGTGAGAGCTTGACTTCTTCCCTTCCAATCTGTATCCCTTTGATTTCTTTCTCTTGCCTGATTGCTATGGCAAGAACTTCCAATACTATGTTGAAGAGTAACGGTGACAGTGGACAGCCCTGTCTAGTCCCCGATCTGAGGGGGAATGCTTTCAGCTTCTGTCCATTGAGTATGATGTTGGCTGTAGGTTTGCTATATATAGACTCCACTATCTTGAGGAATTTCCCATCTATTCCCATTTTTTGTAGAGTTTTGAGCATGAATGGGTGTTGGATTTTGTCAAAGGCTTTCTCTGCATCTATTGAGATAATCATGTGGTTTTTGGCTTTGCTTTTATTGATGTGGTGAATGACATTGATTGACTTACAGATGTTGAACCAACCTTGCATTCCTGGGACGAATCCCACTTGGTCATGATGAACAATCTTTTTGATGTGTTGCTGTATCCGGTTGGCCAAGATCTTGTTTAATATTTTGGCATCTATGTTCATCAGAGATATTGGTCTGTCGTTTTCCTTTTTTGTTCTGTCCCTATCAGCTTTTGGTATCAGGGTGATGTTGGTTTCATAAAAGGTGGAAGGGAGTATTCCTGTTTCTTCAATCTTATGGAATAGCTTAAGAAGTATGGGTACTAACTGTTTCCTGAAAGTTTTGTAGAATTCATTTGTGAAGCCATCTGGTCCAGGACTTTTGTTGTTGGGGAGATTCTTAATAACAGTTTCAATTTCTTTGTCTGTGATTGGTGCATTTAGATTTTGTAGTTCTTCTTGGTTCAGTTTTGGAAGTGCATAGGTTTCTAGGAATTGTTCCATTTTTTCCAGATTCTCTAGCTTGGTGGCATATAGTTCTTTATAGAAGTTTCGCAGGATTCTCTGGATTTCTGTGGTGTCAGTTGTGATAGCTCCTGCATCGTTTACAATTCTATTAATTTGAGTCTTCTCTCTTTTTTGTTTGGTGAGTCTGGCTAGGGGTTTGTCAATTTTGTTTAATCTTTCAAAGAACCAACATTTGGCTTCATTGATCTTTTGTATGGTTCTTTTATTTTCGATGTTGTTTATTTCTGCTCTAACTTTAGTGATTTCTGTCCTTCTGGTTGCTTTAGGGTTCCTTTGTTCCTCTTCCTCTAAGTCCTTGAGGTGTGCAGTAAGGTCGTTCATTTGGGCTTCTTCTTGGTGTTTAATGTGATTGTATGGCTATAAGTTTCCCTCTCAGTACTGCTTTAGCTGTGTCCCTAATATTTTGATAGGTTGTGTCTTCATTTTCATTAGTTTCCAGGAACATTTGAATTTCCTGTTTGAGTGAGTCTCTGACCCAGTGGTTCTTAAGGAGCATGTTGTTTAGTTTCCAAATTCTATGTCTTTTAATAATTTTCCGTTTGTTGTTAAATGTTAGTTTTACTCCACTGTGGTCTGAGAAGATACTTGGGATGATTTCAATGCTCTTGAATTTATTGATGCTGTCTTTGTGGCCTAACATGTGGTCTATCCTTGAGTATGTGTTATGTGGATTTGACAAGAAGGTGTATTCCAGTTTTTTGGGGTGGAGGACTCTGAAAATGTCCAAGAGGTCTAGTCTGTCAATCTCTTCATTCAATTCTCTTGTATCTTTATTGGTTCTCTGCTTTGTTGATCTGTCTAAGTGTGAGAGTGGGGTATTGAAGTCTCCCACTATTATTGTATTACTATTGATGTATTTTTGAAATTCTTTCAGTAGATGCTTAATGTATTTAGATGGTCCCTCGTTGGGTGCATAGATGTTAATAATTGTTAAGTCTTCTTGGCTGATTGATCCTCTAATCATTATGTAATGTCCTTGCCTATCTTTTATTACTTTATTTAATTTAAAATCTATCGTGTCTGAGATGAGAATGGCTGTTCCTGCCCTTTTTTGTGTACCGTTAGCTTGTATGATAGTTTTCCATCCTTTCACTTTAAGTCTGTGTTTATCTTGTTGTGACAGATGGGATTCTTGCAAGCAGCATATGGTTGGGTTATGTTTTCTGATCCATCCCCCCACCCTGTGCCTTTTGATGGGTGAGTTTAAGCCATTGACATTTATTGATATTATGGATTTAATGTACTGTAGTGCCATTGTTCTAAAAAACAATTTGTTTACTCTGATATATTGCAAGTATTATAGTGATGTTCTTGTTTATAAGAGATCTTTTAGTACCTCTTTCAGGGCTGGCTTGGTGATGGTTGCCTCCTTTAACTGTTGTTTGTCTAAGTAGGTTTTGATCCCTCCAACTAGTTTGAATGAAAGTCTAGCAGGATATATTATCCTTGGTTGAAACCCTTTTTCATTCAGGGCTCGATAGATATCTTGCCACTCCCTTCTGGCTTTTAGAGTTTGAGTGGAGAAATCTGCAGATAATCTTACGGGTTTTCCCCTGTATGTGACTTTTTGTTTCTCTCTTGCAGCCTTTAGGATCCTTTCTTTATCCTTACTTCTTCTCATTGTGACTATGATGTGTCTTGGTGTCTTCAGGTCTGGTTGATTCTGTTTGGTACTCTCTGGGCCTCTTGAACCTTGATATCCTTTCTGTTATTCAGGTCTGGGAAGTTTTCTTGTATTATTTCCTCTAGAATATTTGCTTCCCCTTCCTCTCTTTCTTTCTCTGGCAGGCCAATTATACGAATGTTACTTCTTTTGAGATCATCCCATATGTCTCTGTTGTTGTTTTCAGTGTCTCTCAATCTCTTTTTAAGCTCTTTCACCTCTTTCTTCATTTTCTCTAACTCATCCTCTGTCTGACTAATTCTGTTTTCTGCTTCTGTTAGTCTGCTTTCACTTGCCTCAGCTTCTTTCTTCATTACAGCTATTTCAGCTTTCAGTTCTCTAATTGCCTCAAGATAATCAGTATTTTCCTTGGGGGTCTCAACTGTTGTTTCCCTAATACTGCCATTCCTTTCCTCCAGTGTTGTTTTCATTTCTGTGATTAATAAGTTTATTATTGCTTGCATACTTTTCTTATCTATGGTTACTTCTGACTGATTTGTGGTTTCTTCTGGGCTCTTGTCTTCATTCATTGGGGTAGCAGTTTTATTTGTTTTTAATCTACCCATTTTTTTTATTTATGTGTTTCTCTCTTTTTTTTATGCTCTGTTGTTCCTCAGTTGTTGTGTCTTGAGTACAAGTAACACTGTACTAAATACCTTTATGACAATTGCACTCACCAACCTCCAGAATTACAGTAGCAACTGAAGTAAGTATTGAAGTAGTTTAATCGTTACCAGTTAGCCAAACAATTTCTCCATTCCGTGAAAAAATAGTAACCAAATCCCAGTGAAGAAAGAGAAAAGTAAGAGAGGATAGCAAGAATAGACAGTTATACAAATCTACTATCCAGTGTATATTCTAGGGGTACCAAGAGGGGAAAGGAAACTAGAGCAGAGATACACACATAGAGAGTCCACTCTGAATCAGATTTCTTCCCCAAAGTAATTCACAAATTCAGAAAGGCAAAGAAGAAAGAAGTGTATGACAAGATTAAAAAAAAAAAGAGAGAGAGACAGATAAGAGAGAGAAAAGGGAGAAGATAAGAAGAAGAGTTGTAATTAAAGAGCAGTGCAAGGAACTTCCCAAATGTGTATCAGTGAATTAAAAAAACAAAACAAAACACCCTGTTTGGTGGTATGGGGTATCCTGCTAGGAGCTGGTCCCAGGGACTGCTTATGGGGGTGGGGGTGGCGGGAAGGATGTATGCTTGAAAATTAAAAGGAAGAAAAAAGAATTTTTTCCCCTACTCTAATTCTTAACCCAAATTAAGTTATAGTCACCTCCTTGGTGTCTAAGGACACCTTATTGGCTGGCCTGCTAAAGGCAGAAAATCCTATTGTCTCCAGGGGAGTGTGTTCGGAGCTCAGAGGCTAGCAGCTTCTCCGTCCGCCATCTTCCGGGAAACCCCCCCCCCTCCAGACTTTTTTAAAGGATTTCTCGAAAATGAAAACTAGCTCCAAGTCCTTTGATCCAATGAGAGCTATACTCAAGAAGTCTTTGGATCCGCCCTCAGGGTCACGGTGGACCCTGGAGACTCCCAAGAGAAAGCCCCCGAGCTAAAGTGCTCTCCCCAGGTCCTCTGCCCGCCACCCAGCAGCGCTCTGCAACCGGTGGAGGAGCCGCCTTCCTGGGCGGAGGACAATGCCGGGCGCACTCGCCTTGCCCGGCACCGCCTGGGAAGTCTGGAGCCCCGCTAGTCCGTGTCACCTTTACTCTAATTCTTAACCCAAATTAAATTATAATCACCTCTTTGGTGTCACCCCTTATTGACTGGCCTGCTAAAGGCAGAAAATCCTACCGTTGCCAACGATGCGATCAGAGCACTCGCTGTTAGCAGCTTCTCAGTCCGCCATCTTCCTCCAAAATTCCAATGTATAGATTTCTTAGGAGAGATGGGAAGGAAACCAAAATTTTCTGAGAAGCTACTTTATTCTTTATTTTATTAGTTATTAAATATTGATTTACAAAATTACATGTCAACGGGGTATAATTTCACACTGTTCTCACCATGAGAGTTCTGAATCCCAAGTCCCTCCATTGCAGTTCTCCCAAAGTTGCAGACATGGGTTAACTATCATTTCTTTTTTTCTTTTTTGCCTCGAGGGTTATCACTAGGGCTTGGTGCCTGCACTATGAACCCACTGCTTCTGGCGGCTATTTTTTTTTCCTTTAGTTGCTTTGTTGTTTATCGTTGCTGTTGTTATTTTTATTATTGTTGGTAGTATTGTTGTTTTTATTGCTGTCATTGTTGTTCAGTAGGATAGAGATAAATTGAGAGAGGAGGGAAAGACAGAGAGGGAGAGAGACAGAAAGACACCTGCAGACCTGCTTTACCGCCTGCGAAGTGACCCCCCGCAGGTGAGGAGCAGGGGGCTCGAACCTTAGGGCAGTCTTTGCTCTTCACGTCATGTGCAATTAACCCGCTGTACCACTGCCCGGCGCCCCATGTGTTAACTATCA
Organism: Erinaceus europaeus; assembly: GCF_950295315.1. Lineage (NCBI taxonomy): Eukaryota > Metazoa > Chordata > Mammalia > Eulipotyphla > Erinaceidae > Erinaceus > Erinaceus europaeus. The sequence goes on along the minus strand of NC_080173.1, from coordinate 62,082,337 downwards.
TCTCTACAACTATCTGTCTACATTTGTACAAAATTGCCTCCTTTTCTTCCAGGTCCATTCCTCTCTTCCCCTCTAAACCACACATAACGCTATTACTACATCCAAATGTCCCTCCCTTTTCCTCCTCTCTCTGCAGGTCCTGATGGAACTGGAGTTCAGAGCCCTCTCATCCTCTTCCTCCTATCACTTCTCCCCCACTGGGACTATGGGTCAGAATTACTTTAGGGGTGCAGAAATCAGGAGTTCTGGCTTCTGTAACTGCTTCTCCCCTGGACATAGAGAGAATGTACTTTCTTCTGAACACTTTATAATTTCTGAACACTTTGCAATGTCTGAACACTTTGCAATTTCACCACACCTGGGCTTTTTTTTTTTTTTCTTAACTAGAATACTGCTCAGCTGTGGTTTATAAAGGTGCCAGGGATTGAACTTGGGGCCTGGGAGCCTCAGGCATGAAAATATTTTACATAACCACTATAGTATCTCCCATCCCCCCTATGCTTTTTCTTTAAAAATTATTTATATTTCGTTTTGTGATTAACAGTGAGTTATAAGATTGCATAATTACAGGGTTCAGTTCCACCCTGCATCCACCACCAAAATTCTGTGTCTTCACCTTCCCACTTCCTTATTCATTTTTCATTTGATAGAGAAGGAGAGAAATTGAGAGGAGAGAGGGAAGGTAGGGACTGGAGGCTTGAGCCTACATCCCTGCAGTAGGTAATGTGCATTCAACTAGGTGCATCACCGCTGGGCCCTGCTCTTTCATTCTGATAGCAAGACAGGTGCAAAGAAAGGGAGAAATGCCACAGCACCAGAGCTTCCCCAGATGTTATAGCTGCTCATCTGTATTGCTGGGGCTCCAACATGGGTTGTACTCATATCAAGATAAGTGCCCCTACCTGGTGAGTTATTTCTCCTACCCAAAATATGATTTTGTTATGAGCCGTTTCAGTCCTCAGTGGATTATAGTCTATCACAGCTGATTCAGGGTCTTAGGAGGGAAAGTGAAGCTTACTAAGAGGAGGTTGGGACCTTAAGTCCCTTTGGTGGAATAGGATGATGGTTTGGTTGAGGGTGGAATACACTGAGGATATATGGAGATGTACCCATGTGACAACAAAAATCTTATCAGTCTGACTCTTTAGTCACGATCAGGCCACCCCATCAGCTGGGGCCCTAATCTGGGAGCCCTGAGATTCCCAAACAGACATGAAGGGCATAGACCTTGAATAAATCCCTCTCTCCATTGTTACTGGTCATCTCTATTAGGAGCAACAAAACAGACCCCTTTGTGGGCCCCCATAGGACCTTGCCTTCAACTTGGATCAACAATGGTAGAGAATGTTCCATCCTCCAAAGGGAGGCTGGACAACATACTCTGCTACACCTGAGGAAGATGGGTCCTGATATTGGGGCAGCTTGGAACGTCCCTACATATGACTACAGAATGTGAACTCAGATCTATAGGGATGCAGAGGTCACATAGGCTCCTAAGCTGAATATGGGCCCCAGATCACATCAGATCTATGGGGTATACAATCAATAATATTTCTACACTTTTCCCATATTTGGGAGCTACTCTCTTCCCTGATGCAGCTTTCTGGTCCTTCTGCCAGCCAGGACATCATCTCTGCAGACAATAACTAGGATCCACCTGCATATCAGATTTCAGGCTCAGGCAACAAACAAACAAACAAACAAAAAAACCAAAACAAAACTAGGGAGTCGGGCAGTAGCACAGTGCCCGACATAAGGATCCTGGTTCAAGCCTATGGCTCCCCACCTGCAGGGGAGTCCTTCCTAGGCAATGAAGCAGGTCTGCAGGTGTCTGTCTTTCTCTCCTCCTCTCTGTCTTCCCCTCCTCTCTCCATTTCTCTCTGTCTGATCCAACAACAACAATGACAACAATAACAACAAGGGCAACAAAAGGGAAAATAAATAAATAAGTAAATAAATAAATAAAACCAAAAAAAGCCAAAACAAAACTAGTATAGCCACAGGCCCTTTGGAATATAATTGAAATATGTCTACTAGCTGTCTACAGAACGGAGACACCCCTCCCCCAACTCTTCATCTGCACTACTCCAGCCTTTAAACTCATGATTAATCAACAACTTGTTTGGCTTTATATGTTAACTCTCTTTTAGCCATCAGGTTCCAGATGCTAGCATGATGCCAACCAGAATTCCTTGGACAGACAATCCCACCAATGTGTCCTGGAGCTCCGATTCCCTAGAATCCCACCCTACTAGGGAAAGAGAGAGGCATTCTGGGAGTATGGATTGACCAGTCAATGCCCATGTTCAGTGGAGAAGCAATTACAGAAGCCAGACCTTCAACCTTCTGCATCCCACAAGGACCTTGGGTCCATACTCTCAGAGGGTTAAAGAATAGGAAAGCTATCAGGGGAGGGGATGGGATACAGAGTTCTGGTGGTGGGAATTGTGTGCAGTTGTACCCCTCTTATACTATTTGTGTTAGTGTTTCCTTTATATATATAAAAAGTTACAAAACACACACACACACACACACACACACACACACACAGAAAAAAATTCGAAAAAATGATTACAGGATTCATAGTGCAGGCACTGAGTCTCAGTCATAACCTTGGAGGCAGAAAAAAAAATCTGCTTGTTGGTTAACGAGTAGCAGACATCTCTATTTGAAACCAGTTCTGTTTGACCCTGGGTAGACTATCTTTCCACTTAGTGTTGCTTCAAGTTCCTGGACAATATGTTGCAGAAGTGAGAGAGAGAGAGAGAAAGAAAGAGAGAGAGAGAGAGAGAAACACACACACACACACACACACACACACACACACACACTGGATGCAGTAGGCACTGAGGAGAGGGTGGAACTAGAGTAGGAATGAAGCTTCTTGCCTAGATTTTTGGACTCCAGTGCCCAAGTGTAACTGGATTGAGAGGGAGTAGACTGGTAGATTGGCACACCCAAGATCTTTAATCTGACTGAAGGGGGGTGAGAAGGCCACCCTGAGAGGTGATACGTCCAGCTCTTCTGTTTCTGTAGCCTGCTGCTCCATGGCTTAAGAGAAGTTGCCTCTGCCCTCTAGACTATGAAACCCAGAGGGTGAAATGAGAGAAAGTAGCTGTGTCCTTACACATTCCACAGACAGAATTTATCTGGTCTTGAGTCGTTTGGTAGATTGTCTCCATGCTTGCAGAGCAGGGAGTAAACCTTTTTGTCATGCCCCCAAATTGAATATTTCAGTATCATCTTTGTGGTTTTCACCCCACAGGGCAGCACTTGCATTCCTCTGACTTAATATGATCCTTTAATTAACTTAGTTAAAGAAGAACATGTCTCTTGTCCTAAACAGCGATAAGAAATCGTGGGCTGAATGAATATATTTACTCATTCATTCAGTTTTACAGATTGGTTGAATGTCTGTGAGATGACAGATATCTCTTGATGCTGGAAACACAAGAAAAGAAACAGGCTAAGTCTCTAGCTTATGGAGATGGGATTCTCTTCGAGGTGATGGAGCATAGTCATTCATATGATCGAGAACAATTTCACATAACAGTTTTGGAGAAAATCTGGCAGGGTGATGTATTAGATAAGTATGTTTAGATTTTTTTTTTCTTTTCAAGAGAGTGGGAGAAAAGGAGAGAGTGTGTGAGAGGGAGAGACAACAAGCTCCACTTCACCATCCACTCAATTCCTTTCCTGCTTTCCTTGGTGCTCACATGCGGTACTTGGGATCTGATCTTGGGCCTCACATGTAGCTCCTAGTCTGTAGAGAAAACATTCTGATCTATAGTCAGGAAGCGAGTTTACATTATATAATTCAATATATAAGCAAACGAAACACAAAAAGGGACAAAAGCATTGAGAACATGCTATTCTTCAGTACATGTGACATACTCTGCTTTTTTTCCCCCTTTATTTTATTTTAAAATATTCTGGTTATGAGCCACTGAAGACTGGTTTTGTGATTTACAGCATGCAGTTTAAAAAATACTCAAATGTCAGGGGTCAGGTTTTATGGGCGCATAACACAATTCAGAAAAGTCAGCCAGAGAAGGAGCCTTTTAAGAAATTGCTGTTTGCGTGAAGGTAACAGAACAGAGAAGGAGGGAAAGTGGGAGCTATGTGAAAATTCAGGGTGAGAGCATTCTTGTAGAGAGAAGAACAAGTGTAGAGACCTTGAGGTGGGGTTGCATTTGGCTAGATCTCCCCATTCTCTCTCTCTGTATATGTATATGTGTATTTTATATGCTCCAAGTATTCAAAAGACAGATTTAAAAAAACACACCACAAATTTAACAGTTTGAAACAACACAGGCTTATTCTCTTACAGGTCAGAAGTATAAAATGAGCTGGCAGCTTTCCTTCTAGAGGCTCTACAGGAGAACTCCTTTTAATTTTCCCGACTTTTCAGGGCTGCCAACATTCTTTGCCTCATTACCTTACATCTCTCCAGTCTCTGTTCTTCACGACACTCCCCCCTTTCACTATGGCCTTCCTGTGTCCTTCTTCTAAGGGCCCTTGTGATGCCACTGAGCCTAAAGGAGTAGTCCAGGACTCATGTACTGGAATCATATCTACAAAGTCCCCTTTGTTTTGGAAGGTAACCTCTTCATAGTTTCTAGGGCTAAGCATGTGGGTATCCTGGGGTGGTGGTGGTGGTGGTGGTGGTGATGGTGGCTACTCAACTGCCACACCACGCAAAACCATCTTGTGTTGCTGAATTCAACCACTGTCACCACATTTTCTGTCTGGTGCTTTGTCCAATGAGCTGCACGCACTGGGAGCATGTGACATGTTGATGACATGATGAGAAGGCCCTCCCTTCCTCCTGGTGCCTCTACCCTTTGTCTTTGCTCTTCTGGACATCCATCCACTCACAGGAGTCACCAGTACTGGAGACATTTGTTGGTACATTTGTTGGGTCAGCCCAAGGAAATTCCCCCAGCCTGTTCTCTGCCCTTGTGGTTTCTTGCACCTAAGTACAAGGAAGGCACTTGGGATAGCGCCGCCCCCCCCCACCCCCCCCCCCCACAACGTCAAGCCTCTTATTCTGTAGCAGAGGAAAGGCACTGCAGCTCCTTTACCTCTACTTGCTTCATTTGATGCTTTTAATCATAGCTTGCTTTTGTAGCATTATTCTCCCTTGAGCATGAATGTCCCTCCCCTTATCATCTTATTCTCACCCCCATGGGTAAAAAAAATTTGAGATTTCTCTTCCTATTTCACAGAGGAGTAAATTGAGACCCCAAAAATCAGAGAGTAAACCCAGGTCCAAATCAAAATAAACTTCTTTACAGCCCCAACTCCTTCAAAACATCTCAAAGATCCTCTAGCTTCTTACTTATTGTACTTTTCAAAAGAATTATTTGTTTATTTAATGAAAGAATGAGAACCAGAACTTCATTCTAGCATGTGGAATATCCAGGATCAAACTCGGAAACCCCCCAAATAGCTGAGACCTTAAAGCTCATTTAAATAGACTCTAGGGAAAAATAATTTATGATATTTTCTGAAGGAAGGAGCAGAAGAAAAGGCTTTGGAGAGATAAAATTTAGTTCAACATATGGGGAAACAGTCTAGGAATCAGTATTTCCTCAACGAACAAGATTGGCTGCCTAAGGAGAAATAGCGAACTGATTCCTGTCACTGGACGGGTCTTAAGCAGAGCCCAGACTTGGAAATTGTTAACTTTATTATGTATTTAGATAATCTTGAAGTTAAAAGTTTTGCCACAGGCCTTGGAGCCTTGGAGAACCTAAAAGAATGATACCCCTCACTCAATGCCCCAGTTCTCTCTTCCATCCGGTGCCCTCTAACCATATAGGACTTTGGAGGAGAGGAAGGAAAGGGGACAGAAAATGGAGCCTTGAATTTTACAGTGGGTGTCAGTGTATGTGTGGGGGCTTATGTAAAAGAAAACCTAGAACAGGCCTGCCCTCCTCCCACTCTCCCACCCCTCAGATAACCATCGAATTATATACATTTTAAATGGCATTCTCAGATCAAGGGGATCTTAGTGGTTTTCATATGAAAACTCCAGCTTGGAGTCCTTGGCATCTGTTTCTCCTTTTAGGATAGAAACCAAGAGACTATTTACATATTCTTAGGGCCCTATCACCAATTAAATCTCTTCAGAACCTCAGTCCTCCTTGTCCCCCTCACCCTAGGCCCTACCAAACTCTCTTCATCTTTAGGATAAAATTTCTTGGCAGATGGTAGTTGCTGCTTTCTTTGGTGATTTATTTATCCAGTTGGATTATTTTTCATCTGCAGCTTGGGCATTTCAGGGCTCAGCATCCACCTCTGACCATCAGGAAATGACCTGGCTTGGGGACCAGTGAGGCCATGCAGGGACTGAATTCCTTCAGGCACCAGAGGCGGCCTGTCTCCATGTCATCCCTCGGCATCCAGCCCAACTCTTCCCTTTCCTGACAATGACAGAGCTTCCTCTGGGAGACTAGATGAGGGAGCACAGCTGGGTGACGTCACCAGGAATGCACAGGGGCCTGAGCAGGGGCCTGGAAGAAGCAGAAATAAGATGTCACTGAAGGCAACTGGACGGTCTATTTCATCATTTGCCTCAGAGACAGTCTAGTTGTGCAGGGATTCAGGAATCTGCTGAAATGTCTGAGAAAACTGTATCTGATGGAATGTGTGTCTCACAGCTCCCCACCCCCTCTCCACTGCCATTGGGGCCTTTTTTTTTTTTTAACTGTCATTATAATTTTTCCATCTTTATTAAGCTAATTGGCATATGACATCATAAAGGTTGAAGTTATACGGAGTGAAGATTTACTTATTTATTTATTTTAAAAATATATTTATTTACTTTTGTTGCCCTTGTTTTTTTTTTAAAGATTTTATTTATTTATTTATTTACTAATGAGAAAGATAGGAGGAGAGAGAGAGAGAACCAGACATCACTCTGGCACATGTGCTGTCAGGAATCGAACTAAGGACCTCATGCTTGAGAGTCCAAAGCCTTATCACTACGCCACCTCCCGGACCACCAGAGTAAAGGTTTAATACATGCTTATGTGGGAAATGATTACCACAATAAGGCTAGTTAACATTTCTAGCATGTTATATTGTACTATTGTATGTGTCTATATATTGAGAGCACTGAGTGTTATGAACCCCTTAGCTGTATTTACCCTGCTGTGCTTTAGACCTCAAGAATGTACTCCTCTTAAAGCTGCAACCTGTGGTCTGGGAGGTGGTGCAGTGGATAAAGCATTCGACTCTCAAGCATGAGGTCCTGCATTCAATCCCTGGCAGCACATATACCAGAGTGATGTCTAGTTCTTTCTCTCTCCTACCTTTCTCATGAATAAATAAATAAATTCTTCTTTTTAAAATTTATTTCTTTGGAATTGGAGTATTACACCAAAGTAAAAGACTCTGGGGTGGGTGGGTGGGTAGGGAGAATACAGGTCCATGAAAAATGATGAATGAAATAGTGGGGGTTGTATTGCTAAATGGGAATCTGGGGAATGTTATGCATGTAAAAAAAAAAAAAAGAAGTAGAAACGCAAAGCAGAAATTGACTGAGTTTGGAGTATGGCACCAAAGTAAGAAAGCAGAAGTATACTAGAGTTTGCAGTGAGTACCTCCCTAATACTTCCTCTCCACTTTTCCAAGCTTTGGGTCCATGATTGCTCAACAATTTGTTTGGCTTTGTATGTTAACTCTCTTTTCAGTCACCAGGTTCCAGGTGTCATCAGGATGCCGGCCAGACTTCCCTGGATTGAAGACACCACCAATGTGTCCTGGAGCTCAGCTTCCCCAGAGACCCATCCTACTAGGGAAAGAGAGAGGCAGACTGGGAGTATGGACCGACCAGTCAACGCCCATGTTCAGCGAGGAAGCAATTACAGAAGCCAGACCTTCTACCTTCTGCAACCCTCAATGACCCTGGGTCCATGCTCCCAGAGAGATAGAGAATGGGAAAGCTATCAGGGGAGGGGGTGGGTTATGGAGATTGGGTGGCGGGAATTGTGTGGAGTTGTACCCCTCCTACCCTATGGTTTTGTTAATTAATCCTTTCTTTAATAAAAAAAAAAAAAGAAAAAAAATTATTTCTTTATTGGGGAATTAATGTTTTACATTCAACAGTAAATACAATAGTTTGTACATGCATAACATTCCCCAGTTTCCCATTTAACAATACAACCCCCACTGTGTCATTTATCATCCTTCATGGACCTGTATTCTCCCCACCCACCCACCCCAGAGTCTTTTACTTTGGTTTGATATGTCACATTGGGGCTTTCTGTACCCAGGAGGATGAGTAGAAGAAGGATTGGGAGATAAGAGCTTGGAGCTAGCCTGGGCTCCCTTTGGTCCTGCTCCTAAGCAGCTCTGCGACTTAGGAAATGCAGTACAACCTCTCTGATTCTCCCACAAGGCATCTGAAAATGTGGAGCAAACAATGGGCTCTGCCTCATGGGGTTGAGGGTGTGAGATAAATCAATGGTGCCCCTGGCACCATTCCTGACACATAGTATCGAGACTGTAGCTGTTAGTCATTATTTGTTAGATCAGTAAGTCGTAGATTAATACATTGTACTCAAAGGTAGAGATCCAAAAACTCAGATCACAAACTCTTGACTTTGTGTCTGAACTGTGTTTGGGAGTGGGGGATCAAAGGTAGAAACAGGAGGGGTCGTGACGTTGAGCTCTGACTTCACAGAGTTTCATGAATAAATCAGACCAGGTCTATAAAGTGAAGATGATCACTTTTGAATTTTGGAGAAGACAATGCATGGATGTTCAAGTCATACAGTGTATAATCCATTCATTAGAGATATTGCTACTGCATCTGTCAATAGTCAATTACCAGTAGTCTACTGGTAGTACCACAGTACAATTATGTACAATACTAAAATACTTATAATAATCTGGCACAATTCCTACATTTGAGTAGCTGAATGTTAAGTGCATGAGGTAGGCCTTGAAACAGAGGAACAGAAGAAAGCATCAAGTGGATTCTGGAACCATGAAGCCAGGGTTCAGTCTTTTCCTTGTTACGTGGCAGCTGTGTGATCTTAGGCAATTGCTTCACATTTCCCTGCCTCTACTTTCTCATCTTAAAGCATTGAGTGAAGATAAAATGAACTGGGATTTGAGAAGTCTTTTTTTTTTTTCTTTCTTTCTTTTTCCCTTCAGAGTAATCTCTGGGGTTTGGTACCAGTACTATGAATCCACTGCTCCTGGTGGCCATTTTTTCCCCATTTTACTGAATAGGACAGAGAGAAATTGAGAGAGGAGGAGGAGAGATAGAGGGCGAGGGAAAGATAGATACTTGCAGACCTGCTTCACTGTTTATGAAGTATCCCCCCCACTGCTGGTGGGGAACTAGGTGCTTGAACCCAGATCCTTGTGTGGGTCCTTGCACTTTGTACTATGGGAGCTTAACTGGATGCACCATCACCTGCCCCGCCCCCGAAAAGTCTTTATAATGTTTGATGCCTACACCATGACCAGTAAGTGCTATTGAAGTTTTGGCTTCAACAACTGTCATCAGGAAGCAATTGATACTGTGGATGTACTGGGGGGGTATTTTTTGAGGAGGGGTGACATTGATACTGAGCCTTGAGGATTAAGAAAAAAATTTCCAGGTGTGTTTGGGAGATGGACTAGGCATTCTAGACCAAGGGAATAGTCTGAGCCTGAAAGCTGAAAGGGGTGGTTTGTTGAGAACAGGAAGGTCTGTGCTGAATTTAAGGGGGAGTGAGAAATGATGGGGCAAGAGAGGGAGGCCCAGTGAACTAAGGAAGGGGATGAGGTGGGGCCCCTCCTTGTGGCAATGGCAGAAGGTGCCAGTGTTGGGGGAGTTGTAAGGCTTAAGTGTACAGGATGTACTCCAACAGCAACTCCATCCTGGCTGCTTCTGTGTCTCCTGGGTACTTTAAAAGATGTCAGTGTTAGGGTCCTGCTTCTGACCAAGCTAGAATGTGAAATGAGGCTTGGGCAAGATCCAAGTCACTTAGGAGAGCCCCTGGATTGGAGGGAGAACAGGCTTTGATAATGCCTTGCTACAAATGCAGAGGTTGATACTGTTTGAACCAGAATTGGGGGCGGAAGTGACTGAGAGGATAGAAACAGGGAAAGAGATCGAAGAGATGGTGATGATAACTGGAAACATAGTTGTCTCCCCTCTGAGGCTATCTGTGGGGGATGGGCTTCTACTCTAAAGCATGAGGTAAGGGCTCTGCTGTCAAGTTCCAGCCATTTTGGGCATGTGCATTTTGACAAGCAGTAGGGAATTCAATCTAAGCCAGGAAAAAATTCCTGAATTCTTCCAAACTGGCAAGCTTGTACTCCATCTTCTTCCTCTGTAGATAGTGCTAATTCACCAAATGGTCTCCCCATCAGAAGGATCTACTTCTGATGTCACATAGCTTCCCTGATGGACTGGGCTGGGTCAGAGTGGGTAGAGACCCAGAGGCAAGCTTGCCAGCTTTTGAAATCAGAGCTAATCATTTTCAATAATGCCAAAAATTTAAAATGATTTCTTACGTTGGTGCTTTGGCACCATTTTCCTCTGACAGGGCAGGTGGTCTTTTAGACCCCAAGGGCAGGACAGTCCAACCCCAGGTCACTGGCCTAATCTCTTTTCACTTTTAAGGTCTACAGATAAGGCATTTAGGTGACGTCATGACTGGAGGATCCCTTCTTTAATGAATCCCCAGTTAATCTTGTTCTGGCTAAGCAAGGGGCTGGGCTCTACCGGGGTTGAGCTATGGTCTGCTTGTCATTGCTCTCCCGGTGTCTCTGGGGTAGGGGGGTGTTGTTATTTATCCTTCTAATTTATCTTAACATCTTTGCCTTTAAGTCTTTACAGAGATGGCTCTAGAAGGACGTGTGTGTGTGTGTGTGTGTGTGTGTGTGTGTGTGTGTGTGTGATGTGTAGGTGTGAAAGGGAAACCAAAACGGAGAAATCTCCTACAGGCAGGTAAAGTGCTGTACAAGCCTGGACTGGAAATGAAGAAAGAAGA